>NW_022987851.1:9081678-9681678 GCF_902827165.1 Trematomus bernacchii | reverse complement strand
GCATCTCAAGGACTCAACAACGCTATAGAATGGTCCCTTTACATTTAAAAGTTACAAATGCTCTTTATCAGGTACAAGGTATCATTTGTTAATCATACTTCTGTGATGGGATGATGACTCAGTGTAGGAAAACCCTTAACAATCTCCTGTAGTAATCTTTGTGTTCTCACTTTGCCAATGTCTAACAAGAATATATGTCATTTATATTATATGTGGCTCTTCTCTCAGAGCATCATATGGCCGCCGGTAATCACAGGCCTTATAGTCAACATTCTCAATGCTGTCATCCAGTATATCTTCATCTTTGTATTACATCTGGGAATAGCGTGAGTATTGCCTATTGACTTGTTTAGTAACGCCATTATTGCTTTTTTCCCCCACAAAACCAATATTTTGCAATTAAATACTCTTTACAGTGGTTCTGCTGCTGCCAACGCCATATCCCAATACTGCATGGCTACAACTCTGTTTGCTTATATCATTTGGAAAGGTCTTCATAAGCCCACCTGGGGAGGTGAGTAACACATAGACTGACAGGGTTTGGCAAGAGTGCGGACCTAAATGCAGAACAAACAAGGGAGGCAGATATACTGTAAGGACAGGAACAAAAAGCTACGTTTATTAAAATGAAAGCTGTACTTACAAAAAAATGGCAGGAGCAGGCGAGGTGGAACAAAAAGAAAAGAAACAAAGAAAGAAAGAACTAAACGGGAACACTCAGGAGACACGGGAGGGCAGACCAGGGAAATCCAGAAAATGACATCAGAACCAAACCACACGAAAAACGACGACGAACTGACAAGGAACACAAGGGAAAGCAAGACTAAATACACAAGACAAGACACAGCTGGAGAGGGCAAGTGAAACTCAGGGGCAAAAGGTGATCACAATCAGACAATCAAACAGGAGGGAAAACACAGAGGCTGCGTTTCACTTCGGTTAAATGGATTCCTTGCGTCCCTCACTTGCGTCGTTTCCCTGCGACCAGTCCCTCCCACCAGGGAAGCATGGAGAGACGCAAGGAAACCACGAGAAGCAGGGAAATGAGTTTTAAGAGCAATGGGACGTCCTTTCCTCCGGAGAGCCACGTGAAGCGACGTCCGTTTGTGATGACGCCGCACAGCTGATCGTCTGACAGCAGCTCTGTCCCCGTTATTTTCACAAACACCCCCGCCTCTGTTAGTACACATTTACTGACACAAACATTTGTATCATCTGTTGTAGACCCAAATAAATCAAATCAAATAAGAACTAATTCTCAAAAAAGATAAACGCCATTCTTAAAATGTATAAACGAATATTAGTTTGATTAATATTGATTAGAGTGCACAATATAAATAAAAGAATTGAGAGAAGAAAAAGAGATATGTTATCTATCAAAACCCAGTTAGATTAACATTCATTGGATTGCACACTTTGTTTGTTTGTGTGGATATGTAGCAAATTAACATGTTAAATAGCACTTAATGACTGACTGAATGGAAATGACAATAAATGAAAATGTAAAACGAAAAAAGCGATCACGAAAATGTTTCCAATAAATGAATGAAATGATTTTTGTCCACCTTGTTGTTCAGATATATCACTTATTTGTAACTGAATGATGCATTCATTGAAACAAAACACAGTATGAACTGAGGAGTGAGTCCCGTGAGGTTCATGTGTTTTCTTCACTCCGCTGGGAAACTCTGCTCTCATGTCAAGAAGCATCAGATCATTGCATGCACTGCATCGTCCAATCAGTGAGCGATACACAGTAAGGGGGCGGGGCGAGTGTCTGAGGATTTCATCGAAGGATGGTCTGGTGGTTCCTCGATTATAGCTCCTCCATTATCGCTCCTCGCTCCTCGATCCTCGGTCCTCCGGCAAAAAGAAGGCCATTGGGACGCTACTCAAGATGGCACAGACAAATCAACTTCCGGTGAGACCGAGACCGAGGAGCGAGGAAATGAAAAATAAGAGAAGTGAAACGCAGCCAGAGACAGGAAGCAAATACAGACATGAGAGAGGAGGGGAACACCTTTCAAAGTAAAACAGGAAACTGACAGACTGACTACTCAAAAATAAAACAGAAAATAAACCGATCAGGACATATAATAGGCCCAGCATATCATTAGCAGGTGCTAATGAATCATTCCAGGGTTGAAGAAATCTCAAAGCGGTAGGATTGTAGCTCTGAAGAAACAAAGTGTTTAGATTAAACATAGTTTGGAAATAATAATGATTATTGCATTTCTTATTTGACTTACAATATATGGAAAGCAAAAATCGAATTATGTTAGAAGTCCTCCAAGACAACATAACACGACCTACTATATTAAGAGACAGATTCAAGGCTGTATGTGCAATATGTTGTTTCAGAAACATCTTGTGACAGTTATTGATATATTGTAAAAATAAAAGAACGTCAATAAAGTGAAGGATAGTGTGGTTACGTTCTTTAATTTATGAAGAAAAGTATCAATTTCCCCATATTTTGTTCTACAAAGCAATATAAAGTGCATTCAGACTTCTCTCTGTTTTATTTAATATTTCAGCCTTTATGCATACTGCAAAGGAACCTTTTACTGTGCATTGCTGTTTTTTCCTAATTATTTATTTGCTTTTACATTTTTTATCGGAAGTTAAGATAATTTATATCGTAGTTGATCAGACCGACTCAAAGATGAAATGATTGAGAGAATGAATTATTTATTTATTTGTTATTCTTCCAAACAGGCTGGACCAAAGAGTGCCTGCAGGACTGGGGCTCATACATGTACTTGGCCATCCCCAGCATGGTCATGATGTGTGTTGAGTGGTGGTCGTATGAGATTGGAAGCCTTTTGGCAGGTAATGCTACAGGCCACTTTGTGGTTTAAAGCATTTGTGTGAACTAAAGTTAGTAAGAAATCTAACGGCTGTTTGTCATTAACAGGTCTAATAAGTGAGGTGGAGCTTGGGGCTCAATCAATTGTGTACCAACTGGCAAATATTGCATTTATGGTAATCTGTCCTCTAAAAATGACTGAATCTGCATAAACGGTTATGGTGTCAAATGAATGACCAATTTCTACACGCAGTGTCACAGCATTTTAACGTAGTATTTGTGTTATTAGTTCCCTTTGGGTTTCAGTATAGCTGGCAATGTAAGAGTTGGACAAGCGCTGGGAGGCGGAGACACAGAGCAGGCTAAGCTGTCTGCTAAACTGACAATATTCTGTGCAGGTCAGTATGCTCTTCAAAATGTGGTTTATAATATCTTATACAAATGTATTTTAAGTCAAGATAATTCTAGAATAATTTATATTTAGAACTGTTATTTCACTAAAGAAATACTACAAGGTTGTCTTTGACCTGGAATAGCATGCCTTGAGCCAAAACGTTTTCAAATGGCTAGCAGAGCTAATTATTGTCACAAGATTCTCAGTATATTTACAGAAAATAAACTTTCTTTAAAATGATGAAACCTGTGGAAAATAAGGTCTGTTACTCTTTAACACAGGGTCCATGTCTATATGTTGGTCAATTCTCCTTGGCAGCCTGAAGGGCCAGATGTCATATGTCTTTTCAGATGATGAGTGAGTAAAAAAAAAAAAACCTTTGCAACCACAACCATATTCTTTACTTTTGTTTAAAAAATAACACAGGGGCTGTTGTGTTAACAAACACAAAGTAAACTTTTGTCTGAGGGAGATAATCGGTCTCCTAAATGACCTTTCACTATTACAGTGAACTTTGCCTAGATATTCCTTTAAATATTAACTTGAAGTAAATGTTTTGCTCATTATCATTGTGACTGTGACACCACAACTGAATTGAAAGGTTTAAAATAGTTATTTTTATGTTATCATACTTTAAATTGTACTTTGCTTGAGTATTTGCATGTAATGCTCCTTATGCTTTTAATCTACTACATTTCAGAGGCAAATATTGTACTTTTTACACTACATTACTAGATGTATTAAACTCTCCTAGCTACTTTGCACAAATGAAAACACATGATACATGTGTATTTTTAATTTTTTAAAAAGGTGTCTAAAATTGGCTCCACTTTGCCAAACTACATTGTTAATATGATTTGACATTTATAAGAATAATATTATTCTACAACACTGTAAAAGAGAGCCATTCTGTGTACTGAATACTTTTACCTTTAAAACAGAAAGTACATTTTAATACTAATACTTCCATACTTAATTTCAGGATTTTTACTTGAGTATTTTATGACGACAGTAAGTAAAAGAACTGAGAACTATTTCCACCACTGCATATTAACTATGTCTCTTTACAGAGAACATTTTTGGATATCTCTTCTTATGAAAGCCAGTTTAAAAAAATCATTATTCACCATCTTTAAGAATAAAATGTTAAATCAGGCTATTCATTATATATGTAGAAACCCCTCTTTAAAAATCTTCAGAATATAAGTACAAATGAAGCTGGAAAGCTTGTTGTATGTACAGCTACTGAAGTAGAGATTTATGGCTCAGATTCTAGAAAAAAAACATTTTGAGGAAACTGATTTTAAGGAAATGTCATACATTTGGCAAAATACTACATTAGAATAAGGGTTCAAATTGTATCTAAAATATATTCAACTTCCCCAGTGGATTGAATCCAATCTCATGTCATTTTTACCTCCCACACACTGAACATTTGAGTCTCACTTCTTTCAGACAAATCCGGCAAAGGGTTACTGATGTTTTGTCTATATATGCTCCATTCATGATCCTAGATGCACTATCAGTAAGTATTACGGAAATGTCATGCAAACAATATCTTATGATAAACCTATAGATTGCCTTTGCAAAATACCAGGTGCTTTCTTTCCTGTCTCACCATCTCTTCATTCTGTGTGCGTGGCTAGGCTTCCTTGGGAGGCATTATAAGAGGAGCAGGTAAACAGAAGATTGGAGCCATTTGTAACATTTTGGGATTTTATGGTGTCGGTTTTCCCATTGGTGTGCCACTGATGTTTGCAGCCAAATTGGGAATCATTGGTAAGATGTACAGCATGTTTTTGAGCCTTCAGCTTTTTGTTGCCACAATGATGCTAACTGGTTATTTTAAAGTTTTTAAACCGGTGTCTTTTTTTAAGTATGAGAAATGCTTTATTCCCTCAGGACTATGGATAGGCCTAGTTACCGGTGTGTTTCTGCAGGTCATATTCCTATCTTCTTATTTGTTAAGAATGAACTGGAATAAAGCTACAACAGAGGTAAGGAATTAAGAGTCTTCACATTCAGAGTCTAATAAATCTTCACATTGTAAAAGGTCTTTATGAATAAACATTCATACATTGTTTTCTTGCAGGCTCAAATCAGAGCAGGAGTGGTTGGGAGCTCTACAGACACAAGTAAGACTCCACAAAACACTGCTAGAGTCTCCCTGTCTACTGTTCTTGAAATGGCTTGAGAAAAATGTTGAAACATGCTTAAAGTGACAGGTGCAGGGGACATCTTCAACAATATACCTATATACACATAGTATTTATATAGTTTAGGTCATTTATCAATGCTTCATATATGACTAATTATTTAACAATTGTTAAATAGAGTCAGCCCTATATAGATCATTAATGTTCAGCAATTAGCTGTGAAAAGAAGAATCCCATTTATTAAACATGCTGCTGTCATCTCAATAGAAGTTACTGTAACGCAGGGGTGTCCAAACTTTTTTCACCGAGGGCCACATACAGAAAAATATACGAAGGGCTGGGCCACTCACGAGACTATATTGCCTTATAAGTTCAGTTATAAGTTAGCAAAATCAATCAAATGTAGGTAAATGATGCTTGTGAGTGTTGGCAGCTCATCCCTTAAAACAGAAGCCTCAGAGTGATTATAATAAGGAGAAATAGGAAGGGTGTATTTCAAGCTTGTTATGTAAATAAGTCACTGTGTGACGTATGGATTCTTGGACCCCAAAGCAGAGACAGACACAAGTTAAGCTCAAGGTGTTTAATAAATAATAGGCCAAGGCAGGCACTGAAAACAGGGAGCTGGCTGGCTGCAGAAAGGTCCAAAAACAAAGCAGAGGGAAACGTCCCAGGCTATACTCGAAAAGTAGCTCAAACTGCAAAGAAACAAAACAAAACTCAAGGCTGCAGAAAGGCACTCTGGATCGTTGAACAGCATTTCATTCTCTGGCAGAGAAGTGAGGTGAGGGCCAGGCTCTTAAAGAGCAGGTGATTATCTGAGTGGGAACAGGTGTGCCTCATCTGCAGCCAGGAGAATACCAGCCACGCCCCCTGTCACACACCAGCCCTGCAGAGAAGGAGAGACAGAGTAGTGAGGGGTAAAAGGAGCAAAACAGGAAATAACACAACAAAACCCATGCATAAACATAACAGTACCCCTCCCTCAAAGGACGCCTCCTGGCGGCCTACCAGGCTTATCCGGGTACCGGGCATAAAAGTCTCTCAAGAGATCAGGGTCCAAAATGAGCGAGCGAGAAACCCATTGTCGCTCCTCTGGCCCATACCCCTCCCAATCCACTAGGTACTGGTAGCCACGGCCCCGCCTTCGAACGTTCAGCAACCGCCGTACAGTGAAGGCCGGGTGGTTGTCGATGAGCCGGGGGGGTGGAGGGGGTTCGGTCGGAGGGCAAAGAGGACTGCAGGAAACTCTTTTGAGGAGTGACACATGAAAAGTTGGGTGCACCTTCAAGGCAAGAGGCAACTTGAGCCTAACCACACTAGGATTGATGACACGTTCAATCTCATAAGGTCCAATGTACCTGGGAGTGAGTTTCCGAGACTCAGTTTGTAGAGGGAGGTCACGGGAGGAAAGCCAAGCCTTCTGGCCCGGTTGGTAATCAGGAGCTGGTCGGCGGTGACGGTCCGCCAGCCTCTGGTTCCGGGCGGAGGTGCGGGTGAGAGCTGCCCGGGCTTCACGCCAGACTCTGCGGGCTCGCCGGAGATGCCCCTGCACCGAAGGAACCGCCACCTCTCTCTCTTGAACCGGAAAAAGGGGGGGTTGGAAGCCGTTAGAAGCCATAAAAGGTGACATACCTGTGGCAGAGCATACCAAGGAGTTGTGGGCGTACTCAACCCACGGTAGATGAAAAGACCATGAGGCCGGGTTTCGAGAGGCAACACAACGAAGAGCCGCTCCCAGGTCCTGATTTGCCCGCTCCGTCTGGCCATTGGTCTGGGGATGGTACCCAGAGGACAAGCTGGACGACGCCCCCAATGCCTGGCAAAAAGCCCTCCATACTTGGGAGGAAAACTGCGGACCCCTGTCTGATAAAATATCCTGAGGGATACCATGCAGCCTAAAAACATGCTGGGTGAGAAGAGTGGCAGTCTCAAGGGCAGAAGGTAGTTTAGGCAGGGGGACAAAGTGCACAGCCTTAGAAAAACGGTCAACGATGGTCAGAATAGTGTCGTTACCGTCTGATGGTGGGAGACCAGTCACAAAATCCACCGCAATGTGGGACCAGGGCCGGTGGGGAATGGGAAGGGGGCGAAGAAGACCAGCGGGGGCCTGATGTGAAGCTTTGCTGCGGGCACAGACGGAACAGGCTGAGACATACTCCTTTGTGTCTGCGGACATAGTGGGCCACCAGAAGCGTTGTTGAAGTAGGGCCAGGGTCCGAAGAAAACCTGGATGGCAGGCTACTTTGGACGCGTGTCCCCACAGGAGCACTGGAGATCTAACATCGGGGGGAACAAACAGCCGGTCTGGTGGACAATCCTGAGCCGCTGGATGGTCCTCCTGGGCCTCCTGGACCACCCTTTCAATCTCCCATCTAGCAGCTCCCACGACACAGGAAGATGGCAAAATTGTTTAATCTGATGAATCCTCCACTGGGGGGGCGAACTGCCGGGACAAGGCGTCGGCCTTCACATTCCTGGAGCCAGGCCGGTAGGTCAAGGTAAAGTTGAACCGTCCCAGGAAGAGAGCCCACCGAGCCTGGCGCGAGTTGAGCCTGCGTGCAGAGCGAAGGTAAGACAAATTCTTATGGTCAGTCCATACTACAAAAGGATGGGTGGCTCCCTCCAGCCAGTGCCTCCATTCTTGAAGGGCCAGAACCACTGCCAGCAACTCCCGATTACCAACGTCGTAGTTCCTCTCAGCAGGGGTCAGCCGGCGAGAGAAGAACGCACAAGGGTGGAGCTTCTGGTCTGAGGGGGAACGCTGGGATAATACTGCCCCCACTCCAGAATCAGAGGCATCCACCTCCACCACAAACTGGACCCCTGGATCAGAATGAGAGAGAACAGGAGCAGTGGAAAACATACATTTCAGTTTTACGAAAGCTGCCTCAGCTGCAGGAGACTACACAAAAGGCAACTTGACAGAGGTTAGTTTAGTCAGAGGTACTGCTACCCTACTATAGTCCCGAATAAACCTTCTATAAAAGTTGGCAAAGCCCAGAAACCTTTGCAACTGCTTCCTGTTAGAGGGAGTGGGCCACTCGGTCACTGCTTGGACCTTGGCGGGGTCAGTCCTTAATTGTCCTTTGTCGACGATAAAACCCAGGAAACTCACAGAAGAGGCATGAAACTCTCACTTCTCAACCTTAACATACAGTCTGTTCTCAAGAAGTCTCTGTAGTACCAGCCTTACATGCTGGACATGCTCCTGAGGAGTGCGAGAGAAGATCAGGATGTCATCAAGGTACACAAAAACAAACCTGTTTAACATGTCACGCAAGACATCATTAATCATAGCTTGGAAAACACCTGGTGCATTCGTTAACCCAAAAGGCATTACCAAATACTCAAAATGTCCCAGAGGAGTATTGAATGCAGTCTTCCACTCATCCCCCTCCTTTATTCTCACCAAGTGGTATGCATTGCGAAGATCCAACTTAGTGAAGATTGTGGCTTCATGGAGGGGGACAAAAGCAGAGTCAATGAGTGGAAGGGGGTACTTGTTCTTGACTGTGATCCCATTTAGACCTCTGTAGTCTATGCAAGGGCGTAGGGTCTTATCCTTCTTGTCCACAAAAAAGAAACCTGCGCCCATAGGAGATGAAGAGGGGCGAATGAGCCCAGCAGCGAGTGAGTCAGAGATGTAACTCTCCATGGCCTCCCTTTCTGGCCTGGAGAGATTGTACAGTTTACTAGATGGAAAGGGGGTGCCAGGGAGCAAATCTATGGCACAGTCGTAGGGCCGGTGAGGTGGCAAGGATAGTGTGTGGTCCTTGCTGAAAACCTCCTTGACGTTGTGATATTCAGGGGGTACAGAGGTGAGATCAATGGGTTTGGGGGAATCTGGTGCCCTAGTAACTGTGGGGGGTACAGCAGAGTGTAAGCAATGTGAGTGACAGAATATACTCCAGTTAACGATAGACGAGTTGGCCCAATCTATGTGAGGGTTATGGAGCTTTAACCACGGAAAACCTAAAACGAGTGGCGACATGGGTGAGGGGATAAGGTACAGGGAGATAATCTCGTGATGGTTACCAGAGAGCTTGAGGGAAACTGGAGCAGTACGGTGGGTGACTTGGGCTAGGAGTCTCCCGTCTAAGGCAAACACATCTTTAGGTTCAGGAAGAGGCTCAAAGGGGAGCTTAGACTGCATCACAAAGTCAGAGTCAATGAAATTGTCATCCGCACCAGAATCTATCAAGACCTGAAGCGGAAAAGAGGCCTGAGACCAAGAAATAGTACCTTTGACTGGGATGCGGTTGGAGGAGGCTGAGTTGATAGAGGTATGGCTCATCAGTACTCCCCCTGTTGCTGATGAGCCAGGTCTTTTGGCTGAGTAGGACAACCGGCGCGGAAGTGACCAGCCTGGCCACAGTAGAAGCAGAGTCTCTGATGAAGACGGCGTTGACGTTCTGATTGGGTAAGCGTCATCCTTCCCAGCTGCATGGGCTCCTCCATGAGGAAGGGAGAGGCCTTGGTAGCAGGCGAAGCACTGGAAGGCCAGGAGTCTGGAGGATGAAGAGAAGGTCCAGGGAACGCAGGCTGTCTAGGAAACTTGGACTGAGGGGTAAGGGAGGTGGAGCTATGCTTTCCTGATCTCTCCCTACGCCTCTCGCGGAGGCGGTTATCTAATCGTGTCGCTAAAGAAATCAACTCCTCTAAGGAGGAAGTTTCATCCCTGGCAGCTAGTTCATCCTTTAAATCATCATTTAGCCCCTTACAAAAAATTCCCAGCAAGGCCATGTCATCCCAACCGCTCTCAGCTGCAAGAATGCGGAAATCTATAGCAAAATTAGCAACAGAGCCTGAACCCTGGTGGAGTGAAAGGAGTCTTTTACCAGCCTCCTTTCCCCTCACTGGATGATCAAAAACCTTACGCATCTCTGCAGTAAAAGACGGCAGAGACTGACTGATAGGCGAGTTGCTGTTAGATATGGCAAGGGCCCATGCTGCTGCTTTATCACTCAGTAGGCTCATAATAAAAAGCAACCCTAGATCTATCAGTGGAATAAGTGAATGGTTGTTGCACAAGACTACATTGGTGCAAGAACTGACTACAAGACCCTAAATCTCCTGAATACCTGACGGCAGTGGGGATAAAGGGCTCACGAGGATTGCAGGGCTGTCGTTCCGGATCAGCTTGAGGTGGAGGAGCAGGATCTGGAGCTTGAGCATTGGCAGTCAGCGGGCGCGTGGAGAGATGTGCTGCGACCTGATCCATACGGCCTCCGAGGTTGGTCACACCGGAGGTTAATTCCTGAATCGCTTCCATTACCTTCTGCAGGGCTCTGTCATGATGCCCTATAATTACACCTTGGGCAGCAAGCACTTCCCTGAGTCTCTCATTCTCTGCGGGGTCCATTTGGCCAGAGAATTCTGTGACGTATGGATTCTTGGACCCCAAAGCAGAGACAGACACAAGTTAAGCTCAAGGTGTTTAATAAATAATAGGCCAAGGCAGGTACTGAAAACAGGGAGCTGGCTGGCTGCAGAAAGGTACAAAAACAAAGCAGAGGGAAACGTCCCAGGCTATACTCGAAAAGTAGCTCAAAAACTGCAAAGAAACAAAACAAAACTCAAGGCTGCAGAAAGGCACTCTGGATCGTTGAACAGCATTCAATTCTCTGGCAGAGAAGTGAGGTGAGGGCCAGGCTCTTAAAGAGCAGGTGATTATCTGAGTGGGAACAGGTGTGCCTCATCTGCAGCCAGGAGAATACCTGTCACACACCAGCCCTGCAGAGAAGGAGAGACAGAGTAGTGAGGGGTAAAAGGAGCAAAACAGGAAATAACACAACAACAACAAAACCCATGCATAAACATAACACACTGGGCTTTTTTCTTATCAACTAAGATGTTAGAAAATATTTCCATCTTTAATTGACTGAATGTATTTAAAAAGTGGTCTTATGAACACATGAATACTACTGTGTAATTTATTTTTACATTTATATTTAAGAAGTACAATATAAGACAAGCACAAGTTTCATTTGTGGGCCATATTTCATTATACTTTTTTAATTTGCTGAGGGCCGATTCAAAATGGTCCGCAGGCCGCATTTGGCCCCCGCTCCGTAGTTTGGACACCCCTGCTGTAACGTATTAAACTAAGTTAGGAATCAATAAAAACTAGAATCGTGCATCAAATGTTAACGCAAAATAGGAAGAGTTGAACGTAAAACACATATTTACAAAAATGTCAGATGAAATATTTTTCTAAGTTAGAAAGTTTATATATGTTTATATGTTGTATGTCCAGGTCCACAACCAGAGGATCCAGGGGACTCACAGGACAGTGCAGGAACAGACACCGTGGAGCTGGTGGACCGCGAGGCGGGGGGGCCCGCAGTGAGTCCGGGGGAGGAGGAGCTGTCTCTCAGAAGTCTGCTTCTGCGCAGAGGCCTGGTTCTGGCTGTCATGCTATTCATCCTGGCTGCTGGAATCATTATTAACCTGCTGATCAATAACTTGGTTACATGATTGTGAGCAAAGTCAATTCTATTCAGGAACTCGAAGTATTCGAGGTAACCCCTAAGGCACTGCTGCACCGTCTGATGCGGATGTTTGTACTGTATCGCACGATGCCAAAGAAGGACATGCAGAAGACAGTCACAGGTGCAGGCGGGCAGAAAGTAATGAATTAATCTCCTTAAGCAATACATAACTCTTGAGTCATTATTTTACTAGATGACCCTTTGCATCTGCTACGGTCATTAGTGAATCCTCTCACAAACACATTCTGTCAAAGAAATTAAGTCAAACTACAGACATTGCCAAAACATTTGTATTTAATAAATAAAGTGTTGTGGTATTCTTGGAATCAACATTTTATTTGGACTTTTGGAAACACAAGTGCAGATGTAACATAAATATGTAATTATCCATTAATAAATTAATTGCGTAAAGGAAAATATTATTTCATCCATTGCCAATAATTCATAATATTTTATGACATTGAGTGGGAACAATGATTTAGTGATTAATGATCTTATGGTTATCCTTCTATTGGGACCAGTGCAGTGGAGAACGTTTCATCAGGGGTATATGTCGTATTGGTCCAGTCCAAAGTAAAGTTGGCCTCTGAATGCAGCATCTCTGGCAAAGGCACCAGGAAGTGCACGCTTGCTCCCACAGCCAGAAGTGAAACTGCCGCAAACATAACGGGGCCTCGTCTGAGGATCAGCTGTGTAGTGGAGAGACGGCCTCCCTTCAGCTGCTGGACCACATGTCCCCTCTCTGTCTCTGTGTTCCCGTTATGGCAACCGGAGCTCACAGACATGTAGCCGTCCACTGACTTTGGAGAAAGACATTGCCCGTTATTTTACTTGGTTGAGTCATATAGATGGCGAGCAGTGTCAAACTAGCCAAAGATAGCAAATATGTCAATTGATAACAAGAGGAAGCAGGCTTTGAAAATAAATATAGATTAATTGTTGGGTTTGGCCACTTACATTCCCATTACTCGCTCTCTGGTAATCAGTGTTGTCACCCGCAGTGTCTGACAGGGCATCTGTGCTTAATAAAGTCATGGGAGTGTTTTTCTGTGCTCGCTCCACAGCCTGCAAACAAATACAAACAACAACTTTACATTTCTCAAAATCTTACAATAGGTTTTAAATGCAAAATGTGTAAGTATAAGTCCAAATCATGAGACGCTGCTGAACGTGCCTCCTCTGTAATTGTCTTCCAGTTGAGCTTGAAGATGACAATGGTGTAGAAGGTGGATAATACAATGACACACATGAGTAGTCCCAGCCAAAAACCTGCAAAGAAAAATGTGTCTTTTATGGGAAGAGAAGGTTTCAAGTGAATGTTTTTTTAGTAAGTAAAAGGTCACTTCATGTAATTACCAATTATTCCCATTTTTGCAACAAAGGTCAAAGTAACGCCGATTGGAAGTGCTATGCCGTAGTATCCAAGGAAGTTGGCCACAGCAGGAATCTTCTGTTTGCCTGTTCCCAAGAAGATGCCTGTGCACACACACTAGGATGTAAATACATATCTCAAATCATTAAGCAGTCTCTCCATTGGCCGATATATTGTATTTTCGGGATAGCTAAAATAAATTATATTTGCCTGGTTATGCTCGCACAATGCAAATATAATCTGGTAATATACTATGTATGCTTACAGTAACTAACAAAAAATGGTCGACTCACCACAATACCATCAAAGAACTGAAGGAAACAGTAAGCATTTATCAAGTGCGAAACCAGACCTATGATCTTCCTGAAAAAAGGTTTTATAATTAACATCTATTTTTCTTGTTCAATATTTGTATGTAGCAATAGCAGTATAAAAATCGTAGTTTTACAGTTATTGAATAGTGAGTGCAGTTCTCACTCATCAGAGGTAAAGATGTAGCCAATCACTGTTTTAGTAGAGCCGAGCACAACACCTTCCACAACTGCGATGCTTGCTGGAAAAGAGCGGCAGTGAAATCTGTCAAATGTAAAATGTTGAAGAAATGAAATTACAGATTAACAACATTTTTATAACTGACCTGCAAGAGCGAAAGAGATCTTGCTGGTGAGGAGGGCCCTGGCAGTGTCTCCCGCACCGAGGGCATTTCCCACTCGGGCGCATGCTGCAGCTTGAATACCTAGAGGGAACTATGGATTTTTTTTTTTTAAAGAAAAAGTATTAAAAAGAGTCGGGTCTTTAGAGTCTTTGGAAGTACGCTGACTCAAATTGAACATTCCTTGAGATCAAATATGTTTACAGAAAGTTTAAAAGTAAGAATATAATGCTCTGAGTTGTGGTTAGTAGCTACCATGTAGGTGATGAAAGCCACCATTATCACAGCATGTTGGGCTGCCAGCTGGTCTTCACCCAGCATTCCTGATTATCAGAGACAAGAATCACGATTTAAGAATTTAATCTAGTTTCATAAAATCAAATGTCTAACTAATATATATTAGTTGTGTTACCTGAAATGCGGCTTTCACACCAGCGCTTTTCCCTTTCTAGCTCCTAGCTAGAGCTTTTCTGGTTCAGCTCCGGTTTCCCTTTTCAGCTCCCGCTCTGTTCACACCGCCCAGAGCTGCCGCTGCTGCGTCATGACGTCACCGTTTACATAGCTGATTTTCTCCCCAACGGAGCTCACAACAACAACAGGGGGGGACTGCGTCGGGTCGCGACTTCTCCAACCTTATACTTTTCTCCAGAGTGCCGTGGTTCATTGTTTATTAATGTGTTTCAGCGGCATTTACCGACCGCTGCAGTGCTGGCTGCTCTTCCACGAGTGTATTCTCCCGTTAGCTCCGGGTTAGCTCACACGGCTCTAAAGTATTCACTGTCTGACTGTCACACAAGCAGCTGATACATATCCCCAGTTCCCCTTAAGTGAATGTGTGTCAGTCTGAATTGACGCTGTTTGGCATCACAACGCTGTTATGAAAGTTGCTCTGGTATAACATGAGTGATGTTAGCATAGCAACCGAAGCTAAACTGACTACTTGCTAAGCCGTTTTCTACAGGCACATTTTACCGGCGTATTTTTCATTATGATTCTACTTGTGATAGTTGGACATGACAACCTGTGCAGCCCATGTATTGATTCCATCCGATAGCTGCTATAATAACATACAAAACGTCTGCCTGCTCTCCACAATGATCAATAACAGCGAACGGATGGTCAAAGTAAGGTACAAATAAACAGAATCACATGAAGCCTGGTTAGTGTTGCCTGACTTTATAAAGTGTGTTTTTTTTTATAAGTGTGTGGTTGCCTTCTAGTCACTTTGCTCAGCGCTACTGCTTGTAGGCAGGCATGACGAGACTCTTCAGTCGACCCATGTTCAGGGGAGGTGGGTTTAGTTTCCTGCACGCCTCGACGTAAGAGAGACGTAAGCGACGCCGCCTCTAGCTCCGAAGCTCTTGCCTCTAGACCGACAATTTTTTGGAGCTGGAAGTCAACCGCATTCCGGAGCTATGAGGCGGCGCCGCTGCGGTGTGAACAGGAAAAACCGGTACTTTTCAGGCTCCAGCTCCGAGCCGGAGCTGAAAAAGCGCCGGTGTGAAAGGGGCATAATGACTTTCACGTGATTGTTTATTGCAGCGTTCATAATACAGTACACACACTATTGGGGAATCTTATGTGTTTTGTGATGTTTGTGCTGGAGCCGCTTTATCCAAAACAGCACTCCGGTTAGAGAGTTGACACGGAGACAGGAAGTACAGTCGTTGGACTTTATATTAGCTTGGTTCTGATCATCAACACAGAATACATCATGCTTGATGTGGAATCACATACAGGATGTTGAATGGGTTGATGTTAATGATAACGTAGAGTAGAGAATGAATGAATGTGGTTTCTGCAAAATACACAGAAATAGAAATAAGGTTCAAATTACAATAACTAACCAGACTATGGTTATTAATAATAAGCAACAGCAATACTAATTGTTGCTAAAACACATTAGACACGTTGCAAACACACACATGGCTAATAAAAGCTAAATTAGCATCTCATCCGCACACTATCACTGAATAGCTTAACTTAGCTAACTAGCTAGCATTAGCTCAATTCCTGAACAACATAGCAACTAAAAACGGGACATCAAGAGACTCATTAACACACTGACTCAGCAGGACACTATGCATACAATCGTATAACATTACCAACACTAAAGATCTGCATATATGCTCACATTCTTCACGAACGCATTTTCTCTGTGACGATGGTAACTATGCATGTGACGATGCGACCGCAATAATGTCCTGTCATGAACGCACATGTGTAACCAGCTCGAGGACCCGTAGCTGCAGTACTTTAGCTGTCCCTAAATGTGCCTGACTAAAACACGAACGATATAACGCAGATCAAGGAAAACAAGGGGAATTTACAACACACACTGGCCGTGTCTCAATTCAGGGGTTTCATCCTTCGAAGGGTGCATTCGTAGACCGCATACGTCACTTCCGCCGAAAGAAGGCTGTCCCAATTTTAAAAAAAGACGAGACTCCTCCGAATGCGGCCCACGAATGCAGCCTACTTTTCCCCAATTTGAAGGATACATCTGATGTACACTCCGCGGTCTACCATATCCCAGGGTGCAATGCGCGCAGGGAAGAGTGGGTGTTTCTCAATCGCGAGTAAAGCTGCTTCAGAGCCACTATTTCAAGCATACTACGTCATCGAGTGCCGCCGAAGTACTGTTCCAATCTCCAGTATACTTGGAAATCTACCGAGCCCGGCGTACTCCGTTTGGAGAAATATCAAGTGTGCACATGAGTAGACTTCGCGGTCTTAAAATCCCCACAATGCTTTGCGCACGGACCAATTTCCCCAAATCTGTGGCGGAAGATGTAAGGCGGGGCCTCTCATATGACGCACACCTGCACACTTGCTAGCGTGTTCCACTCTTTGTTTTCCGAATGTCAGGAAGTATTCTTGACTCGCTTCTGAAGCAAGATGCTCGGCAGACATGTGCTACCAAGCAAGCGTACTCGCGATTGAGAAACACCCACAGAGTTGTTTTCAAATGAAATGGCTTCCGGTCTCCCCAGCAGAGTGGATTTAAAAGCAGCAGCAAGCGGAGGAATCACTAATAAATGTGAGTATTGGGTTTTAACTTACTTTAAATTAACTAACGTCACACACGTCAAACCCAAGGGGCATTAAAACGTACATTTTCGTTAAATAATACGGATAAATATGTGACGCTAACTAGCTAGCTGGACGTACTGCACTGTTGTTTACACTTATTTTTAATTCAATTCAGAAGTTTACTAAAGTCATACAGAGGCTCTGTTATAGATAAGTTATAATGTATATTACATAAATAGACCAAAGTGAAAACATTTAGACCGGTATAGCCTACAGTACGGTGGGATTTATAAAATGCTTCCCTGACGTGTAGCTGCTGTTAGCTTTATTTATTTCTCTGACATGTTGCAATGTTTTACTGTTTATTAAACTTTGGGACAACATTACAACCTTTGTGTTCAGCTCATGCTGCTTTGAGGTAGGGCTAAAAGAAAAGCCTATTTTAAATATTTCCACCAGATTTGATCATCTTTTATTTAGGTTAAAGTTTATTTAATGTATCATAATCCCATAATAATAAGACAATCACAAATAGACAGCAGCCTTTTGCTTGTTGTTAGTTTGTGCCGTGCACGTGTGACTGTCTTCATCTCTTTAGTTTTTTAAAAACCAGAACAGTACATCATTTTGAATGATCCTTTAGGGATTGTTTGTCTGAAATGCTTAGAGTTAAATTTTGCAATAATACTTCTGCAACCCTGTGTTCAATATGATTAATTCACTTTTTTCTTTTTCTCTTGTTTTTCTCTGTAATTAGGACAATTCTGGAGAAATGGATCTGCTGGAGAAGGACCCCTAATCTGCAGTGACGTGCGGTGAGGTTCATGGCTGGTGAGGCACTGACTCTTTCAGTCAGATTTACAAATATTATAGCCTATTTTGACCTTAATCGAAATATTCTGTTATTTTCAAAAGCTTTTTTAGTCTGATGCTATGATTAATTTTAAACAGACCGATCAACAAAAGGATACCCAAAATCTAAATATTGGATTGTTCTTTCTAAGTAAGATCCCATTTTAATTACAGTTGTGGTCTTACCTTGACTTGAAGATGAATATAAGTCCATGCTATCCTTCTGGACAACAATCTCTATTACTGTTTTGTAAAAGTCCTCCGTATCTTCCTGTAGTTTCAAAAGTTTTGTTTGTTGTTTGCGGTAGAATAACAGTAGCAACAAGAACCTGTGGGCTCACGTGCGCCCCCTTCAGTGCGGCAGAGGTTATGGCTGCCTCCCCATGTAATTGTTTCATTGCCGTTGTATGATAAGACCAGCGAGCCTAAATATGATATATACGTGAAATAAGTTATTTAGAGACTATGGATGGCGAGGATAAATGTAATAAAGGGATCTACAAACATCACATTGGTGACCTACAGTGAGATTGGAACAGGCATGCGCTTAGGGCCCGCTTTCCAGCCAGTTTCTGTGGGGTGACACATTCTGAATTGAGGCAGAGCTCATCTGTGCCTCCCCTCAGAATGCGTCACCCCACAGTAAATGGCTTGAGCGCGCTCACAAAATAAGTGGCCCCGCTAAATTAGTGCCCGCGCTCCAGCAAGTTACTGTGGGCTTACGTGAGGCAGTGCTCGTGCTTGCCTCACTTCTTATCGCTCCCGTAGCGGAGCTCGGCAAATTTGCTGATTTTGACTATAAAATGCGATTGGAATCATACAGAAATCACATTTACACAAGATCAGTGGAGACATTTTATTATTATTATTATTTAGTTTTTCTTTAATTGTTTTTCCATTACATTGGAGTATGACAGGTGAGGCTCTGCCTCCCCTGCCTCCACTGACTGCACGTCGCTGCTAATCTGAAAAGTGCACAGCGGATCATCAGGACAGAGCTGCCATCCACCTGGACCCCGAGGTGCTGGAGAAAGCAAACCGGCGATCAGGACCCTCCTCCACCCAGACCTCTGCTCACTGCCGTCCTACAGACTTGTGTCTTAGTTTCAGAATTAGATTTTGTATGTGTCCTTTCTTTTAATAGATATGTAACGATTATAGCTCGAGTCTGTCTGATTCCCCAAACAGCTGCTTCTATTTACTCGCTGCACATATAATACAAATAAACAACTCCATAAACACACTTTTGCTGATATTTGTTTTACTGCTGATGATGTTAAATAATATGATTGATTTCCTGTCTCAATGATGAAAGTTATAATAATAGAAGACATGAAGCTGCAGAGAGAGGGTGGATATATTCTTACCTCTACTTTGTGATAAGATGAAAATACTATATTACATTGTAATTATTAAACACATTGTTTATTTCATTTACTGAGGTTTTAACCATTATTTCCAACATGTGTACATAAGCAGTGGAATAATAGGATATCTCTAGGTCATTCAACTGTCTTCAGTTTAATTTTATTAATACAAAAAATAGGTCATAGAAAATGTTTAATTGTGTATTTCAGCAGAGCGGGGGGTCACGGTGCTGCTGGACCTGGAGGTGCTGACCTGGGGTCAGTGGGACATCATCTGGGCAGCTTTAGGGGAAGAAGGAGAATATAAACTGTTATGATCACAGCTATTAAGATTAGAACACTAATATTGTTAAGAATCAATCTATACAACATGCTTTTGTTCATTTAAAAAACATATTGTTTTATTAGTACAGAACAATTAAGACTTATTTTAAATATGAAATAATATGATTAAATTACATCAGCTATATATAATTTACTTGTTAACTTACTAATGTAACATTACTGGGGGCTAAAGGAACAGCTTCATCTTATTTACTTGGCCATGGTCCTCTTTAATTCATCGCCGACGGTGATCTCCAAAAAATGTAAAAGTAAAGTTTCTGGATCCTTTTCAGCTGAGTTAGCTTGTAAGCTAATTTGCTAGCAGGCTGCTGGAGCAACGCAACCGAACAGCGCGTATCACGTGACGTAAATACGAAGCCCTCCGTAGGCTAGACAGTCTCATTTCGTAGGCCGCTCGGTCCAGCCTACCCGGTCTACGTGGGCTGGGTCCTCCGTGGACCGCGTAGGCTGCGTACTCCGAAGGGTGCAGCCCCTGAATTGAGACACGGCCACAGACACACTCTCTTTGACTGAGCCGAGGGGCCCTGACAGCATCACACTGAGTATAGACGGAGCTAGCAATACTGAATCATGGAGAGCAACACTCAGATATCTCCTCTGTCTTCATGGAGGGACTGCTTTGTATTAAAGCGGATCCGCATGTTGGCCCCTGTTGGTTTCAAGACAGAAATAAAAAAGTTGTGCACGCTGGCCGGACCAGTGGTGAGTAGCCTGTATATAGATGTACTGTCAATGTCCATGAGGATCTAAATAATGTACTAAATAAAACAATCAAAAGTAACATTAGTTTAATTTGACTATTATTAATTAAATGTGTGTTGTGTAGACAGGGCGGACTGGCCATCTGTAGAATCTGGAGAACCACAGAACGGCCGGTCCACAAGGCCGGCCGTTTAAAAAAAATGGTTTAACGTCATCATTTAAGTTGCGCTGACGGCCTTTTTCTCATAGTGTTACTGTTTTCGTTACCATTTAAATATTGAATTATATTTATTACTTTTATTTTAAATCAAATCCACCTGTTTTAGATAATATGTTGATTTGCAGGTTGGTTGTTATTTGTATTGTTACTGTGTATTTTATTATATTAACTAGCTATTTATTGCTATTTATAAAATAATGTTATGAACACTATACATACAATGTCTTTATTTTTGTAGATACCAGAATACATGACACAATGAATCTTTGTAATATATTTATGTTCTCTAGTTTAAATAATCATACCAGTATTTAAACAATGTATGCTGGTCACCTGAGGCCTATACTACGAAGCCGGATTTTCGCTTAGCCGGCTGACTTCAGGGAAAACTCGGGCTTTCCGGTCCTACGACGCTGGTTCTCTTTTTAGCGGGCTAGATCTCCATGTTAACTTATGCTGAGCGGCTAACCTCCTCGGGAGAAGGTTAGGTTGCATGCTAAGAGATCAACTCAGTGAAAGCACCGCCTGCTGACCAATCAGAGCTCCGTGTGCGGAGTTTAAAGCTATCAAGTCATATTACAGGATAGAGGAAATACAGAAAAACTGCCGTTGCAGGAAAGACGGCCGGCAAAAATCAACTGACTGTGTGAACGTGAAAATTAATAGAATATCCCCTCCCATCTTCAGAGCAATCTGACTATTATAACATTAGCGTTAAGAAAGCTTACTTAAATATCTGCCATAAGTAACCGGATCAGAGTAACATTAAGTACAGTCCGCGGCACTGTGAGTGCAGACGTCGATGTGTCCCATTATCATTCATATCATATCACATCATAATATATCATATATTTCCTTATTTGAGTCAGCTTCTTGAGCCGTATCTGGCCGTGCAACACTCACAGTGTCACATACTGTATGCAGAAGTATTATTTTAAGCAACACATTAAGTTGACGAAACACTCGAGTCAAATGTAATTAAAGTCAGATCCACTCGTGTCTTGGACGGGGAAGTGATATCATAAACCTGTTAATGTACACATTCAAACACTTTTTCTTTTACCAGCTGTATTCACCTTGCAGGTGCAGCTATGTGGCTTTTATCCTGCATAAAGTGTAGTCATGGATGTTTAAAGTTTAACTTCTTCATATTTGACTAATATTAAAGTTCACTTTTCATTCAGGAAGTATGACGCTGCGCTGTCAGTACGCTTGTCCATGTTTGAGATTGGTCGAATGCTCCAAATACCACCCCTTTCATGTGAACGCGCACCTAACTAGATAGGACACGGCTGGCTTGAGCGATCCACTTGATAACCAGCGTCGTAGTACAGTTTAGCGAGAGCGCGTATGTTTTGGATTGGGCCAACCGGCTAACTCAAACATATCCAGGTTAGGAAAATCCGGCTTCGTAGTACATGGCTCTGGAATCCTGGTAAGCTTCCAGCATGGTATATTTAATACCAGTGACGTGCGGTGAGGTTCATGGCTGGTGAGGCACTGACTCACTGAGTCAGATTTATAAATATTATATTTTGACCTTAATCGAAATATTCTGTTATTTTCAAAAGCTTTTTTAGTCTGATGCTTCGATTCATTTTAAACAGACCGTTCAACAAAAGGATACCCAAAATCTAAATATTGGATTGTTCTTTCTTAGTAAGATCCCATTTTCATTACAAATGTGGTCTTACCTTGACTTGAAGATGAAGTCCATGCTATCCTTCTGGACAACAATCTCTATTACTTTTTTGTAAAAGTCCTCCTTATCTTCCTGTAGTTTCAAAAGTCTAGTTTGTTGTTACGTCTACCGTCTCTGCGTAGAATTACAGTAGCAACAAGAACCTGTGGGCTCACGTGCGCCCCCTTCAGTGCGGCAGAGGTTATGGCTGCCTCCCCTGGTGCATTTTCATTGCCGTTGAGACCAGCGAGCCTAAATATCATATATACGTGAAATAAGTTATTTAGAGACTATGGATGGCGAGGATAAATGTAATAAAGGGATCTACATACATTACATTGGTGACCTACAGTGAGATGGTAACAGGCATGTGCTTAGGGCCCGCTTTCCAGCCAGTTTCTGTGGGGTGACGCATTCTGAGGTGAGGCAGATCTCATCTGTGCCTCACCTCACCCCACAGTAACTGGCTTGAGCGCGCTCACAAAATAAGTGCCCGCGCTAAATTAGTGCCCGTGCTCCAGCAAGTTACTGTGGGCTTACGAGAGGCAGAGCACGTGCCTGCCTCACTTGTCATCGCTCCCGTAGCGGAGCTCGGCAAATTTGCTGATTTTGACTATAAAAAGCGATTAGAATCATACATAAATCACACTTACAACACAGATCAGTGGAGACATTTTATTATTATTACTATTTCGTTTTTCTTTAGTTGTTTTTCCGTTACATTGGAGTATGACAGGTGAGGCTCTGCCTCCCCTGCCTCCACTGACTGCACGTCGCTGTTTAATACTATTATTTATTAAACATAAACTGGTGATAGATGGATGCTGTTTTTTTTAGCTGGCCAGGATGGCTGGTTTAGCTGGTTTAGCTGGTTTAGCTGGTGCACCAGCTAAACCAGCTAAACCAGCCATCCTGGCCAGCTAAAGTGTCCAAAACCCCTCTAAACCAGCCAGTCTGGTCAACTCAGTTGGTCAGGCTGGTTGACCAGCTTGACCAGCTAAGTTGGTCGACGCCGCAGCAGACAGGGAGAATGAAAAAACATGGATAAAAATCAAAGAAAACGAAAAAAGAAAAAGGTGGGGCTGAGAAGGCAAGAGAAAAAAAGGTGAAGTCACTCGCAGGTGAAGCATATAAATGTCGCAAATGTACAGACCTTTTTGGCAGCAGTGCTGCTACAAGCACTATCATCAGCAGCACAAGTGCAAGATGATGAAGAGAATGATGAGGGCGCGAGTTCAGATATACAGCCAGCCTCCTGCGTTCATGATGAGGGACAGAGAGTTGAGCTGGTGGAAGAACCAGCTCAACTGGCACATACAAGTGCAGGGCAAGAGCAAGAAGTGGGTGACAATTATCCCTTGAACTGCATGAATAACTGCAGCCTAATAAACAGCTGATTTCTAATAACTAATAGTACTGTATTTTCTTTTTCTGATGCCCCCCCGTTGACATTTCATGTGGCCGGACTGGGTCAGTTTCCAGGGCTGAATTCTAGTCCCAGTCCGCCCCTGAGACAGGCCATGTTAACATTGAACAAATAGGCTCATCTTATTATTATACTGTGTGGTTAACTACAGTAGGTCAAACTGCTTTCTTAAATAATGTTCAAATTGAAAATGTACATATATTATATAAAGTATAATAAAAGGTAACACAAAAAAGCCTTACTACAGCAAAAAATGCTACCTATTTGATGGACAAATTAAATGTATACTAAAACTGTAACACCAAGCCTTCAATGTTACTTGTGTGTAGATGCAGCCCAAGGCACACGAGTGACACAACTTCAGATGGAGGGCCTAGCACACTTTGAGCCGGCAGCACTAACTGACAGTTAAGAAGTAGACAGAAGAACAAATACTTTATTAATGCCACAAAGGGAAATTCAATCTGTCAATATATTACAAATGCACACATACAAACTGAAAGTAGTCCCAAGTCGTAAAGTTTCACTATACGAAATGGAAATGTGATGTCTTCAACAGCAAGTCTGACATCTTTTGAGGATACCAGCAAACACCACATATAACACTGCTCACACGTACCACAACACAGGGAATAAGATTTAAAAAGAGTTCGCTTCTTTACAGTAGCTAACTCTGAGGATGCCCTATAGTCACAGTCCACCTGTTGAAGACCCGTGGACTAAATAATAGGCTCGATGGTAAAATGTAATAAAAAATGTCTTTAAAAAGGCCCAAAATAGTTTGCAGGCAAATAGGTAATTTAACTTACTCAAAGTTGAAGGTAGCTGAAATACTCCCCAACAGTGTAAACTACTACACTGAGTATGTGTTTGTTGTCTTAGTTACTTTTGATTCATTTTTATTTTTCTCAACAGGTCTTGTCCCATCTTTTGGCTTATACATTGAGTTTTGTAAGTGCTATTTTCTGTGGCCATCTGGGTACGGTGGAGCTGGCAGGGGTGTCTTTGGCTACATCAGTAAGTACAGTACAGTAATGTTCTTCCAGTGAAAGGTGAACCAATAAATAAAACAGAAATCATCCACTAATGTTTTGGTTAAATCCTCAGGTTATTAATGTTATAGGTATATCTGTTGGAAGCGGTTTGGCTTCAGCATGTGATACTTTGATTTCTCAGGTATGAGCTTTAGCCTGACATATAATATTTTTCATCAGGTGTGATAAGTATCGACTGAAAAATAAAAATCTTTCTGTTTTTAGACCTATGGGAGCCAAAACCTTCTGAGGATTGGGGTCATTCTTCAGAGGGCAATCCTCATTTTGTTACTGGCTTGTTTCCCATGTTGGGCAATTCTCATCAACACAGAGGCAATTCTTTTGGCTGTCAAACAAGAGCCAGAGGTAGCCAGGTAAGCTGTGAACTGCTTTAGTTTGTTTTGCTTTATTTATTTATGTATTGTAAGAAAAGAGTATACAGTGGAGGAAATACGTTTTTGATCCCCTGCAGATTTTGTTAGGTTGCCCACTTACAAAGATCTTAACAGTCTATAATTTTATAGTTTTATTTTACTAATGAGAGAGAGAATATAAAAAAGAAAATCCAGAAATTTACATTATATAAAAGATAAAAATTGATTTGCATTTAACTGTGAGAAATAAGTATTTGATCCCCATGCAAAACATGTCTTAAGGCCCTAACACACCAGGCCGTATTCGGCCGTCTTCGGTTGTCTGGCGACAATGCGTTCCTTGTCGCCCAAAGTCAATTTGGTGTGTCCCGAACCCTCGGCCGCGACACGCCTTATTTGGCCTTCCACGGTCGACACCCGGCCGATTCAACATGTTGAATCGGCCAAAATACGGACACTCACGCATGCGCAGTTCGTACGTGCTCGGCTGAAGTCTTTGCGGTGTGTTCCAGTGCAACACATGGCCAAGACGCAGGAGAACTCGTCGATGGAACTGTCGGTGTCAGTGTCGGCGAGTTCTCTGGTGACTGCCTGGTGTGTCAGGGCCTTTATGCGGCTTTCACACCAACGCTTTTCCCTTTCTAGCTCCTAGCTAGAGCTTTTCTGGTTCAGCTCCGGTTTCCCTTTTCTGCTCCGGCTCTGTTCACACCGCCCAGAGCTGCCGCTGCTGCGTCATGACGTCACCGTTTACATCGCTGATTTTCTCCCCAACGGAGCTCACAACAACAACAACGGGGGGGGACTGCGTCGGGTCGATGATCGTGTTGCTTTTAATCATACGAAGCCAGATTAAATTAAATAACGACTTCTCCAACCTTATACTTTTCTCCAGAGTGCCGTGGTTCATTGTTTATTAATGTGTTTCAGCGGCATTTACCGACCGCTGCAGTGCTGGCTGCTCTTCCACGGGAGTTTATTCTCCCGTTAGCTCCGGGTTAGCTCACACGGCTCTAAAGTATTCACTGTCTGACTGTCACACAAGCAGCTGATACATATCCCCAGTTCCCCTTAAGTGAATGTGTGTCAGTCTGAATTGACGCTGTTTGGCATCACAACGCTGTTATGAAAGTTTCTCTGGTATAACATGGGTGATGTTAGCATAGCATGCATGCAGCTCCCGGTGTTTTATTGATCTTTGTCTTTTTGTTTACTTTTATTCTCTTAGTTGTACTTTTTTCTTTGGATATTTATTTTGTTTTGCAGCGAACTATGGCCACGTTTTACTTCGAACGTTTTCTGGTCATTCTTCTGCTACTTTTTTCACTTTTTGTGTCGGAGAGCCATGCTCAGAGGAGTGATGGCATTGTTTACACGCGTGAGCAGCTGATTGCGCTGTGCCGACCCGTGCTGCTGCCCGGAGCCAGGCATGACATCCCGGAGGAGCTTCGGAGGCTCAAGCGGGGCTGCAGAGCTGGGGCCAAGCTGAGGATGAAGAAGAAGATGAGGTACAAACCCTGTGTACCGGCCATCATAATGGGGAACGTGAGGTCTTTGGGGAATAAGATGGACGAGCTCCGCGTGCTGACGAAGACGCAGTGGGAATACCGTGAGTGTAGCATCATGTGTTTTACCGAGACTTGGTTGCACTCGCTCATCCCGGATAATAACACGGCTCTCCCCGGCTTCACGAGTGTTCGGGCGGACAGGGACGTTATTCTGAGCGGTAAAAAGAAAGGAGGAGGGATTGCACTGTATGTGAACGAACGATGGTGTAATCCTGGACATGTTACTGTGAAGGAGCGTTTCTGTAGCCCGGACATTGAACTGCTAGCTGTGGGATTACGTCCATTTTATCTACCTAGAGAACTTTATTCTGTCATCGTAGTTGCTGTCTATATTCCACCGAACGCGGACGCGGAGGTGGCTGGTGACGTCATTCACTCCTCTGTGGCCAAACTCCAAACTCTTCACCCAAATGCATTCATAACAATAACTGGGGATTTTAACCGTGCAAAACTGGACAAATCTCTGCCTACATTCACTCAGTATGTGAAATGCCCCACCAGGGGAAATAATACTCTGGATCTTCTATATGCAAATACCAAGAATGCATATTGTGCCACTGCCCTCCCCCCCCTGGGCAGATCTGACCACAACCTCGTCTTTTTGGCTCCTAAATATGTCCCTCTGGTGCAGAGGCAGCCTGTATCCACCAGGACTGTGAGGAAATGGACTCCAGGGGCTAATGAGGCTCTACAGGACTGCTTCGAGACCACTGACTGGGACGTGCTTTGTGTGCCACATGGAGAGGACATCAATAATATGACTGACTGCATCACAGAATACATCAACTTCTGTGAACAAACAATATTACCGGCTAAAACTGTCAACTGTTTCCCCAATAATAAACCCTGGATTACTAGTGACCTGAAAACTCTTTTAAATAAGAAAAAGGAAGCTTTTAAGTCTGGGGACAAATCAATGCTGAAGAGTATCCAGCATCAACTGAGAGACAATTTGAGGAGGGGCAGAGATTCGTACAGGAAGAAGCTGGAGACTAATGCCGCGTTTCCACTACAGCGCGCAGCCCGGTTTAAGAGGGCTGTGACGTCAGCGGCCCGTTTGTGGTTGCGTTTCCACTTGGCCTAGTACCGGCCGGCTGGTCCTAATTCTCAGTTTTTCTGGCCTCATAAAATCGTGGGGCCAGGGCCAGAGGCAACCGGGCTGTGTTTGTGACGTCAACGCTCTCGGCTGCTGATTGGTCGGAGAGAATCGTCACAATCTGCGCGCGAGATAATCCATTTTTACAAACAGCATTTTTGTTAACGGAGGAGCTACAACAATGGCAAAGAAAAGCACACCATGGTCGGTCGAGGAAGTGACGACGTCCATTATATTGCAGATGATAAGGTCCAGCGGGTGCTCGACGGGACAACTCGCAATATCAAAGTCTTTCAGGAGGTCTCTACACAGACACTGGACTCTCCAACGGCGTTACTGGAGTCTGCATGGTACGTTTTTGCTAACGCTGTGTTATTTGCTTGAAAGCTTTGTGTCCCTGCTTTGTGTCCCTGCTTTGTGTCCCTATCTGTTTTAAAGCTCACTTCTAACAAATAAGTCTATTTTATCCTTACATTTATGTTCGACAACCCCGATGGAGCCCCGAAGGCTAGCTAGGCAGATAGCATTAGCGAGAGCTATTGTTTGCTAACACCATATGTGCCATTGTTTACGTTCAGTTTGTCTTTTCTATAGTTGTTGTTGCTATTTATAGTATTGTGCTGCAGTAGTTTGTGGAATTTACAAGTCATGTTTCTGTTCTAGATGATTACATTGGGACTAGCGAGGAGGAACAGCGAGGAGGACACAACGTCCTCTGCATCAACAGCACAAACCGAGGAGGAGAGGATCTGGCCCTGCAGGAACGGCAACTGGCCCAGCAGAATCAATGCCATGTCTTATCTTATTGCTTGTTGATAAATAATTGCACCCACCAGCGATCGCACAGAAAGATGGCATCATCTAGGCGTCCCTCTGCAGTCAGAAATATCATAAACACCATCGTCCACAAAGCACTGTACAGGGGTTTATGGATTTAAGAGAATACTTATCACAGTGAAACCTTTATCATCTGTTGCAATTAAAGCAAATAAGAGAATAAATACTTGGTTAAATAATACATTTTAACTCTTTAGCAGGACAACTCTGCATACTGTTTGAAATTGAGTTTGCTAGCTTGAGGTCCTCCTCTAAAACATAACATTACATAATGGTATTAAGAATACATGATAAATACATGTAGAAAAATTACTCAATTGTAATACCCTCGTTGTGCTAGACTCAAACACATTGCTTATATATTTCAAAGAGAAGAGAACAAAAGAAAACACCTATACAAAGAGAGCGGTGCACAGCGCTTAATATTTACTTGCACTATATTTCTGTTGATCTGGGTTATTGTGTTGCACTGTTGGAGGAGCCTGTGACCTAAGATGTTCATTGTCATAACTACACTAGCTATGTTCGTATGACAAAATAAAAAACCTTGAACCTTGAGGCTGTGTCTTTCAGACAAACCATCATAATCATATTATTTTATGCTGTGGATACTTTAGCCTCCATCCATGTTAACAATTTTTTACACTTGCATTTATGAATATAGTTCTGTTGTGTTTTACACTTTTGTATTTATGTTTATAGTTTGCTTTGATATTTGCTTAATTTATTAGATTATTATTATGGGGGCAGTACTTGTGCTTGAAATTCAAATATTTACTAAATAGTCAATTCTGATAACATTTTTTTGGTTTAAATAATTTGACAAACACATGTATGTGAAAAAGAAAAGATGTATTTATGTTCAATACAATACAATGAATATTTAGGTATTACACGTAGGTTTTCCTCAGGCATCCTGAAGTTCTCCACCCACTGAGTGTGTGAAAGATGGAACAATCACATTCCACCACTCGGTAGCTCGGTCGGTAACTTCTGAAATACACAAACAAAAGCATACATATTTTAATACGTAAAAGTGGTAGCTACAATTAATTAAATACTTGAAATACTTTGGTCGTATAGGGAGAGTGAGCCTAAACACATTGCTAGTTAGCGAACGTTAGCTTACCAAGTAGCATTGTAGTTAGTAGTGATTCGAGTCGTCCTGTAGTCTCTGCGGCGTAGGAGGACTGCCCGAACTCTCGCGTCAGCTTCTTCTATACCTCGTCTTGCTATACGTCGCCTCTTTCGAAACAACTCTTGTCTATTTCTTGTGATAATAAACCACACAGCAAAAAACAAGCAAACGATCGCTTTCACATCTCCATTGTTGTGTCGCATTGAAGATGACGTCACGGCAGTTTTAAGCAGCGTCGCTCCGCCTACACTGTTACTATAGATACTGACCCGGTTCCTAAACTGTAATGGAAACGCGCCACAAAGTGAGCTGGTCCTAACGAGGCCGGGCGCGGCCAAAGGAGGCCGAGCGGGGCCGAGCGAGGCTGTGTAGTGGAAACGCGGCATAAGCTCCAGCAGAACAATAGCAGGGATGTCTGGGCTGGGATGAAGGCTATCACTGGCTTCAAAGGGAGAGACAGACTGACTGTGGGCACCCTGGAGAGGGCCAACGAGCTGAACACCTTCTTCAATAGGTTTAGCTCTCCGCCCGCTGCTGTCTCCTCCACTTCCTCTTCTCACCTCACCTCCTCCTCTCAGCCTGGCGTCAACATCCCCCCTCTGCTCACCACCTACACTTCACACCTCTCCTCCACCACCCAGCCTGGCTTCTGCACCCCCCCTCTGCTCACATTGCCGCTGACCCCCCCCCCCCCCCCTCTGCTCATCTTGCCTCAGACCCCCCCCCCTCTATCCCCCCTGCCATCAAGCCCCCCCCCCCCCGCTTCACTGTGAGCACAGGACAGGTCCAGAGTCAGATGGAAAAACTCCACCAAGGCAAGGCTGCTGGCCCTGATGGTATCAGCCCCAGGGTCCTGAGGACCTGTGCACGCCAGCTGGCTCCTGTTCTCCAGTATATATTCAACCTGAGCCTGCACTTGGAGACCATCCCGGTGCTGTGGAAGACATCATGCGTTGTTCCGGTCCCTAAAAAGACAACTCCTTCTGGGCTCAATGACTATCGCCCTGTAGCACTCACATCTCATGTGATGAAGGTGCTTGAGAGACTGGTCTTGGCCCATCTCAGACCGCAGGTGAGATCATTCCTTGACCCTCTGCAATTTGCCTACCAGCCTCACCTGGGGGTGGACGATGCCATTATTTACCTGCTGCAGCGTGCTCACTCATACCTGAATGGATCGGGTTGCACTGTGAGAATCACCTTTTTTGATTTCTCCAGTGCATTCAACACGATCCAGCCTCGGCTACTGAGTGACAAGCTGCAGGCTATGAGGGTAAACTCGTCCACCATCTCCTGGATTACCAACTACCTCACGGACAGACCACAGTACGTCCGGCTGGGCAGTGTGCTGTCTGATGTGGTGGTTGGTAGTATTGGAGCCCCACAGGGGACTGTGCTGTCTCCTTTCCTGTTCACCTTATACACCTCTGACTTTCTATACAACTCAGAGTCATGCCACCTGCAGAAGTTTTCGGATGACTCTGCAGTGGTAGGGTGTATAAGGGATGGACGGGAGGAGGAGTACAGAGCGCTGGTGGGTGATTTTGTTGAGTGGACTGGAAGAAATCATCTGCTTTTGAATGTGGCCAAGACCAGAGAGATGGTCATTGATTTCAGGAGGAAGAGGACATCTCCTCCTCTGCCCCTGTGCATTCTGGGAGAGGATGTGGCAGTTGTGGAGGTCTACAAGTACCTGGGAGTGCACTTAGACAATGGGCTGAACTGGAGGATCAACACTGACGCTGTGTACAAGAAGGGGATGAGCAGACTCTATTTTCTGAGGAAGCTGAGATCCTTCAACGTATGCAGTAAGATGCTGGAGATCTTCTATCAGTCTGTTGTGGCTAGTGCACTCTTCTTTGCTGCGGTCTGCTGGGGGGGCAGCATCAGAGTCGGTGACACCAGCAGGATCAATAAACTGATCAGGAAAGCTGGGTCAGTCATCGGCATCAAGCTGGAACCCTTTGAAGCTGTGGTGGAGAGGAGGACACTGAACAGGCTGTTGTCCATCATGGATAACCCCACCCATCCTCTCCACCTGCAGCTGGACAGTCAACGGAGCTCCTTCTCCAACAGAATGCTGCAGCTCCCCTGTCACAAGGACAGATACTGGAAAACATTCCTGCCCACTGCAATAACACTGTACAATAAATTACCTCTGGCTGGAAGAGAACTCTCTGCTCCATAGTTTCTCTAGAAATAAAACCACCTTGTACATTTTACTCACACATAATCTGTTTCATATTTAATACTCCATAATTCCATATATTTTGAATATATATATATTTGTATATATATATATATATATATAATATCTGTATGTATATTTTCTATTTTGTATTTTGACATGTATATTTTATATTTTATTTTATATTTTATTTTATTTTATTTCTATTCTTGTATATTTTGTTTTATTGTAAAATGCCTTTTATGCTGCTGTAACAAAAACAATTTCCCAATTTGGGATCAATAAAGTACGATCTATCTATCTATCTATCTAGCAACCGAAGCTAAACTGACTACTTGCTAAGCCGTTTTCTACAGGCACATTTTACCGGCGTATTTTTCATTATGATTCTACTTGTGATAGTCGGACATGACAACCTGTGCAGCCCATGTATTGATTCCATCCGATAGCTGCTATAATAACAAACAAACGTCTGCCTGCTCTCCACAATGATCAATAACAGCGAACGGATGGTCAAAGTAAGGTACAAATAAACAGAATCACACGAAGCCTGGTTAGTGTTGCCTGACTTTATAAAGTGTGTTTTTTTTTTTATAAGTGTGTGGTTGCCTTCTAGTCACTTTGCTCAGCGCTACTGCTTGTAGGCAGACATGACGAGACTCTTCAGTCGACCCATGTTCAGGGGAGGTGGGTTTAGTTTCCTGCATGCCTCGACGTAAGAGAGACGTAAGCGACACCGCCTCTAGCTCCGAAGCTCTTGCCTCTAGACCGACAATTTTTTGGAGCTGGAAGTGAACCGCATTCCGGAGCTATGAGGCGGCGCCGCTGCGGTGTGAACAGGAAAAAACGGTACTTTTCAGCTCCAGCTCCGAGCCGGAGCTGAAAAAGCGCCGGTGTGAAAGGGGCATTAGTACTTGGTGTAGAAACCCTTGTTGGGCAGCACAGAGGTCAGATGCTTCTTGTAGTTGGTCTCCAGGTTTGTGCACATCTCAGGAAGGATTTTGGTCCACTCCTCTCTGAAGATCCTCTCGAAGCTTCAGCTCCCTCCACAGATTTTCTATGGGATTAAGGTCCGGAGACTGGCTAGGCCCCTCCATCACCTAAATGTGCTTCTTCTTTAGCCACTCCTGTGTTAGCCTTGGCCGTATGTTCAGGTTTATTGTCCTGCTGGAAGACCAATTCATGACCCATTTTCAGTGTCCTGGCTGACGGAAAGAGGCTATCAGCCAATATTTTCCCAGTACACGGCCCCGTACATCCTCTCCTCGATGCAGTGAAGTCGTCCTGTCCCCTTAGCAGAGAAACCTCCCCAAAGCATAATGTTTCCACCTCCATGCTTGACAGTGGGGGTAGTCTTCTGGAGGTTATAGTCAGCATTACATTTTTTTACATTACATTTCATTTAGCTGACACTTTTATCCAAAGCGACTTACAATTACCAATTACAGGGACATTCTCCCTGGAGTAACTAAGGGCTAAGTGCCTTACTCAAGGGCACACTAGTGGTGGTGTTCCTGGCGGGATTTGAACTCACAACCTTCCGATCTTCAGCCCACCTCACTATCCATTAGACCACCACTATCACATCTCTCTTCCGCCTTGCAGGCGCTGCAGGATTTTATCCATTATGGTGTAGTGTGTTACCAATAGTTTTCTTGGTGAATGTGGTCCCAGCTGCTTTGAGATCATTAACAAGTTCCTCCTGTGTAGTTCTTGGCTGATCCCTCACCTTTCTCATGATCATTGATACCCCATGGGGCGATATATTGTGTGGAGCCCCAGACCGAGGGCGATTGATGCTCATTTTGTCTTTCTTCCATTTCCGAATAATCGCACCAACAGTTGTCTCCTTCTCACCAAGCTGCTTTCTGAAGGTCTTGTAGCCCATTTCAGCCTTGTGCAGTCATCAGAGGGTGCGGACCTCAGGGTCAATCTTGTCCCTGAGGTCCTTAGACAGCTCTTTAGTCTTGCCCATGGTGGAGAGGTTGGAATCTGATTGATTGATTCTGTGGACAGGTGTCTTTTATACAACAATTTGATATTAGCACATTTTTAAAGGAACAGGACTTATGTAACCGGTCTGTGGGAGCCAGAATTCTTGTTTGTTGCAAGGGGATCAAATACTTACTTCCCACAGTTAAATACAAATACATTTGCATCTTTTATATAATGTCAATTTCTGGATTTTCTTTTTGATATTCTCTCTCTCTCTCATTAGTAAAATAAACCTACCATTACAATTATAGACTGTTCATTTCTTTGTAAGTGGGTGAACTTACAAAATCAGCAAGCGATCAAATACTTATTTCCTCCACTGTATATTTCAAAGTATATTTAATGTTGATATTGAAGTAAGATTTTTTTCTAGGGTGTCCCAGTTGTATGTGAATATCTTTTTGCCAGCTCTTCCTGTGAGTATTTCTAACCTCTTGGTATAAACCTATCCTATCTGCATTCAAAAATAACATTTTTCTATTTATATATATATATTAGGGCTGTCAGTCGATTAAAATATTTAATCGCGATTAATCGCATGATTGTCCATAGTTAATCGCGATTAATCGCAAATTAATCGCACATTTTTTATCTGTTCTAAATGTACCTTAGAGGGATATCTTTCACGTTTTTAATACTCTTATCAACATATGAGCGGACAAATATGCTTTATATGTTTGTTTATTATCATTTGAACAATGACAAATATTCTCATGAATATTAAACACAACAACCTCTGAACATTACAAATATTCGCCTCAATTCAACCTGGAACCTCTCATACAATAATACTGTGTGTGTGTGTGTGTGTGTGTGTGTGTGTGTGTGTGTGTGTGTGTGTGTGTGTGTGTGTGTGTGTGTGTGTGTGTGTGTGTGTGTGTGTGTGTGTGTGTGTGTGTGTGTGTGTGTGTGTGTGTGTGTGTGTGTGTGGAGACACTGTGATGGATCGTTGGAGCTATGTGCAGCTCAAGGCATATATGCTCGAATGGGAGCTGCCTGGACGCTGCAATCATGTTGCGCGTACTATCCGTGCTGAGTGTGCTGACTTTTCGTACAATGTCCCACTGTCTGGCTACCTGCATAAAGTCAAGTGCTCGGCGCAGTTGTCGGCGAAATGTCATTGAAACAGCTCCTTATATCCGTTAGCGCAGCTAGCTAGCACCAGATGCTAACAACAACAACACGTAAGGTGTGCCTCGCTCGCGCGAGTCGCGCCACACATACACACTCCCTCCCGGTCCTCCCGATGGCCAGTCCGGGCCTGCCGGTGAGCGTGGAAGTGTGGTCTGCCACAAGCGGGCGGCAGGAGCGGGGCTGTCAGCATCAGCTTGTCGATGGTATTTTAAACTCGATGCGCTCTGAAACTACGGCGGCCGAGGACAAAAAATACACATGCGTTAATCGCGTTAAAATAATTAGTGGCGTTAATTTTTTTTTGCGTTAACGCGTTATTAACGCGTTAACTTGACAGCCCTAATATATATATATATATATATATATATATATATATATATATTTATATTTATATTTATGTGTTATAAGCTAACATTTTGGGAATAAATGGCACTTGTTTTCAAGGATTGATTTTATTCATTTTCATTTTTTATTTTCATTCTCATTTTAATCCTTATACTGTAAGCTATATGTATTCCCAGATAAAAAGCGTCTCTCGGGATATACATATATATATATATACACATATATACATATACAAACATATACATACATATATATATATATATATATATATATATACATACATATATATATATATACATACATATGTATATATATATATATATATATATATATATATATACATATATACATATATACATACATACATATACATATATATATATACATACATATATATATATATATATATATACATATACATACATATATACATACATACATACATATATATATATATATATATATATACATATACATATACGTGTGTGTGTGTGTGTGTGTGTGTGTGTGTGTGTGTGTGTGTGTGTGTGTGTGTGTGTGTCCAAATATATAATTGAGAGATTTCCTTCTTTGTTGTAGGCTACATTCATGTATGCATTACAAACAAGTTATCTGCAAAACCAGGTAAGTCCATTAGATAACTATCTGATGAGATGAATTAAGAACAGGACAGGTTGATTACATGAAAGAGAAGTCATAAAGCCAAAATGTATCCAAAAAGGATATTAGCTGAAATGCTATTCGTCAGACTTCTATTGCAGTAATACAGAGTTGCACCAGGTTGCAAGTTGATGTGATATTAGAGGTCAGCGTCCGAATGATGATGAAAATGAGCTCAGGGCATATGAATGTGTATAAAATTTAGATTTGGACCAAGGTTTTGTTTTGCATTTATTGACTTTGGTAAATCAAATTCACATCTTTCCTGTCCAGGTACTGAGTTCAAAACCTGTACATTCTGCATCTCAAGGACTCAACAACGCTATAGAATGGTCCCTTTACATTTAAAAGTTACAAATGCTCTTTATCAGGTACAAGGTATCATTTGTTAATCATACTTCTGTGATGGGATGATGACTCAGTGTAGGAAAACCCTTAACAATCTCCTGTAGTAATCTTTGTGTTCTCACTTTGCCAATGTCTAACAAGAATATATGTCATTTATATTATATGTGGCTCTTCTCTCAGAGCATCATATGGCCGCCGGTAATCACAGGCCTTATAGTCAACATTCTCAATGCTGTCATCCAGTATATCTTCATCTTTGTATTACATCTGGGAATAGCGTGAGTATTGCCTATTGACTTGTTCAGTAACGCCATTATTGCTTTTTTCCCCCACAAAACCAATATTTTGCAATGAAATACTCTTTACAGTGGTTCTGCTGCTGCCAACGCCATATCCCAATACTGCATGGCTACAACTCTGTTTGCTTATATCATTTGGAAAGGTCTTCATAAGCCCACCTGGGGAGGTGAGTAACACATAGACTGACAGGGTTTGGCAAGAGTGCGGACCTAAATGCAGAACAAACAGGGGAGGCAGATATACTGTAAGGACAGGAACAAAAAGCTACGTTTATTAAAATGAAAGCTGTACTTACAAAAAAATGGCAGGAGCAGGCGAGGTGGAACAAAAAGAAAAGAAACAAAGAACTAAACAGGAACACTCAGGAGACACGGGAGGGCAGACCAGGGAAATCCAGAAAATCAGAACCAAACCACACGAAAAACGACGACGAACTGACAAGGAACACAAGGGAAAGCAAGACTAAATACTAGGGCTGTCAGTCGATTAAAATATTTAATCGCGATTAATCGCATGATTGTCCATAGTTAATCGCGATTAATCGCAAATTAATCGCACATTTTTTATCTGTTCTAAATGTACCTTAGAGGGATATTTTTCAAGTTTTTAATACTCTTATCAACATATGAGTGGACACATATGCTTTATATGTTTGTTTATTATCATTTGAACAATGACAAATATTCTCATGAATATTAAACACAACATCCTCTGAACATTACAAATATTCGCCTCAATTCAACCTAGAACCTCTCTCATACAATAATACTGTGTGTGTGTGTGTGTGTGTGTGTGTGTGTGTGTGTGTGTGTGTGTGTGTGTGTGTGTGTGTGTGTGTGTGTGTGTGTGTGTGTGTGTGTGTGTGTGTGTGTGTGTGTGTGTGTGTGTGTGTGTGTGTGTGGAGACACTGTGATGGATCGTTGGAGCTATGTGCCGCTCAAGGCATATATGCTCGAACGTGTGCTGCAATAGCGCGTACTATCCGTGCTGAGTGCGCTGACTTTTCGTACAATGTCCCACTGTCTGGCTACCTGCATAAAGTCAAGTGCTCGGCGCAGTTGTCGGCGAAATGTCATTGAAACAGCTCCTTATATCCGTTAGCGCAGCTAGCTAGCACCAGATGCTAACAACAACAACACGTAAGGTGTGCCTCGCTCGCGCGAGTCGCGCCACACATACACACTCTCTCCCGGTCCTCCCGATGGCCAGTCCGGGCCTGCCGGTGAGCGTGGAAGTGTGGTCTGCCACAAGCGGGCGGCAGGAGCGGGGCTGTCAGCATCAGCTTGTAGATGGTGTTTTAAACTCGATGCGCTCTGAAACTACGGGGCGGCGAGGACAAAAAATACACATGCGTTAATCGCGTTAAAATAATTAGTGGCGTTAATTTTTTTTTGCGTTAACGCGTTATTAACGCGTTAACTTGACAGCCCTACTAAATACACAAGACAAGACACAGCTGGAGAGGGGAAGTGAAACTAATGCCCCTTTCACACCGGCGCTTTTCCAGCTCCTGCTGGGAGCTAGAGCCTGAAAAGCGCCGGTTTTTCCTGTTCACACCGCAGCGGCGGCGCGTCATAGCTCCGGAATGCGGTTCACTTCCAGCTCCAAAAAGTTGTCGGTCCAGAGGCAAGAGCTTTGGAGCTATGACGCGGCGTCGCTTACGTCTCTTACGTCGAGGCGTGCAGGAAACCTTACTTTGACCATCCGTTCGCTGTTATTGATCATTGTGGAGAGCAGGCAGACGTTTGGTTTGTTATTATAGCAGCTATCGGATGGAATTAATACATGGGCTGTACAGGTTGTCATGTCCGACTATCACAAGTAGAATCATAATGAAAAATACGCCGGTAAAAAGTGCCTGGAGAAAACGGCTTAGCAAGTAGTCCGTTTAGCTTCGGTTGCTATGCTAACATCACCCATGTTATACCAGAGAAACTTTCATAACAGCGTTGTGATGCCAAACAGTGTCAATTCAGACTGACACACATTCACTTAAGGGGAACTGGGGATATGTATCAGCTGCTTGTGTGACAGTCAGACAGTGAATACTTTAGAGCCGTGTGAGCTAACCCGGAGCTAACGGGAGAATACACTCCCGTTGAAGAGCAGCCAGCACTGCAGCGGTCGGTAAATGCTGAAACACATTAATAAACAATGAACCACGGCACTCTGGAGAAAAGTATACGGTTGGAGAAGTCGTTATTTAATTTAATCTGGCTTCGTATGATTAAAAGCAACACGATCGTCGACCCGACGCAGTCCCCCCCCCCGTTGTTGTGGGAGAAAATCTCTCGGCAGCTCTGGGCAGTGTGAACAGAGCGGGAGCTGAAAAGGGAAACGGGAGCTGAACCAGAAAAGCTCTCGCTAGGAGCTAGAAAGGGAAAAGCGCTGGTGTGAAAGCCGCATCAGAGGCAACAGGTGAACACAATCAGACAATCAAACAGGAGGGAAAACACAGAGACAGGAAGCAAATACAGACATGAGAGAGGAGGAGAACACCTTTCAAAGTAAAACAGGAAACTGACAGACTGACTACTCAAAAATAAAACAGAAAATAAACCGATCAGGACATATAATAGGCCCAGCATATCATTAGCAGGTGCTAATGAATCATTCCAGGGTTGAAGAAATCTCAAAGCGGTAGGATTGTAGCTCTGAAGAAACAAAGTGTTTAGATTAAACATAGTTTGGAAATAATAATGATTATTGCATTTCTTATTTGACTGTTACAATATATGGAAAGCAAAAATCGAATTATGTTAGAAGTCCTCCAAGACAACATAACACGACCTACTATATTAAGAGACAGATTCAAGGCTGTATGTGCAATATGTTGTTTCAGAAACATCTTGTGACAGTTATTGATATATTGTAAAATAAAAGAACGTCAATAAAGTGAAGGATAGTGTGGTTACGTTCTTTAATTTATGAAGAAAAGTATCAATTTCCCCATATTTTGTTCTACAAAGCAATATAAAGTGCATTCAGACTTCTCTCTGTTTTATTTAATATTTCAGCCTTTATGCATACTGCAAAGGAACCCTTTACTGTGCATTGCTGTTTTTTCCTAATTATTTATTTGCTTTTACATTTTTTATCGGAAGTTAAGATAATTTATATCGTAGTTGATCAGATTGAAGATGAAATGATTGAGAGAATGAATTATTTATTTATTTGTTATTCTTCCAAACAGGCTGGACCAAAGAGTGCCTGCAGGACTGGGGCTCATACATGTACTTGGCCATCCCCAGCATGGTCATGACGTGTGTTGAGTGGTGGTCGTATGAGATTGGAAGCCTTTTGGCAGGTAATGCTACAGGCCACTTTGTGGTTTAAAGCATTTGTGTGAACTAAAGTTAGTAAGAAATCTAACGGCTGTTTGTCATTAACAGGTCTAATAAGTGAGGTGGAGCTTGGGGCTCAATCAATTGTGTACCAACTGGCAAATATTGCATATATGGTAATCTGTCCTCTAAAAATGACTGAATCTGCATAAACGGTTATGGTGTCAAATGAATGACCAATTTCTACACGCAGTGTCACAGCATTTTAACGTAGTATTTTTGTTATTAGTTCCCTTTGGGTTTCAGTATAGCTGGCAATGTAAGAGTTGGACAAGCGCTGGGAGGCGGAGACACAGAGCAGGCTAAGCTGTCTGCTAAACTGACAATATTCTGTGCAGGTCAGTATGCTCTTCAAAACTATTAATGTGGTTTATAATATCTTATACAAATGTATTTTAAGTCAAGATAATTCTAGAATAATTTATATTTCGAACTGTTATTTCACTAAAGAAATACTACAAGGTTGTCTTTGACCTGGAATAGCATGCCTTGAGCCAAAACGTTTTCAAATGGCTAGCAGAGCTAATTATTGTCACAAGATTCTCAGTATATTTACAGAAAATAAACTTTCTTTAAAATAATGAAACCTGTGGAAAATAAGGTCTGTTACTCTTTAACACAGGGTCCATGTCTATATGTTGGTCAATTCTCCTTGGCAGCCTGAAGGGCCAGATGTCATATGTCTTTTCAGATGATGAGTGAGTAAAAAAAAAAAAACCCTTTGCAACCACAACCATATTCTTTACTTTTGTTTAAAAAATAACACAGGGGCTGTTGTGTTAACAAACACAGAGTAAACTTTTGTCTGAGGGAGATAATCGGTCTCCTAAATGACCTTTCACTATTACAGTGAACTTTGCCTAGATATTCCTTTAAATATTAACTTGAAGTAAATGTTTTGCTCATTATCATTGTGACTGTGACACCACAACTGAATTGAAAGGTTTAAAATAGTTCTTTTTATGTTATCGTACTTTAAATTGTACTTTGCTTGAGTATTTGCATGTAATGCTCCTTATGCTTTTAATCTACTACATTTCAGAGGCAAATATTGTACTTTTTACACTACATTACTAGATGTATTAAACTCTCCTAGCTACTTTGCACAAATGAAAACACATGATACATGTGTATTTTTAATTTTTAAAAAAGGTGTCTAAAATTGGCTCCACTTTGCCAAACTACATTATTAATATGATTTGACATTTATAAGAATAATATTATTCTACAACACTGTAAAAGAGAGCCATTCTGTGTACTGAATACTTTTACCTTTAAAACACAAAGTACATTTTAATACTTGTACTTCCATACTTAATTTCAGGATTTTTACTTGAGTATTTTAAGACGACAGTAAGTAAAGGAACTGAGAACTATTTCCACCACTGCATATTAACTATGTCTCTTTACAGAGAACATTTTTGGATATCTCTTATGAAAGCCAGTTTAAAAAAATCATTATTCACCATCTTTAAGAATAAAATGTTAAATCAGGCTATTCATTATATATGTAGAAACCCCTCTTTAAAAATCTTCAGAATATAAGTACAAATGAAGCTGGAAAGCTTGTTGTATGTACAGCTACTGAAGTAGAGATTTATGGCTCAGATTCTAGAAAAAAAACATTTTGAGGAAACTGATTTTAAGGAAATGTTATACATTTGGCAAAATACTACATTAGAATAAGGGTTCAAATTGTATCTAAAATATATTCAACTTCCCCAGTGGATTGAATCCAATCTCATGATGTCATTTTTACCTCCCACACACTGAACATTTGAGTCTCACTTCTTTCAGACAAATCCGGCAAAGGGTTACTGATGTTTTGTCTATATATGCTCCATTCATGATCCTAGATGCACTATCAGTAAGTATTACGGAAATGTCATGCAAACAATATCTTATGATAAACCTATAGATTGCCTTTGCAAAATACCAGGTGCTTTCTTTCCTGTCTCACCATCTCTTCATTCTGTGTGCGTGGCTAGGCTTCCTTGGGAGGCATTTTAAGAGGAGCAGGTAAACAGAAGATTGGAGCCATTTGTAACATTTTGGGATTTTATGGTGTCGGTTTTCCCATTGGTGTGCCACTGATGTTTGCAGCCAAATTGGGAATCATTGGTAAGATGTACAGCATGTTTTTGAGCCTTCAGCTTTTTGTTGCCACAATGATGCTAACTGGTTATTTTAAAGTTTTTAAACCGGTGTCTTTTAAGTATGAGAAATGCTTTATTCCCTCAGGACTATGGATAGGCCTTGTTACCGGTGTGTTTCTGCAGGTCATATTCCTATCTTCTTATTTGTTAAGAATGAACTGGAATAAAACTACAACAGAGGTAAGGAATTAAGAGTCTTCACATTCAGAGTCTAATAAATCTTCGCATTGTAAAAGGTCTTTATGAATAAACATTCATACATTGTTTTCTTGCAGGCTCAAATCAGAGCAGGAGTGGTTGGGAGCTCTACAGACACAAGTAAGACTCCACAAAACACTGCTTGAGTCTGCCTGTCTACTGTTCTTGAAATGGCTTGAGAAAAATGTTGAAACATGCTTAAAGTGACAGGTGCAGGGGACATCTTCAACAATATACCTATATACATAGTATTTATATAGTTTCGGTCATTTATCAATGCTTCATATATGACTTTAACTATTTAACAATTGTTAAATAGAGTCAGCCCTATATAGATCATTAATGTTCAGCAATTAGCTGTGAAAAGAAGAATCTCATTTATTAAACATGCTGCTGTCATCTCAATAGAAGTTACTGTAACGCAGGGGTGTCCAAACTTTTTTCACGAGGGCCACAAACAGAAAAATATACGAAGGGCTGGGCCACTCACTCGACTATATTGCCTTATAAGTTCAGTTATAAGTTAGCAAAATCAATCAAATGTAGGTAAATGATGCTTGTGAGGATTGGCAGCTCATCCCTTAAAACAGAAGCCTCAGAGTGATTATAATAAGGAGAAATAGGAAGGGTGTATTTCAAGCTTGTTATGTAAATAAGTCACTGGGCTTTTTTCTTATCAACTAAGATATGTTAGAACATGTTTCCAACTTTAATTGACTGAATGTATTTAAAAAGTGGTCTTATGAACACATGAATACTACTGTGTAATTTATTTTTACATTTATATTTCAGAAGTACAATATAAGACAAGCACAAGTTTAATTTGTGGGCCATATTTCATTATACTTTTTTAATTTGCTGAGGGCCGATTCAAAATGGTCCGCAAGTTGCATTTGGCCCCCGCTCCGCAGTTTGGACACCCCTGCTGTAACGTATTAAACTAAGTTAGGAATCAATAAAAACTAGAATCGTGCATCAAATGTTAACGCAAAATAGGAAGAGTTGAACGTAAAACACTTTACAAAAATGTCAGATGAAATATTTTTCTACTCAGACTCACAGGACAGTGCAGGAACAGACACCGTGGAGCTGGAGGACCGCGAGGCGGGGGGGCCCGCAGTGAGTCCGGGGGAGGAGGAGCTGTCTCTCAGAAGTCTGCTTCTGCGCAGAGGCCTGGTTCTGGCTGTCATGCTATTCATCCTGGCTGCTGGAATCATTATTAACCTGCTGATCAATAACTTGGTTACATGATTGTGAGCAAGGTCAATTCTATTCAGCAACTCGAAGTATTCGAGGTAACCCCTAAGGCACTGCTGCACCGTCTGATGCGGATGTTTGTACTGTATCGCACGATGCCAAAGAAGGACATGCAGAAGACAGTCACAGGTGCAGGCGGGCAGAAAGTAATGAATTAATCTCCTTAAGCAATACATAACTCTTGAGTCATTATTTTACTAGATGACCCTTTGCATCTGCTACGGTCATTAGTGAATCCTCTCACAAACACATTCTGTCAAAGAAATTAAGTCAAACTACAGACATTGCCAAAACATTTGTATTTAATAAATAAAGTTTTGTGTTATTCTTGGAATCAACATTTTATTTGGACTTTTGGAAACACAAGTGCAGATGTAACATAAATATGTAATTATCCATTAATAAATTAATTGCGTAATGGAAAATATTATTTCATCCATTGCCAATAATTCATAATATTTTATGACATTGAGTGGGAACAATGATTTAGTGATTAATGATCTTATGGTTATCCTTCTATTGGGACCAGTGCAGTGGAGAACGTTTCATCAGGGGTATATGTCGTATTGATCCAGTCCAAAGTAAAGTTGGCCTCTGAATGCAGCATCTCTGGCAAAGGCACCAGGAAGTGCACGCTTGCTCCCACAGCCAGAAGTGAAACTGCCGCAAACATAACGGGGCCTCGTCTGAGGATCAGCTGTGTAGTGGAGAGACGGCCTCCCTTCAGCTGCTGGACCACATGTCCCCTCTCTGTCTCTGTGTTCCCGTTATGGCAACCGGAGCTCACAGACATGTAGCCGTCCACTGACTTTGGAGAAAGACATTGCCCGTTATTTTACTTGGTTGAGTCATATAGATGGCGAGCAGTGTCAAACTAGCCAAAGATAGCAAATATGTCAATTGATAACAAGAGGAAGCAGGCTTTGAAAATAAATATAGATTAATTGTTGGGTTTGGCCACTTACATTCCCATTACTCGCTCTCTGGTAATCAGTGTTGTCACCCGCAGTGTCTGACAGGGCATCTGTGCTTAATAAAGTCATGGGAGTGTTTTTCTGTGCTCGCTCCACAGCCTGCAAACAAATACAAACAACAACTTTACATTTCTCAAAATCTTACAATAGGTTTTAAATGCAAAATCTGTAAGTAAGTCCAAATCATGAGATGCTGCTGAACGTGCCTCCTCTGTAATTGTCTTCCAGTTGAGCTTGAAGATGACAATGGTGTAGAAGGTGGATAATACAATGACACAAATGAGTAGTCCCAGCCAAAAACCTGCAAAGAAAAATGTGTCTTTTATGGGAAGAGAAGGTTTCAAGTGAATGTTTTTTTAGTAAGTAAAAGGTCACTTCATGTAATTACCAATTATTCCCATTTTTGCAACAAAGGTCAAAGTAACGCCGATTGGAAGTGCTATGCCGTAGTATCCAAGGAAGTTGGCCACAGCAGGAATCTTCTGTTTGCCTGTTCCCAAGAAGATGCCTGTGCACACACACTAGGATGTAAATAAAAATATCTCAAATCATTAAGCAGTCTCTCCATTGGCCGACATATTGTATTTTCGGGATAGCTAAAATAAATTATATTTGCCTGGTTATGCTCGCACAATGCAAATATAATCTGGTAATATACTATGTATGCTTACAGTAACTAACAAAAAATGGTCGACTCACCACAATACCATCAAAGAACTGAAGGAAACAGTAAGCATTTATCAAGTGCGAAACCAGACCTATGATCTTCCTGAAAAAAGGTTTTATAATTAACATCTATTTTTCTTGTTCAATATTTGTATGTAGCAATAGCAGTATAAAAATCGTAGTTTTACAGTTATTGAATAGTGAGTGCAGTTCTCACCAGTGACGTGCGGTGAGGTTCATGGCTGGTGAGGCACTGACTCTTTCAGTCAGATTTACAAATAGTATAGCCTATTTTGACCTTAATCGAAATATTCTGTTATTTTCAAAAGCTTTTTTAGTCTGATGCTATGATTAATTTTAAACAGACCGATCAACAAAAGGATACCCAAAATCTAAATATTGGATTGTTCTTTCTAAGTAAGATCCCATTTTAATTACAGTTGTGGTCTTACCTTGACTTGAAGATGAATATAAGTCCATGCTATCCTTCTGGACAACAATCTCTATTACTGTTTTGTAAAAGTCCTCCGTATCTTCCTGTAGTTTCAAAAGTTTTGTTTGTTGTTTGCGGTAGAATAACAGTAGCAACAAGAACCTGTGGGCTCACGTGCGCCCCCTTCAGTGCGGCAGAGGTTATGGCTGCCTCCCCATGTAATTGTTTCATTGCCGTTGTATGATAAGACCAGCGAGCCTAAATATGATATATACGTGAAATAAGTTATTTAGAGACTATGGATGGCGAGGATAAATGTAATAAAGGGATCTACAAACATCACATTGGTGACCTACAGTGAGATGGGAACAGGCATGCGCTTAGGGCCCGCTTTCCAGCCAGTTTCTGTGGGGTGACACCAAGCCCCCAGGAAGTGCGCCGGACTCTGATGAAAATATTCGTGCTGGCCAAACGGCGGTACTACACTTCCTTTTGGTTGCCAGGCCCGGAAACACTTTTTCCCATTGACTTACATGGGGAAAGAGTGGTCTGTAAATCGTTGGATAATTTTTTTTAAACTAAATAAACTACCCAGTATGAACACTTGTATAGCCCTTATTAAAAACATTCGTTCCTCAAGTTGTAAAATGTGCTAATAACGTTATTCTGAGAGTTATTTCCCTCTGCATTATGAACGCGCATCTAACCCACGGGACCGCGCCGCCCGGCACGTTCATGTTACGTGTTCAGCACTACATGCGTTTATCTTTACCCATGGATGCACAATAAGAACGGACCCATATCGCCTTACTGCCAGCCCACGGAGCTGTAATAATGGATATATTGCACATGTTTGCTGTAATTCATCATTTGTAAAATATTATACTACATGGGCTGTATAATTAAATCTTGTACCGTAAATGTTGTATTAAATAAAGTTAATATTACCGACGTAGATTAACGTCCCTGTAGCTTCTTATTGCACTAAGAAGCTTATTGCACTGTGTGTGTATGTGTGTATATATATATATATACAGTGCAATAATTATTTCATGCTAAATGAAGCTCTGTTGCTTGGATATCACTAGATCCTGTTACAGCGTAATATAAAAGTACATAACGATTGATGTGTAAATTAGCATAATTACTAGCTAACCGCTAGCTGCTAACTGCAGCCTCGTTAATATCAAATCTATCATAACAAACATTACCATGCTGTCATGAACGTGCGGTGCTGTTACGTGTACGCAAATTGACGTGCTTGATGTGAACGAGCATTTTGGGGGGCATGGTTAAAGTTGCGCATGCGCTATGAGCGCACATACGGGTACTTCTCAGGCATGCCGGGTAATCTGTGACGTTTCGCTCTCTCAAAAGTTGGGCCATTTTATCATCATGCGCGAATGAGCAACTCTCATAGGAATGAATGAGGCCCCGCCTCTCACGCTGTATCCAGTTCTTATTATACATCCATGGGTGACACATTCTGAATTGAGGCAGAGCTCATCTGTGCCTCCCCTCAGAATGCGTCACCCCACAGTAAATGGCTTGAGCGCGCTCACAAAATAAGTGGCCCCGCTAAATTAGTGCCCGCGCTCCAGCAAATTACTGTGGGCTTACGTGAGGCAGTGCTCGTGCTTGCCTCACTTCTTATCGCTCCCGTAGCGGAGCTCGGCAAATTTGCTGATTTTGACTATAAAATGCGATTGGAATCATACAGAAATCACATTTACACAAGATCAGTGGAGACATTTTATTATTATTATTATTTAGTTTTTCTTTAATTGTTTTTCCGTTACATTGGAGTATGACAGGTGAGGCTCTGCCTCCCCTGCCTCCACTGACTGCACGTCGCTGGTTCTCACTCATCAGAGGTAAAGATGTAGCCAATCACTGTTTTAGTAGAGCCAAGCACAACACCTTCCACAACTGCGATGCTTGCTGGAAAAGAGCGGCAGTGAAATCTGTCAAATGTAAAATGTTGATGAAATAAAATACAGATTAACGGCCGGTCCATAGGGGCGCTAGGGGCGCCGCCCCACCTCTTCCCATATTGAAAAAAATAAAAATAAATAATAATTAAAATTAAAATTAAAAAAAATATATATGTTTAAAAAAATATATATGTTTTTATTTTTATTTTTAATGAACAAGGTAAATATTATATAATTGGTATCAGTAAAATGTATAATCTACAATAAAATCTCGTTTAAAATTGTGTTACGATGTCTAAAGTTACTGATAAGTCACATGTTTCCTGCCTGGCCTTGCCCATGCACCTTCTCTCGTCTGGGCGCTAAGAGAGGAGCCTTCAACCAGTGCAGCAGCAGCCACCAGCAGCTGACTGTTGCTATCTGTAACGTGTAAACTATGCCGCGAAAATATAATTTCAGCCAATCAGCGTCGTCAAAGATGACGGTCACCGGGCGCCAATGTCAGCGCCCAGTGCAGTCTGTGAGTAGTTTGGACAGTGACTCGTATCCGGTTGACGCAGTAGTTGATGAGGATGGCTTCGTGTGCAGGTGGAGTCTCCGGACCTCGGTCCCCGGCTAATTCTGTTCAAGAGCTAATCTCCAATCCTTTCGAAAGGAGAAGTTTGGCAGATAAATTGTTGCTTAAAGACCTTGCACCGGACCAACCCGATTTGAATATATCGCAGCAATCTCGTGAAAAAGACAACATTTATACACGAGGCTTCACAAGTAGCTGGTACACAAGAAAGGCTTGGCTAGCTGGATGCAAACAGGTAAATGCTGTCTTTTGTTTCCCATGCTTGGATATCACTTTATATGTAGAGAGGAGGTTTCCCATGGTTGTTAGAAGTTTATTAATAAGTGGGCATTTATCACAGAAGTGATTGTTCTGTCTCCACGTTTGTTGCATTGTCTGTGATGTATTTTCCAACGGTTATAGCTCCTGTTCTGTCCCAGCAACACTACACGGTTTGCAGCTCCACCACATTTTTGGTTTATCTTCGGTGTCGCTTAAAATCTGCTTCCCATCGGACTAAAACCTCCACGTAATCTGAAGACAGATACTTGAAGTTATTTAAACCTTTTGCAAACTTTATGTTCTTTCTTGCTCTAGCCTTGTCAGTTACATTGTACATAACACATATATTATCATTATGCTAACTGGTTGTTCGTGTTAGACGATGTAGCTTTTTCATTTCTGAGTTATTGCTATATGTAAATAAGCCTGTTTGTAAATAATCCTCAGAGAAACAAAGAAAAAACACAATTTATGACATTTTGTGCTGTGGTTATTTTTTTTAAATTGCATTTATTCACAGTTCAGTTTGAAATGCTGTAGTGACTTGTATTGAACCACTTAAATATTTATAATTAATGCTACTGAAAAGATGCTATTAATTTTATATCTCACATGCAGTTCACTGTAAAGCTACTTGGTGAAGGTGTTGGTTCATAAAACATGAACAGTTTTAAGAAAGAAAAAAAGAGACCAGTTCTGAGAACACAAATTCCTGGTAAAGTAGTAGATGTTCAGGTTGATAAATAATATTTTCCACACTGAAGATTATGGAGGTATTGATCAGTCTTCTCATATTTTTAAGCCTCGATTTCTCCTTTCCCCCCCCCCTCTAACATCACCAGAAGTCATCATTTAAGGGGTCATTTCTCGAAAAAAATTTCCGGGGGGAAACCCCCCGGGTAGGTCACTTACGGTACGTCAAGAGCCCCACCAAAAAAAAAGACCACCGGCCGCCACTGTGTATAACTGACCTGCAAGAGCGGAACCTGATTCAGCTCCGGTTTCCCTTTTCAGCTCCCGCTCTGTTCACACCACCCAGAGCTGCCGCTGCTGCGTCATGACGTCACCATTTACATAGCTGATTTTCTCCCCAACGGAGCTCACAACAACAACAACAGGGGGGGACTGCATCGGGTCGATGATCGTGTTGCTTTTAATCATACGAAGCCAGATTAAATTAAATAACGACTTCTCCAACCTTATACTTTTCTCCAGAGTGCCGTGGTTCATTGTTTATTAATGTGTTTCAGCTGCATTTACCGACCGCTGCAGTGCTGGCTGCTCTTCCACGGGAGTTTATTCTCCCGTTAGCTCCGGGTTAGCTCACACGGCTCTAAAGTATTCACTGTCTGACTGTCACACAAGCAGCTGATACATATCCCCAGTTCCCCTTAAGTGAATGTGTGTCAGTCTGAATTGACGCTGTTTGGCATCACAACGCTGTTATGAAAGTTGCTCTGGTATAACATGGGTGATGTTAGCATAGCAACCGAAGCTAAACTGACTACTTGCTAAGCCATTTTCTACAGGCACATTTTACCGGCGTATTTTTCATTATGATTCTACTTGTGATAGTCGGACATGACAACCTGTGCAGCCCATGTATTGATTCCATCCGATAGCTGCTATAATAACAAACAAAACGTCTGCCTGCTCTCCACAATGATCAATAACAGCGAACGGATGGTCAAAGTAAGGTACAAATAAACAGAATCACATGAAGCCTGGTTAGTGTTGCCTGACTTTATAAAGTGTGTTTTTTTTTATAAGTGTGTGGTTGCCTTCTAGTCACTTTGCTCAGCGCTACTGCTTGTAGGCAGGCATGACGAGACTCTTCAGTCGACCCATGTTCAGGGGAGGTGGGTTTAGTTTCCTGCACGCCTCGACGTAAGCGACGCCGCCTCTAGCTCCGAAGCTCTTGCCTCTAGACCGACAATTTTTTGGAGCTGGAAGTGAACCGCATTCCGGAGCTATGAGGCGGCGCCGCTGCGGTGTGAACAGGAAAAAACGGTACTTTTCAGGCTCCAGCTCCGAGCCGGAGCTGAAAAAGCGCCGGTGTGAAAGGGGCATAATGACTTTCACGTGATTGTTTATTGCAGCGTTCATAATACAGTACACACACTATTGGGGAATCTTATGTGTTTTGTGATGTTGTGCTGGAGCCGCTTTATCCAAAACAGCACTCCGGTTAGAGAGTTGACACGGAGACAGGAAGTACAGTCGTTGGACTTTATATTAGCTTGGTTCTGATCATCAACACAGAATACATCATGCTTGATGTGGAATCACATACAGGATGTTGAATGGGTTGATGTTAATGATAACGTAGAGTAGAGAATGAATGAATGTGGTTTCTGCAAAATACACAGAAATAGAAATAAGGTTCAAATTACAATAACTAACCAGACTATGGTTATTAATAATAAGCAACAGCAATACTAATTGTTGCTAAAACACATTAGACACGTTGCAAACACACACATGGCTAATAAAAGCTAAGTTAGCATCTCATCCGCACACTATCACTGAATAGCTTAACTTAGCTAACTAGCTAGCATTAGCTCAATTCCTGAACAACATAGCAACTAAAAACGGGACATCAAGAGACTCATTAACACACTGACTCAGCAGGACACTATGCATACAATCTTATAACATTACCAACACTAAAGATCTGCATATATGCTCACATTCTTCACGAACGCATTTTCTCTGTGACGATGGTAATTATGCATGTGACGATGCGACCATAGGATGCGACTACTTTAGCTGCCCCTAAATGTGCCTGACTAAAACACGAACGATATAACGCAGATCAAGGAAAACAAGGGGAATTTACAACACACACTGACACACTCTCTTTGACTGAGCCGAGGGGCCCTGATAGCATCACACTGAGTATAGACGGAGCTAGCAATACTGAATCATGGAGAGCAACACTCAGAGATCCCCTCTGTCTTCATGGAGGGACTGCTTTGTATTAAAGCGGATCCGCATGTTGGCCCCTGTTGGTTTCAAGACAGAAATAAAAAAGTTGTGCACGCTGGCCGGACCAATGGTGAGTAGCCTGTATATAGATGTACTGTCAATGTCCATGAGGATCTAAATAATGTACTAAATAAAACAATCAAAAGTAACATTAGTTTAATTTGACTATTATTAATTAAATGTGTGTTGTGTAGACAGGGCGGACTGGCCATCTGTAGAATCTGGAGAACCACAGAACGGCCGGTCCTCAAGGGCGGTTGACGGCCGGCCGGCCGGCCCTTTAAAAAAATGGTTTAACGTCATCATTTAAGTTGCGCTGACGGCCTTTTTCTCAGTGTTACTGTTTTCGTTACCATTTAAATATTGAATTATATTTATTACTTTTATTTTAAATCAAATCCACCTGTTTTAGATAATATATTTATTTTGAGGTTGATTTGCAGGTTGGTTGTTATTTGTATTGTTACTGTGTATTTTATTATATTAACTAGCTATTTATTGCTATTTATAAAATAATGTTATGAACACTATACAATGTCTTTATTTGTGTAGATACCACAATACATGACACAATGAATCTTTGTAATATATTTATGTTCTCTAGTTTAAATAATCATACCAGTATTTAAACAATGTATGCTGGTCACCTGAGGCCTATACTACGAAGCCGGATTTTCGCTTAGCTGGCTGACTTCAGGGAAAACTCGGGCTTTCCGGTCCTACGACGCTGGTTCTCTTTTTAGCGGGCTAGATCTCCATGGTAACTTATGCTGAGCGGCTAACCTCCTCGGGAGAAGGTTAGGTTGCAGGCTAAGAGATCAACTCAGTGAAAGCACCGCCTGCTGACCAATCAGAGCTCCGTGTGCGGAGTTTAAAGCTATCAAGTCATATTACAGGATAGAGGAAATACAGAAAAACTGCCGTTGCAGGAAAGACGGCCGGCAAAAATCAACTGACTGTGTGAACGTGAAAATTAATAGAATATCCCCTCCCATCTTCAGAGCAATCTGACTATTATAACATTAGCGTTAAGAAAGCTTACTTAAATATCTGCCATAAGTAACCGGATCAGAGTAACATTAAGTACAGTCCGCGGCACTGTGAGTGCAGACGTCGATGTGTCCCATTATCATTCATATCATATCACATCATAATGTATCATATATTTCCTTATTTTAGTCAGATTCTTGAGCCGTATCTGGCCGTGCAACACTCACAGTGTCACATACTGTATGCAGAAGTATTATTTTAAGCAACACATTCAGTTGACGAAACACTCGAGTCAAATGTAATTAAAGTCAGATCCACTCGTGTCTTGGACGGGGCAGTGATATCATAAACCTGTTAATGTACGCATTCAAACACTTTTTCTTTTACCAGCTGTATTCACCTTGCAGGTGCAGCTATGTGGCTTTTATCCTGGATAAAGTGTTTAAGTCATGGATGTTTAAAGTTTAACTTCTTCATATTTGACTAATATTAAAGTTCACTTTTCATTCAGGAAGTATGACGCTGCGCTGTCAGTACGCTTGTCCATGTTTGAGATTGGTCGAATGCACCAAATACCACCCCTTTCATGTGAACGCGCACCTAACTAGATAGGACACGGCTGGCTTGAGCGATCCACTTGATAACCAGCGTCGTAGTACAGTTTAGCGAGAGCGCGTATGTTTTGGATTGGGCCAACCGGCTAACTCAAACATATCCAGGTTAGGAAAATCCGGCTTCGTAGTACAGGCCTCTGGAATCCTGGTAAGCTTCCAGCATGGTATATTTAATACTATTATTTATTAAACATAAACTGGTGATAGATGGATGCTGTTTTTTTTAGCTGGCCAGGATGGCTGGTTTAGCTGGTTTAGCTGGTTTAGCTGGTTCAGCTGGTGCACCAGCTAAACCAGCTAAACCAGCCATCCTGGCCAGCTAAAGTGTCCAAAACCCCTCTAAACCAGCCAGTCTGGTCAACTCAGTTGGTCAGGCTGGTTGACCAGCTTGACCAGCTAAGTTGGTCAACGCTGTTTTTTTCAGCAGGGTAGACGCCGCGGCAGACAGGGAGAATGAAAAAACATGGATAAAAATCAAAGAAAACGAAAAGAAAAAGGTGGGGCTGAGAAGGCAAGAGAAAAAAAGGTGAAGTCACTCGCAGGTGAAGCATATAAATGTCGCAAATTTACAGACCTTTTTGGCAGCAGTGCTGCTACAAGCACTATCATCAGCAGAACAAGTGCAAGATGATGAAGAGAATGATGAGGGCGCGAGTTCAGATATACAGCCAGCCTCCTGCGTTCATGATGAGGGACAGAGAGTTGAGCTGGTGGAAGAACCAGCTCAACTGGCACATACAAGTGCAGGGCAAGAGCAAGAAGTGGGTGACAATTATCCCTTGAACTGCATGAATGCAGCCTAATAAACAGCTGATTTCTAATAACTAATAGTACTGTATTTTTTTTTTCTGATGCCCCCCCGTTGACATTTCATGTGGCCGGACTGGGTCAGCTTCCAGGGCTGAATTCTAGTCCCAGTCCGCCCCTGAGACAGGCCATGTTAACATTGAACAAATAGGCTCATCTTATTATTATACTGTGTGGTTAACTACAGTAGGTCAAACTGCTTTCTTAAATAATGTTCAAATTGACAATGTACATATATTATATAAAGTATAATAAAAGGTAACACAAAAAAGCCTTACTACAGCAAAAAATGCTACCTATTTGATGGACAAATTAAATGTATACTAAAACTGTAACACCAAGCCTTCAATGTTACTTGTGTGTAGATGCAGCCCAAGGCACACGAGTGACACAACTTCAGATGGAGGGCCTAGCACACTTTGAGCCGGCAGCACTAACTGACAGTTAAGAAGTAGACAGAAGAACAAATACTTTATTAATGCCACAAAGGGAAATTCAATCTGTCAATATATTACAAATGCACACATAGTCGTAAAGTTTCACGATACGAAATGGAAATGTGATGTCTTCAACAGCAAGTCTGACATCTTTTGAGGATACCAGCAAACACCACATATAACACTGCTCACACGTACCACAACACAGGGAATAAGATTTAAAAAGAGTTCGCTTCTTTACAGTAGCTAACTCTGAGGATGCCCTATAGTCACAATCCACCTGTTGAAGACCCGTGGACTAAATAATAGGCTCGATGGTAAAATGTAATAAAAAATGTCTTTAAAAAGGCCCAAAATAGTTTGCAGGCAAATAGGTAATTTAACTTACTCAAAGTTGAAGGTAGCTGAAATACTCCCCAACAGTGTAAACTACTACACTGAGTATGTGTTTGTTGTCTTAGTTACTTTTGATTCATTTTTATTTTTCTCAACAGGTCTTGTCCCATCTTTTGGCTTATACATTGAGTTTTGTAAGTGCTATTTTCTGTGGCCATCTGGGTACGGTGGAGCTGGCAGGGGTGTCTTTGGCTACATCAGTAAGTACAGCACAGTAATGTTCTTCCAGTGAAAGGTGAACCAATAAATAAAACAGAAATCATCCACTAATGTTTTGGTTAAATCCTCAGGTTATTAATGTTATAGGTATATCTGTTGGAAGCGGTTTGGCTTCAGCATGTGATACTTTGATTTCTCAGGTATGAGCTTTAGCCTGACATATAATATTTTTCATCAGGTGTGATAAGTATCGACTGAAAAATAAAAATCTTTCTGTTTTTAGACCTATGGGAGCCAAAACCTTCTGAGGATTGGGGTCATTCTTCAGAGGGCAATCCTCATTTTGTTACTGGCTTGTTTCCCATGTTGGGCAATTCTCATCAACACAGAGGCAATTCTTTTGGCTGTCAAACAAGAGCCAGAGGTAGCCAGGTAAGCTGTGAACTGCTTTAGTTTGTTTTGCTTTATTTATTTATGTATTGTAAGAAAAGAGTATACAGTGGAGGAAATACGTTTTTGATCCCCTGCAGATTTTTGTTAGTTTTCCCACTTACAAAGACATTAACAGTCTATAATTTTATAGTTTTATTTGACTAATGAGAGAGAGAATATAAAAAAAGAAAATCCAGAAATTTACATTATATAAAAGATAAAAATTGATTTGCATTTAACTGTGAGAAATAAGTATTTGATCCCCATGCAAAACATGTCTTAAGGCCCTGACACACCAGGCCGTATTCGGCCGTCTTCGGTTGTCTGGCGACAACGCGTTCCTTGTCGCCCAAAGTCAATTTGGTGTGTCCCGAACCCTCGGCCGCGACACGCCTTATTTGGCCTTTCACGGTCGACACCCGGCTGATTCAACATGTTGAATCGGCCAAAATACGGACACAAGCTATCGGGCCAAGAAACCACTCTGATCAGCTGTTCAGCTAGCAAATGAGAAGCGAAACGGAAGTGAGGGACGTAAACAAACGATTTAAAAAGGCACAGGACAGCAGCTAAACCCCAGCAGGTGATACTTAAAAGACATCAAACATAGCCCTTAAATGTCCTCTCTTACCTCCCACACATAGCAGGGACATCTCTGATATCGGCGGGAGCGTCCCCGGCTGTCCTCTGCTGAGAGCTCCGTGATTTTTTTGGTCAAGTCCGGTTTTTCATCTCATCGGTTTATTTGTCAGTATAAAGTTGCAGGATTAGTCTCAAGTACCTCAACATTGTCCTTAAGTACAGTGTCTAAGTAAATGAGATACTGTCTACTGCTGTTCATTTACCTATTGTGAGTCGCCTCGGATAAAAGCATCACATGGAAATGTAAATTTAGCAAGAAGTGGCCATTATTACATTACTACATTGCTGACTCAATAAACTACACACCCGCCAGAACACTGCGATCATCAGATGCAGGTCTATTAACTGTGATTTTATAGTATGTCTGCACTTTATGTGCTCATTTCATCATTCATGTATTTTTATATTCTAAATAGGGCTGTCAGTCGATTAAAATATTTAATCGCGATTAATCGCATGATTGTCCATAGTTAATCGCGATTAATCGCAAATTAATCGCACATTTTTTATCTGTTCTAAATGTACCTTAGAGGGATATCTTTCAAGTTTTTAATACTCTTATCAACATATGAGTGGACAAATATGCTTTATATGTTTGTTTATTATCATTTGAATAATGACAAATATTCTCATCATGAATATTAAACACAACAACCTCTGAACATTACAAATACTCGCTTCAATTCAACCTGGAACCTCTCATACAGTGTGTGTGTGTGTGTGTGTGTGTGTGTGTGTGTGTGTGTGTGTGTGTGTGTGTGTGTGTGTGTGTGTGTGTGTGTGTGTGTGTGTGTGTGTGTGTGTGTGTGTGTGTGTGTGGTGTGTGTGTGTGTGTGTGTGTGTGTGTGTGTGTGTGTGTGTGTGTGTGTGTGTGTGTGTGTGTGTGTGTGTGTGTGTGTGTGTGTGTGTGTGTGTGTGTGTGGTGTGTGTGTGTGTGTGTGTGGTGTGTGTGTGTAGTGTGTGTGTTGTGTGTGTTGTGTGTGTGTGTGGTGTGTGTGTGATCGTTGGAGCTATGTGCAGCTCAAGGCATATATGCTCGAATGGGAGCTGCCTGGACGCTGCAATCATGTTGCGCGTACTGTGCTGAGTGTGCTGACTTTTCGTACAATGTCCCACTGTCTGGCTACCTGCATAAAGTCAAGTGCTCGGCGCAGTTGTCGGCGAAATGTCATTGAAACAGCTCCTTATATCCGTTAGCGCAGCTAGCTAGCACCAGATGCTAACAACAACAACAACATCAACACGTAAGGTGTGCCTCGCTCGCGCGAGTCGCGCCACACATACACACTCCCTCCCGGTCCTCCCGATGGCCAGTCCGGGCCTGCCGGTGAGCGTGGAAGTGTGGTCTGCCACAAGCGGGCGGCAGGAGCGGGGCTGTCAGCATCAGCTTGTAGATGGTATTTTACACTCGATGCGCTCTGAAACTACGGGGCGGCCGAGGACAAAAAATACACATGCGTTAATCGCGTTAAAATAATTAGTGGCGTTAATTTTTTTTTGCGTTAACGCGTTATTAACACGTTATTAACACGTTATTAACACGTTATTAACACGTTAACTTGACAGCCCTAATTCTAAAACATGTTTTCGATGGACGAGAGTGAAAATGGAACACACACGCTATTTGTTTGTTTATATCAGTCTGTTCTTCTTTTCTGTCTTCCGGTTGTTGCCTATTTTGAATGACGAATACACACTACCGCCGCCTGCTGGTAAGGAGAGTTATTGCCACTCACGCATGCGCAGTTCGTACGTGCTCGGCTGAAGTCTTTGCGGTGTGTTCCAGTGCAACACATGGCCAAGACGCAGGAGAACTCGTCGATGGAACTGTCGGTGTCGGTGTCGGTGTCGGCGAGTTCTCTGGTGACTGCCTGGTGTGTCAGGGCCTTTATGCGGCTTTCACACCAGCGCTTTTCCCTTTCTAGCTCCTAGCTAGAGCTTTTCTGGTTCAGCTCCGGTTTCCCTTTTCTGCTCCCGCTCTGTTCACACCGCCCAGAGCTGCCGCTGCTGCGTCATGACGTCACCGTTTACATCGCTGATTTTCTCCCCAACGGAGCTCACAACAACAACAACAACGGGGGGGGGACTGCGTCGGGTCGATGATCGTGTTGCTTTTAATCATACGAAGCCAGATTAAATTAAATAACGACTTCTCCAACCTTATACTTTTCTCCAGAGTGCCGTGGTTCATTGTTTATTAATGTGTTTCAGCGGCATTTACCGACCGCTGCAGTGCTGGCTGCTCTTCCACAGGAGTTTATTCTCCCGTTAGCTCCGGGTTAGCTCACACGGCTCTAAAGTATTCACTGTCTGACTGTCACACAAGCAGCTGATACATATCCCCAGTTCCCCTTAAGTGAATGTGTGTCAGTCTGAATTGACGCTGTTTGGCATCACAATGCTGTTATGAAAGTTTCTCTGGTATAACATGGGTGATGTTAGCATAGCAACCGAAGCTAAACTGACTACTTGCTAAGCCGTTTTCTACAGGCAGTGTGTGGTTGCCTTCTAGTCACTTTGCTCAGCGCTACTGCTTGTAGGCAGACATGACGAGACTCTTCAGTCGACCCATGTTCAGGGGAGGTGGGTTTAGTTTCCTGCACGCCTCAACGTAAGAGAGACGTAAGCGACGCCGCCTCTAGCTCCGAAGCTCTTGCCTCTAGACCGACAATTTTTTGGAGCTGGAAGTGAACCGCATTCCGGAGCTATGAGGCGGCGCCGCTGCGATGTGAACAGGAAAAACCGGTACTTTTCAGCTCCAGCTCCGAGCCAGAGCTGAAAAAGCGCCGGTGTGAAAGGGGCATTAGTACTTGGTGTAGAAACCCTTGTTGGGCAGCACAGAGGTCAGACGCTTCTTGTAGTTGGTCTCCAGGTTTGTGCACATCTCAGGAAGGATTTTGGTCCACTCCTCTCTGAAGATCCTCTCGAAGCTTCAGCTCCCTCCACAGATTTTCTATGGGATTAAGGTCCGGAGACTGGCTAGGCCCCTCCATCACCTAAATGTGCTTCTTCTTTAGCCACTCCTGTGTTAGCCTTGGACGTATGTTCAGGTTTATTGTCCTGCTGGAAGACCAATTCATGACCCATTTTCAGTGTCCTGGCTGACGGAAAGAGGCTATCAGCCAATATTTTCCTGGTACACGGGCCCGTACATCCTCTCCTCGATGCAGTGAAGTCGTCCTGTCCCCTTAGCAGACAAACCTCCCCAAAGCATAATGTTTCCACCTCCATGCTTGACAGTGGGGGTAGTCTTCTGGAGGTTATAGTCAGCATTACATTTTTTTACATTACATTTCATTTAGCTGACACTTTTATCCAAAGCGACTTACAATTACCAATTACAGGGACATTCTCCCTGGAGTAACTAAGGGCTAAGTGCCTTACTCAAGGGCACACTAGTGGTGGTGTTCCTGGCGGGATTTGAACTCACAACCTTCCGATCTTCAGCCCACCTCACTATCCATTAGACCACCACTATCACATCTCTCTTCCGCCTTGCAGGCGCTGCAGGATTTGATCCATTATGGTGTAGTGTGTTACCAATAGTTTTCTTGGTGACTGTGGTCCCAGCTGCCTTGAGATCATTAACAAGTTCCTCCTGTGTAGTTCTTGGCTGATACCTCACCTTTCTCATGATCATTGATACCCCATGGGGCGATATATTGTGTGGAGCCCCAGACCGAGGGCGATTGATGCTCATTTTGTCTTTCTTCCATTTCCGAATAATCGCACCAACAGTTGTCTCCTTCTCACCAAGCTGCTTTCTGAAGGTCTTGTAGCCCATTCCAGCCTTGTGCAGTCATCAGAGGGTGCGGACCTCAGGGTCAATCTTGTCCCTGAGGTCCTTAGACAGCTCTTTAGTCTTGCCCATGGTGGAGAGGTTGGAATCTGATTGATTGATTCTGTGGACAGGTGTCTTTTATACAACAATTTGATATTAGCAGTACATTTTTAAAGGAACAGGACTTATGTAACCGGTCTGTGGGAGCCAGAATTCTTGTTTGTTGCAAGGGGATCAAATACTTACTTCCCACAGTTAAATACAAATACATTTGCATCTTTTATATAATGTCAATTTCTGGATTTTCTTTTTGATATTCTCTCTCTCTCTCATTAGTAAAATAAACCTACCATTACAATTATAGACTGTTCATTTATTTGTAAGTGGGTAAACTTACAAAATCAGCAAGCGATCAAATACTTATTTCCTCCACTGTATATTTCAAAGTATATTTAATGTTGATATTGAAGTAAGATTTTTGTCTAGGATGTCCCAGTTGTATGTGAAGATCTTTTTGCCAGCTCTTCCTGTGAGTATTTCTAACCTCTTAGTATAAACCTATCCTATCTGCATTCAAAAATAACATTTTTCTATTTAGAGAGACGCTTTTTATCTGGGAATACATATAGCTTACAGTATAAGGATTAAAATGAGAATGAAAATAAAAAATGAAAATGAATAAAATCAATCCTTGAAAACAAGTGCCATTTATTCCCAAAATGTTAGCTTATAACACACAACAACATACAGTGTTTTATTCAGATTCAGATACCGTTGAATGCCATCTTTGCAATGAATACAAATAGGAACTTAGTGTGGCATTAAAAGTGCGACAGTGTAAATAATTTTTTCACACGTGCAGACAAGACAAAACAGTGAATGGAGTGGACAAATCAGTGCAATGAGTGGACAAATCAGTGCAATGGAGTAGACAAATCAGTGCAATGAGTGGACAAATCAGTGCAATGGAGTTGTATAAATGGTTACCTCATTACACAATTAAATGTATTAAACTATAACAAAACTCTTAAGCAAAATGTCTTTCTACCTCAAATACATAGTCCGACTTCGTGCTCCTGCTCCTGCTGGGCTGCCACACAGCTACTAAACTTCAAGGTTGATGAGGGAGGGGTAAATGCTGTTGGAATTTGAATAAAATTCACCAGGAGAGTTTTCTTGACTATGATAACAAATTCCGGTGGTTGGAGCTTAAAATAAATGAATTCAAACATGTACCTCTCACGAAGGACCACCCTAATGTGTGTGTGTGTGTGTGTGTGTGTGTGTGTGTGTGTGTGTGTGTGTGTGTGTGTGTGTGTGTGTGTGTGTGTGTGTGTGTGTGTGTGTGTGTGTGTGTGTGTGTGTGTGTGTGTGTGTGTGTGTGTGTGTGTGTGTGTGTGTGTGTGTGTGTGTGTGTGTGTGTGTGTGTGTGTGTGTGTGTGTGTGTGTGTGTGTGTGTGTGTGTGTGTGTGTGTGTGTGTGTGTGTGTGTGTGTGTGTGTGTGTGTGTGTGTGTGTGTGTGTGTGTGTGTTGTGTGTGTGTGTGTGTGTGTGTGTGTGTGTGTGTGTGTGTGTGTGTGTGTGTGTGTGTGTGTGTGTGTGTGTGTGTGTGTGTGTGTGTGTGTGTGTGTGTCCAAATATATAATTGAGAGATTTCCTTCTTTGTTGTAGGCTACATTCATGTATGCATTACAAACAAGTTATCTGCAAAACCAGGTAAGTCCATTAGATAACTATCTGATGAGATGAATTAAGAACAGGACAGGTTGATTACATGAAAGAGAAGTCATAAAGCCAAAATGTATCCAAAAAGGATATTAGCTGAAATGCTATTCGTCAGACTTCTATTGCAGTAATACAGAGTTGCACCAGGTTGCAAGTTGATGTGATATTAGAGGTCAGCGTCCGAATGATGATGAAAATGAGGTCAGGGCATATGAATGTGTATAAAATTTAGATTTGGACCAAGGTTTTGTTTTGCATTTATTGACTTTGGTAAATCAAATTCACATCTTTCTGTCCAGGTACTGAGTTCAAAACCTGTACATTCTGCATCTCAAGGACTCAACAACGCTATAGAATGGTCCCTTTACATTTAAAAGTTACAAATGCTCTTTATCAGGTACAAGGTATCATTTGTTAATCATACTTCTGTGATGGGATGATGACTCAGTGTAGGAAAACCCTTAACAATCTCCTGTAGTAATCTTTGTGTTCTCACTTTGCCAATGTCTAACAAGAATATATGTCATTTATATTATATGTGGCTCTTCTCTCAGAGCATCATATGGCCGCCGGTAATCACAGGCCTTATAGTCAACATTCTCAATGCTGTCATCCAGTATATCTTCATCTTTGTATTACATCTGGGAATAGCGTGAGTATCGCCTATTGACTTGTTTAGTAACGCCATTATTGCTTTTTTCCCCCACAAAACCAATATTTTGCAATGAAATACTCTTTACAGTGGTTCTGCTGCTGCCAACGCCATATCCCAATACTGCATGGCTACAACTCTGTTTGCTTATATCATTTGGAAAGGTCTTCATAAGCCCACCTGGGGAGGTGAGTAACACATAGACTGACAGGGTTTGGCAAGAGTGCGGACCCAAATGCAGAACAAACAGGGGAGGCAGATATACTGTAAGGACAGGAACAAAAAGCTACGTTTATTAAAATGAAAGCTGTACTTACAAAAAAATGGCAGGAGCAGGCGAGGTGGAACAAAAAGAAAAGAAACAAAGAAAGAAAGAACTAAACGGGAACACTCAGGAGACACGGGAGGGCAGACCAGGGAAATCCAGAAAATGACATCAGAACCAAACCACACGAAAAACGACGACAAACTGACAAGGAACACAAGGGAAAGCAAGACTAAATACACAAGACAAGACACAGCTGAAGAGGGCAAGTGAAACTCAGGGGCAACAGGTGAACACAATCAGGTGAACTGAAGTTACCTACTGTAACTCCAGCTTCTATGAGTATTGGCGTATCGCTATTGGGTAATCCCCCTGCGCACCCGCGCTGCACTGAAACACTTGTAGTCCACGCCCGCCCGCAAGGTGGGCCCCACCCTCGGGCTCCCTTCCGGTATAAATAGGAAGGAGGCCCGACAATCTGCTCCCATACAAAATAACTTTTCTTCAGCTATTCGTGGAGCCAGTGGGGCCCAGAACTTAGAGGGCTACGCCAATACTCATAGAAGCTGGAGTTACAGTAGGTAACTTCAGTTCTATTTCGTATATGGCTTCGCCCTCTAAGGCTATCGCTATTGGGTTAAGGGCGAAGCAAGATGTAGTCTGCGCCCCACTGGGTCCCCCCGGTACAAGAAGCACAGACACACCCGCTCAGATAATAACCCATGCCTATTGCGCCATGCGAATGGCGCATCACAGTCCCTGGAATATAGCATAACATGAATATTTACCATGAGGGGACGAAGGCTGGGAATAATACATACCTGCCGCTGTGAGAAAGTAGAGACGAAGGTCACACTTTGCCCAGTGACAGAAAGGAGGGGGAATAGCAGCTCTCTGCGTGCAGACAGGCAGGAGAGCGCACAGCTGGGTCCCCAACATCACTCACTCTGACTAGACATTCCGTACGAAATGTGTCAGGGGAAAAAGGGGGACGTCCCTCTCATAAGAGGGAAATGCAGGCCACTCTCCGTGTGCCGAGAGGCAGGAGAGAGGCGCACAGCTGGATCCCTGACGTCACTCACTCTGACAGGACACTCAGCACAGGGTGCGTCAGAGAGCAAAGGGAGACATCCCTCAAATACAATTGAATAAATGAACAGGGGGGAAGACCAAGATGCAGCAGTGCAAATGTCTTCCACTGACATTCCTCCGTGCAAAGCCGTGGAGGAGGAAAAATTCCTCTGGTGGAGTGCGCATTGATGTTCTCCGGGGGATCCACCCCAGCGGAGACATATGTGACACAGCTTCTCACAGCCAGTGTGACAGCCGTTGTGCAGATAGAGACTGCCCTATCGAGCACTCTCTATAAGGCACAAACAGGCGCTGAGAACGGCGCAAGGCAGCCGTGCGCGCCACATAGCAGGACAGCTGAGATGAGACGTGGCTTCTTCCTCCGACCTGTGAGGAGGGGGAAAGAAGCCAGCCAGGGTGATCACTCTTGACCTAAAAGAGTTTGTGATGACCTTAGCCTTAGGCATGAAGCCGGGTTAGGGCGTAAACCAGCTGAACTGCCATCTCCTTGGATCCGGAGACATGACGGAGCCACAGAGAGAGCGGTCAAATCACTCACCCTTTTCGCTGATATTGGAGCCAAAAGTAATAGCCTACTTTGGCTGATAACAGTTTAAGGGGAACATGATCTAAAGGTTCAATCCTCTGCTGATCAGCCTGCTCATCCATCTGTCCATCACACACACACTCTGAGAGACACTCTGAGAGCGGGCGCACATGCTCGAGATGTGTCGTGGTTGTCATGGCGACGAGCCACGTCAGAGCCCTCGCCACCGCTGCCCGCTGAGGCAACCGAGGTCGGCCTGGAGCGAAAGGGCTGTGAGGGAGCCCACTCACCCACTGTGCCCGTCTCCCCCTGGCCGAGGAGGGCACACAGCATGTGAATCCAGGCAGGACTCACACACTGTGTGCTAGTCATAACTCATTATGAACCCAGAGCCACATGAGGGACAATCTCTCACACAATTGTCACCCATGTTTACTCTGCAATTTGAAGTGTCTCTTGTGCTTCAGTAACGGGGTGCTGAAGAAAAGAGGGAGCAGATTGTCGGGCCTCCTTCCTATTTATACCGGAAGGGAGCCCGAGGGTGCACTGTAAAAACAGTTCCGATGGTGAAGTCAACAAAACTCAATTTTTTTATGTAATTTACTTGCCCTAAATTAGTTTTTTTTCAATGTGCGTTTAAATAAGTAACACGTAAGCAACAATGAGAACATGTTTTAAGAACTCATTAATTTGTAAATTAATATCACATTTTCTGAACTTTCTTTAAAAAGACGTTTTGGAAAACGTAATAAAAATGCTTTTTTCAACGCCACGGTCATGCCACGCCCTCAAACGAGAATACCGCGGTGTGAGACTTCCTGTTCCTCTTTGCACTGGTTCTTCAGCAGTTGGACACGTGTTTGCGTTGGATCCTCCTCAAACCATCATAAAACAAGTAAGCATGCCACCTGAGTTATTAATTACTGCTTTTTAACTAGAAAGTGTTATTTACTTTTCTTGTATTCACTGTTTTGAACGAAACATCGACATTTTAATGCATGCCAGCGCCATTACTGCTGTTAAAGGTAGACTCAGCCCTGTCGTGCTCATGTAGTCTATTTCTTCACGCAAAGTTGTTGGGCAAAGTTTGCATCAAGTGCTTACCGACGCAATTCTGTTAAAAGTGGTTAAGTTAAGAGTACGTATTAAGAATCAACTCCGCAAACTGTTCCCCTATGCCGCTCTAAGCGTTGGCCCGGGCACCGTGATGCGGCCGCGGGGCTCAGAGGCTCTCCTGCCGTGCATGTTGTGCGATAAAATACCTCCGTTAAAACTATTCCCTACTACTTTATAACCCAGCGGTTATGTAAGAGTAAGTTACTAATGCGCCTATTTGATATTAATTCCTCTATATGTATTTCGCCGTTTGTTTTACTGTGAGCAATGAATTATCTTTCTACAATCTTAGTGTACCCAATTTAAACTCATAGTCTGCAGTTACAGCATCGAGTTGTTATTATACAAAATTAAGTGCAAACTATATTTTTCATGCTTATGCAACGCTATAGATGCAAATCCATGTTGGAATCTGCAGGAGAGTTAACGTTAGCTCTCAGTAGAAAGTCACGGAGGTGACTTCAGTTAAGGTGCATTCAGGCGCAATTCAGTAAAATTGTGTATTGGGCGAGGAGGCATGTATAACGTCAGCAAGATGTGTTCAATGTAGAACAGTAAAATGCAGTCTTTAGCGAGAAATATCAATAAATACAGTTTTATTAAGGAGATGTTTTACTACAACATAAAGTAGATATTAGACAGTATGCAAACGAGATAAAGGAGTGTATATTGAAGTTATTAGGATCTGCTGTGTAGAGAATCATGGAATTGTACTGGTATCTAACAATACCATCCTTAATAAATGCCATCCTTATAAATGTATATAAATACAATACCGTTTTAAATGATACTTGTGTTTTAATGTTTGATTCCATTAATTAATTAAATATGTTTTGATGAATTCTACTGAAATGATTGTTACATTGTCATCATGTAACTATTTTGTTCTTTCATTTGCCTCACCAGAAAACAGTCACACCTCCTCTTGCCTCCTGCTATGGACTTCAGGTTCACATTAGGTAAGCCCTTGAGTGTGTCAGACTAGTTGTTGTTTCAGAGGTTAATTCAAGACGTGTTATGTTTGCATACCAATATAATGAGCATCAGGTAAACGTACCCATTTCTATTTTTTTAATCACAGATGGGATACCACTCAAAGTGATATTTTAAAACATTATCGACTCCATCATGGAAACCTTTGGACAGAAACGTGCCTTGCCCTGCATTCATGTAGACTGGCCTGCGCTCTCACTTATCAAGATAAAAGTTGAAATAATCGTCTGTTCTTTTTATTCTAGGACCCATGTGCCACTTTCAGGGTGCGTACGGGTGCTGGAAATCCTTGAAAATGCTTGAAATTGTACGAGGTGTTTTCAAGGTTTGAAAAGTGCTTGAATTTTGGGAATGGTGCTTGAATTTGGGATAAAGTGCTTGAAATTGTAAATGCTTTACTTCGCTTTTTAGATTAAAAGAAAATAAAGAAGTCGGAGCGCGCTTAATTGCTTCGCTTTTACATAAAACAGCTCCGCTCCGGCCTTCCCGCGCAATGCGCGTGACCGGCAAGTGTTTTTGTTACGTGTGTGACCTGGGCATTCTGATGAGTGATAGATGACAGTATGCCAGGAGGTTGCCATTTCAACGAGCGTTGGCTAGCAGAAGACAAATACAAGCCATGGCTAAGACGAGGGTCAAGCGAAGCCCAAGAGTAGCCTCCTGCAAAGTGTGCAACAATAACGATGCGAGAGTCTGCGCTGACGAGCCACACCACACGAAAGGTACGCCATAGTAGAGCATTTTAGATTAGGCTATCGTTGCATGTAAAATACATGACACTTTTCTCTGTGCGCGGCAAAAGAAGCTCGCCAAAATGGCTTCACTAGTCTGGCAGTATTTTAAGTGTCCGAAAATGACAATAAAATAGCGGTATGCAACGTGTGTGTGAAGCAGAAATCCTGCAGCTCCACCCGCTGTGACGGACCGGTGAGCGGAGCAGAACACACATTAAGAGTTAGACCTAACACACTTAGCTATTTTATCTACCTCTGGAACAAGCTAAACTAGTTATAAATATATTTATTTTTCACTGTCGGGTCGCTCATTACTGGATCAGTGAGCTGCAGGAGATACTGACAGGCTGTCAGGGGAGAGAGAGAGGGGGAGAGAGGAAAAGAGAGCGGTATCGGCCGATACTGATTCCGGCGATCGGCTCCAAAATTGGCGATTGGAGCATCCCTAATAATTGTATACGATATGTTTTATAATGATTGATCATGAAAGTGTTATCAAAGCTGGTAAAGTTGCAGCTAGTTTGAATGACTTTGTATACTGCAGGGTAGCTTGTGGATTTACTCCAGGTGGAACTAAAGTCTGATTTAACACTTGATTATATTTCACATCATTCATCCACATCTGTGAAGTAACTAAAGGGATTATATACATGCAGTGGAGGAAAAGTACACCATGTACCTCTGAACTGTAGTGGAGTAGAAGTACACCGTGTACCTCTGAACTGTAGTGGAGTAGAAGTACACCATGTACCTCTGACTTGTGTTTACTGCCAACCTAAAAGTACCTCAAAAATAGTAATCAATAATGTATTGAAAAGTTATTTGGCTGATCGTTTTATATTGGCTCAGCCAGGTTATATGGGATGCCCAGTCTACATACAGATGGGTCACTCATTTTGAAATATTAAACTTAGTTTTCTTTTCTAACATTTTTAATTTGTCATCCTCATGTAGAATGCTATTATGAAACACACATTTGGTTGTTTATAGCATAAAGAACATCTGATTTAATGTGAGGTAGGGAAATAATCATTTGAGTATAAGTATGTGTATATAAATATGTCATTTACAACAGCTGTAAGATGCTTGAAAATGCACCTTGAAAATGCTTGAAAAGTGCTTGAATTTGACTTTGGAAAAGGTGTAAGAACCCTGCACTTTATATAAATCTCTGAGCATGAGGTGGGGTTAAAAATAAGTAGTTGGACATTTTATGAACTATATCAATATCATGACTATTTGGTTCATTTTCTTGCAAACCAGCCTTTTTTTGATGGCTTAAACCCCTTGTAATGCATGTGAATAGCACCTGTTACCGTCTGTTAACAGCTAATGTAAACTGGCTCGTTATGTTTTCAAGACGGATTTGATTTTTGTTTTGAGGAAAACACATGGTGTGTCCTGATTTGTACTCAATTTCGTGTTTTGTTTGTATTTACAGGGAACAGCAGAGGTCGAAGTGCAACAGGCTCGTGATGCACAGCATGAAGTTATACATTGCCCAAGAGCCAGATGCAGTTATAACCATCAAGTAATAACCATGTGTCTCCATGTATGTTAATGTGTTGTGCTTTTAAACAAACTTGTTACTCTTTTATGACAACTGTTTTGAAATAATCACATTTTAATAAAATGTATTAACATGTCCATAACGTTCCCTTTTTTAATTTATTTGTTTAATCTGCGATGTTTCAATGCTATCAAATATTTAAAGGGTTGGATTGAAATCAGGAAGAGTTTGTCGTATATAGCAGGGTGCGTACGGGTGCTGGAAATCCTTGAAAATGCTTGAAATTGTACGAGGTGTTTTCAAGGTTTGAAAAGTGCTTGAATTTTGGGAATGGTGCTTGAATTTGGGATAAAGTGCTTGAAATTGTAAATGCTTTACTTCGCTTTTTAGATTAAAAGAAAATAAAGAAGTCGGAGCGCGCTTAATTGCTTCGCTTTTACATAAAACAGCTCCGCTCCAGCCTTCCCGCGCAATGCGCGTGACCGGCAAGTGTTTTTGTTACGTGTGTGACCTGGGCATTCTGATGAGTGATAGATGACAGTATGCCAGGAGGTTGCCATTTCAACGAGCGTTGGCTAGCAGAAGACAAATACAAGCCATGGCTAAGACGAGGGTCAAGCGAAGCCCAAGAGTAGCCTCCTGCAAAGTGTACAACAATAACGATGCGAGAGTCTGCGCTGACGCCACACACCACACGAAAGGTACGCCATAGTAGAGCATTTTAGATTAGGCTATCGTTGCATGTAAAATACATGACACTTTTCTCTGTGCGCGGCAAAAGAAGCTCGCCAAAATGGCTTCACTAGTCTGGCAGTATTTTAAGTGTCCGAAAATGACAATAAAATAGCGGTATGCAACGTGTGTGTGAAGCAGAAATCCTGCAGCTCCACCCGCTGTGACGGACCAGTGAGCGAAGCAGAACACACATTAAGAGTTAGACCTAACACACTTAGCTATTTTATCTACCTCTGGAACAAGCTAAACTAGTTATAAATATATTTATTTTTCACTGTCGGGTCACTCATTACTGGATCAGTGAGCTGCAGGAGATACTGACAGGCTGTCAGGGGAGAGAGAGAGGGGGAGAGAGGAAAAGAGCGGTATCGGCCGATACTGATTCCGGCGATCGGCTCCAAAATTGGCGATCGGAGCATCCCTAATAATTGTATATGATATGTTTTATAATGATTGATCATGAAAGTGTTATCAAAGCTGGTAAAGGTGCAGCTAGTTTGAATGACTTTGTATACTGCAGGGTAGCTTGTGGATTTACTCCAGGTGGAACTAAAGTCTGATTTAACACTTGATTATATTTCACATCATTCATCCACATCTGTGAAGTAACTAAAGGTATTAAATACATGTAGTGGAGTCAAAGTACACCATTTACCTCTGAACTGTAGTGGAGTAGAAGTACACCGTGTACCTCTGAACTGTAGTGGAGTAGAAGTACACCGTGTAACTCTGAACTGTAGTGGAGTACAAGTACACCATGTACCTCTGAACTGTAGTGGAGTAGAAGTACACCATGTACCTCTGAACTGTAGTGGAGTAGAAGTACACCATGTACCTCTGAACTGTAGAGGAGTAGAAGTACACCATGTACCTCTGAACTGTAGAGGAGTAGAAGTACACCATGTACCTCTGAACTGTAGAGGAGTAGAAGTACACCATGTACCTCTGAACTGTAGTGGAGTAGAAGTACACCATGTACCTCTGAACTGTAGAGGAGTAGAAGTACACCATGTACCTCTGAACTGTAGTGGAGTAGAAGTACACCATGTACCTCTGAACTGTAGTGGAGTAGAAGTACACCATGTACCTCTGAACTGTAGTGGAGTAGAAGTACACCATGTACCTCTGAACTGTAGTGGAGTCAAAGTACACCATGTACCTCTGACTTGTGTTTACTGCCAACCTAAAAGTACCTCAAAAATAGTAATCAATAATGTATTGAAAAGTTATTTGGCTGATCGTTTTATATTGGCTCAGCCAGGTTATATGGGATGCCCAGTCTACGTACAGATGGGTCACTCATTTTGAAATATTAAACTTAGTTTTCTTTTCTAACATTTTTAATTTGTCATCCTCATGTAGAATGCTATTATGAAACACACATTTGGTTGTTTATAGCATAAAGAACATCTGATTTAATGTGAGGTAGGGAAATAATCATTTGAGTATAAGTATGTGTATATAAATATGTCATTTACAACAGCTGTAAGATGCTTGAAAAGCTTGAAAATGCACCTTGAAAATGCTTGAAAAGTGCTTGAATTTGACTTTGGAAAAGGTGTAAGAACCCTGATATAGGTTCCGGCAACTCAATTGTGTTTTATAATTTACTTTATTCTCGTGTGGTTCTTAGCAGATTGTTATTTGCATTGGTTACACTTAATATCTGGGCTTTTAATTGTAGGCTCATCTCATCTTTTCATATGCAGAAAAAATCACATTAGTGAGTTTACCCAACTCCTATAATTGCTTGGAATCGCTTGACACATATTTTTTAAGTTTTAGCAAAGTAACACATTCTTGAGTAGAGGAAAACTAAAGAAAGTACATTTCACCAACTCAAAAAATGCAAAAGTTGACTAAACTCTTAAAATTGCTTGGAATCACTTGACACATATTTTTTAAGTTTTACCAAAGCAACAGTTTTTACAGTGTGGGGCCCACCTTGCGGGCGGGCGTGGACTACAAGTGTTTCAGTGCTGCGCGGGTGCGCAGGGGGATTACCCAATAGCGATAGCTTTAGAGGGCGAAGCCATATACGAAATAGAACACAATCAGACAATCAAACAGGAGGGAAAACACAGAGACAGGAAGCAAATACAGACATGAGAGAGGAGGAGAACACCTTTCAAAGTAAAACAGGAAACTGACAGACTGACTACTCAAAAATAAAACAGAAAATAAACCGATCAGGACATATAATAGGCCCAGCATATCATTAGCAGGTGCTAATGAATCATTCCAGGGTTGAAGAAATCTCAAAGCGGTAGGATTGTAGCTCTGAAGAAACAAAGTGTTTAGATTAAACATAGTTTGGAAATAATAATGATTATTGCATTTCTTATTTGACTGTTACAATATATGGAAAGCAAAAATCGAATTATGTTAGAAGTCCTCCAAGACAACATAACACGACCTACTATATTAAGAGACAGATTCAAGGCTGTATGTGCAATATGTTGTTTCAGAAACATCTTGTGACAGTTATTGATATATTGTAAAATAAAAGAACGTCAATAAAGTGAAGGATAGTGTGGTTACGTTCTTTAATTTATGAAGAAAAGTCAATTTCCCCATATTTTGTTCTACAAAGCAATATAAAGTGCATTCAGACTTCTCTGTTTTATTTAATATTTCAGCCTTTATGCATACTGCAAAGGAACCCTTTACTGTGCATTGCTGTTTTTTCCTAATTATTTATTTGCTTTTACATTTTTTATCGGAAGTTAAGATAATTTATATCGTAGTTGATCAGACCGACTCAAAGATGAAATTATTGAGAGTGAATTATTTATTTATTTGTTATTCTTCCAAACAGGCTGGACCAAAGAGTGCCTGCAGGACTGGGGCTCATACATGTACTTGGCCATCCCCAGCATGGTCATGACGTGTGTTGTGTGGTGGTCGTATGAGATTGGAATCCTTTTGGCAGGTAATGGCCACTTTGTGGTTTAAAGCATTTGTGTGAACTAAAGTTAGTAAGAAATCTAACGGCTGTTTGTCATTAACAGGTCTAATAAGTGAGGTGGAGCTTGGGGCTCAATCAATTGTGTACCAACTGGCAAATATTGCATTTATGGTAATCTGTCCTCTAAAAATGACTGAATCTGCATAAACGGTTATGGTGTCAAATGAATGACCAATTTCTACACGCAGTGTCACAGCATTTTAACGTAGTATTTTTGTTATTAGTTCCCTTCGGGTTTCAGTATAGCTGGCAATGTAAGAGTTGGACAAGCGCTGGGAGGCGGAGACACAGAGCAGGCTAAGCTGTCTGCTAAACTGACAATATTCTGTGCAGGTCAGTATGCTCTTCAAAACTATTAATGTGGTTTATAATATCTTATACAAATGTATTTTAAGTCAAGATAATTCTAGAATAATTTATATTTAGAACTGTTATTTCACTAAAGAAATACTACAAGGTTGTCTTTGACCTGGAATAGCATGCCTTGAGCCAAAACGTTTTCAAATGGCTAGCAGAGCTAATTATTGTCACAAGATTCTCAGTATATTTACAGAAAATAAACTTTCTTTAAAATGATGAAACCTGTGGAAAATAAGGTCTGTTACTCTTTAACACAGGGTCCATGTCTATATGTTGGTCAATTCTCCTTGGCAGCCTGAAGGGCCAGATGTCATATGTCTTTTCAGATGATGAGTGAGTAAAAAAAAAAAAACCCTTTGCAACCACAACCATATTCTTTACTTTTGTTTAAAAAATAACACAGGGGCTGTTGTGTTAACAAACACAGAGTAAACTTTTGTCTGAGGGAGATAATCGGTCTCCTAAATGACCTTTCACTATTACATTGAACTTTGCCTAGATATTCCTTTAAATATTAACTTGAAGTAAATGTTTTGCTCATTATCACTGTGACTGTGACACCACAACTGAATTGAAAGGTTTAAAATAGTTATTTTTATGTTATCGTACTTTAAATTGTACTTTGCTTGAGTATTTGCATGTAATGCTACTATTTGCATGTAATGCTACTTATGCTTTTACTCTACTACAGGCAAATATTGTACTTTTTACTCTACTAGATGTATTAAACTCTCCTAGCTACTTTGCACAAATGAAAACACATGATACATGTGTATTTTTAATTAAAAAAAAAGGTGTCTAAAATTGGCTCCACTTTGCCAAACTACATTATTAATATGATTTGACATTTATAAGAATAATATTATTCTACAACACTGTAAAAGAGAGCCATGCTGTGTACTGAATACTTTTACCTTTAAAACACAAAGTACATTTTAATAATAATATATACTTCATTTCAGGATTTTTACTGAGAACTATTTCCACCACTGCATATTAACTATGTCTCTTTACAGAAAACATTTTTGGATATCTCTTCTTATGAAAGCCAGTTTAAAAAAATCATTATTCACCATCTTTAAGAATAAAATGTTAAATCAGGCTATTCATTATATATGTAGAAACCCCTCTTTAAAAATCTTCAGAATATAAGTACAAATGAAGCTGGAAAGCTTGTTGTATGTACAGCTACTGAAGTAGAGATTTATGGCTCAGATTCTAGAAAAAAAACATTTTGAGGAAACTGATTTTAAGGAAATGTCATACATTTGGCAAAATACTACATTAGAATAAGGGTTCAAATTGTATCTAAAATATATTCAACTTCCCCAGTGGATTGAATCCAATCTCATGTCATTTTTACCTCCCACACACTGAACATTTGAGTCTCACTTCTTTCAGACAAATCCGGCAAAGGGTTACTGATGTTTTGTCTATATATGCTCCATTCATGATCCTAGATGCACTATCAGTAAGTATTACGGAAATGTCATGCAAACAATATCTTATGATAAACCTATAGATTGCCTTTGCAAAATACCAGGTGCTTTCTTTCCTGTCTCACCATCTCTTCATTCTGTGTGCGTGGCTAGGCTTCCTTGGGAGGCATTATAAGAGGAGCAGGTAAACAGAAGATTGGAGCCATTTGTAACATTTTGGGATTTTATGGTGTCGGTTTTCCCATTGGTGTGCCACTGATGTTTGCAGCCAAATTGGGAATCATTGGTAAGATGTACAGCATGTTTTTGAGCCTTCAGCTTTTTGTTGCCACAATGATGCTAACTGGTTATTTTAAAGTTTTTAAACTGGTGTCTTTTTTTAAGTATGAGAAATGCTTTATTCCCTCAGGACTATGGATAGGCCTTCTTACCGGTGTGTTTCTGCAGGTCATATTCCTATCTTCTTATTTGTTAAGAATGAACTGGAATAAAACTACAACAGAGGTAAGGAATTAAGAGTCTTCACATTCAGAGTCTAATAAATCTTCACATTGTAAAAGGTCTTTATGAATAAACATTCATACATTGTTTTCTTGCAGGCTCAAATCAGAGCAGGAGTGGTTGGGAGCTCTACAGACACAAGTAAGACTCCACAAAACACTGCTAGAGTCTCCCTGTCTACTGTTCTTGAAATGGCTTGAGAAAAATGTTGAAACATGCTTAAAGTGACAGGTGCAGGGGACATCTTCAACAATATACCTATATACATAGTATTTATATAGTTTAGGTCATTTATCAATGCTTCATATATGACTTTAACTATTTAACAATTGTTAAATAGAGTCAGCCCTATATAGATCATTAATGTTCAGCAATTAGCTGTGAAAAGAAGAATTCCATTTATTAAACATGCTGCTGTCATCTCAATAGAAGTTACTGTAACGCAGGGGTGTCCAAACTTTTTTCACCGAGGGCCACAAACAGAAAAATATACGAAGGGCTGGGCCACTCACTAGACTATATTGCCTCATAAGTTCAGTTATAAGTTAGCAAAATCAATCAAATGTAGGTAAATGATGCTTGTGAGGATTGGCAGCTCATCCCTTAAAACAGAAGCCTCAGAGTGATTATAATAAGGAGAAATAGGAAGGGTGTATTTCAAGCTTGTTATGTAAATAAGTCACTGGGCTTTTTTCTTAACAACTAAGATATGTTAGAAAATGTTTCCAACTTTAATTGACTGAATGTATTTAAAAAGTGGTCTTATGAACACATGAATACTACTGTGTAATTTATTTTTACATTTATATTTCAGAAGTACAATATAAGACAAGCACAAGTTTAATTTGTGGGCCATATTTCATTATACTTTTTTAATTTGCTGAGGGCCGATTCAAAATGGTCCGCAGGCCGCATTTGGCTCCCGCTCCGTAGTTTGGACACCCCTGCTGTAACGTATTAAACTAAGTTAGGAATCAATAAAAACTAGAATCGTGCATCAAATGTTAACGCAAAATAGGAAGAGTTGAACGTAAAACAAATATTTTACAAAAATGTCAGATGAAATATTTTTCTAAGTTAGAAAGTTTATATATGTTTATATGTTGTATGTCCAGGTCCACAACCAGAGGATCCAGGGGACTCACAGGACAGTGCAGGAACAGACACCGTGGAGCTGGAGGACCGCGAGGCGGGGGGGCCCGCAGTGAGTCCGGGGGAGGAGGAGCTGTCTCTCAGAAGTCTGCTTCTGCGCAGAGGCCTGGTTCTGGCTGTCATGCTATTCATCCTGGCTGCTGGAATCATTATTAACCTGCTGATCAATAACTTGGTTACATGATTGTGAGCAAAGTCAATTCTATTCAGCAACTCGAAGTATTCGAGGTAACCCCTAAGGCACTGCTGCACCGTCTGATGCGGATGTTTGTACTGTATCGCACGATGCCAAAGAAGGACATGCAGAAGACAGTCACAGGTGCAGGCGGGCAGAAAGTAATGAATTCATCTCCTTAAGCAATACATAACTCTTGAGTCATTATTTTACTAGATGACCCTTTGCATCTGCTACGGTCATTAGTGAATCCTCTCACAAACACATTCTGTCAAAGAAATTAAGTCAAACTACAGACATTGCCAAAACATTTGTATTTAATAAATAAAGTTTTGTGGTATTCTTGGAATCAACATTTTATTTGGACTTTTGGAAACACAAATGCAGATGTAACATAAATATGTAATTATCCATTAATAAATTAATTGCGTAATGGAAAATATTATTTCATCCATTGCCAATAATTCATAATATTTTATGACATTGAGTGGGAACAATGATTTAGTGATTAATGATCTTATGGTTATCCTTCTATTGGGACCAGTGCAGTGGAGAACGTTTCATCAGGGGTATATGTCGTATTGGTCCAGTCCAAAGTAAAGTTGGCCTCTGAATGCAGCATCTCTGGCAAAGGCACCAGGAAGTGCACGCTTGCTCCCACAGCCAGAAGTGAAACTGCCGCAAACATAACGGGGCCTCGTCTGAGGATCAGCTGTGTAGTGGAGAGACGGCCTCCCTTCAGCTGCTGGACCACATGTCCCCTCTCTGTCTCTGTGTTCCCGTTATGGCAACCGGAGCTCACAGACATGTAGCCGTCCACTGACTTTGGAGAAAGACAGTGCCCGTTATTTTACTTGGTTGAGTCATATAGATGGCGAGCAGTGTCAAACTAGCCAAAGATAGCAAATATGTCAATTGATAACAAGAGGAAGCAGGCTTTGAAAATATAGATTAATTGTTGGGTTTGGCCACTTACATTCCCATTACTCGCTCTCTGGTAATCAGTGTTGTCACCCGCAGTGTCTGACAGGGCATCTGTGCTTAATAAAGTCATGGGAGTGTTTTTCTGCGCTCGCTCCACAGCCTGCAAACAAATACAAACAACAACTTTACATTTCTCAAAATCTTACAATAGGTTTTAAATGCAAAATGTGTAAGTAAGTCCAAATCATGAGACGCTGCTGAACGTGCCTCCTCTGTAATTGTCTTCCAGTTGAGCTTGAAGATGACAATGGTGTAGAAGGTGGATAATACAATGACACACATGAGTAGTCCCAGCCAAAAACCTGCAAAGAAAAATGTGTCTTTTATGGGAAGAGAAGGTTTCAAGTGAATGTTTTTTTATTAAGTAAAAGGTCACTTCATGTAATTACCAATTATTCCCATTTTTGCAACAAAGGTCAAAGTAACGCCGATTGGAAGTGCTATGCCGTAGTATCCAAGGAAGTTGGCCACAGCAGGAATCTTCTGTTTGCCTGTTCCCAAGAAGATGCCTGTGCACACACACTAGGATGTAAATAAAAATATCTCAAATCATTAAGCAGTTTCTCCATTGGCCGATATATTGTATTTTCGGGATAGCTAAAATAAATTATATTTGCCTGGTTATGCTCGCACAATGCAAATATAATCTGGTAATATACTATGTATGCTTAACTAACAAAAAATGGTCGACTCACCACAATACCATCAAAGAACTGAAGGAAACAGTAAGCATTTATCAAGTGCGAAACCAGACCTATGATCTTCCTGAAAAAAGTTTTTATAATTAACATCTATTTTTCTTGTTCAATATTTGTATGTAGCAATAGCAGTATAAAAATCGTAGTTTTACAGTTATTGAATAGTGAGTGCAGTTCTCACTCATCAGAGGTAAAGATGTAGCCAATCACTGTTTTAGTAGAGCCGAGCACAACACCTTCCACAACTGCGATGCTTGCTGGAAAAGAGCGGCAGTGAAATCTGTCAAATGTAAAATGTTGAAGAAATGAAATTACAGATTAACAACATTTTTATAACTGACCTGCAAGAGCGAAAGAGATCTTGCTGGTGAGGAGGGCCCTGGCAGTGTCTCCCGCACCGAGGGCATTTCCCACTCGGGCGCATGCTGCAGCTTGAATACCTAGAGGGAACTATGGATTTATTTTTTTTAAAGAAAAAGTATTAAAAAGAGTCGGCTCTTTAGAGTCTTTGGAAGTACGCTGACTCAAATTGAACATTCCTTGAGATCAAATATGTTTACAGAAAGTTTAAAAGTAAGAATATAATGCTCTGAGTTGTGGTTAGTACCATGTAGGTGATGAAAGCCACCATTATCACAGCATGTTGGGCTGCCAGCTGGTCTTCACCCAGCATTCCTGATTATCAGAGACAAGAATCACAATTTAAGAATTTAATCTAGTTTCATAAAATCAAATGTCTTACTAATATATATTAGTTGTGTTACCTGCAAAGAATACACCAAACTCATAAAGCCACCACTCAAAGCACTTCATCATTGTACTGGGAACGGCCAGTTTCATGTAGGAGCCCCAGTGCTGCAGCGATTCTACAGACCAGCCTGCAGGGGGAGAGAGACTTAGTTGTGAACAGGGAAAAAACTTGGAAGATCAACAAATTGTTCCATGAGATCGTAAGGTCACCACAACTATCTTCCAAATATAACTGTCCCTCACCTCCCCATGTTTTTACATGGAGCTTCTTCCAGCGAATGTAAGCAAACAGAAATACACAGATGTAAATCTGAGACAGAGCATTGGCTGCTGCAGATCCGCTGTAAGACATGCACACAGACAGGGTGATATCAGTGTGTTATAGTTGAAATCAGATTCAAACTGAAATATGTGAGGACACTTACCTTACACCCAGATCCAACCAGTATATTAAGATGTAGTTTGTCACCAAGTTTGCTATGTTTGCCATAGCAGCAGCGTACATTTGTGGCAGTATTATACCCTGAGTACACAAACAGCAGATGATGCAATGAGGACCACTTATTGCATCATATTGAAAAAAATGTACTACGGTTTTATAAACTGAAACATGATACAGGGTTTATAACATAAATGCACCTGGTTCTGCAGGTAAGACACTTGAAGAAGTTGTAGAAATATTGCCTACAGAGAAACATGATGTCATTAAGTTGGTTCTTATTTATTTTACAGCTTATGGAGCTGAAAAAACTGAAAAATAATGGAAACGTGTGTAATATTCAGCTGAAAGGTTAGAGAAAAGGTAAGACTCACTGGTACTGCAGGAAGGAAGCTTGTAATATACACTTGGGCTATTCTGAAATCAAGATATTTTAATTAAAAAACAAACAGGCACTTATCAATCAATTACACTGATCAATATCATTCAATCTAATTGATATCATGCCACCATTAGGATGATAGTGTTATCCTGTTTCCTTGTGGCCAAAGATAAATAATACAGCTTTAAAGAGACATTTTAAAACCTTTAAATAATTTGTGCAATTAAACTGTGATATATACTTTATACAATTGGTCATTTGTTTAACATTTGGAAAACTGATTCCAGTGAATGGGGGTTTAAACTTTTCCCCACCAATAGCAATAGTATCACTTCATGTTTGGTGCTGTTAGTTACCTGGTCACCTCAGGGCTCTGGCCCATGCACAATAGGATGGCCTGGGCATTAATGAGCAGACCCCAGCAGGGCAGACAGAACAACAGCAGGATGATGATGCCCCGCTGCAGGATCACTCCCACCCGACGCAGGTTCTTACCACCAAATGTCTGCAAACAGAACAGACCATGTTCAACATTTTAGAAAAGGGTGTTATAAACAGTTGGCGTCTGGAGGAAAATAATCATTGGGCAAACCTGAGACACCAAAGTATCACACGCCAGCCCCAGACCAGTTCCTGTTGCTGCAGTGGTGACATTAATGGTCTGAAATGAATATGAAACATATTTGATTGAATGAGTCTTTTGTACACTCAAATACTCTGATGCAAGCAATATTAATATGAATCATACAAGTAAAAATACTACATATTGATTGAATCATGATTTTCTTATTCTCTTGATAACTTGCACAAATCAAGCATGATTAGCACTTACAGCACAAGCTAATCCATAGCCAGCCATCACTTCATTTCCCAGACGCCCAGAGAACATTGTAACCACAAATGGCAACAGGTAATTGAGGATTCGAGAGCACAGCTAGAAAGAGAAACATCGACAATGGTTCACTTGATGCAGTTACAGTACTAGCTCACAGATGATACTTTGTACATTTCAGTAAATACAAGTTGCAATTAATTAGCATGGCTCTCAGGCCGCGCTTGGCAAATGACAAAACAAACTGACAAATCTTTGGCATCTTGCAGCCACCTCGCAGCCTCTGTGTAAAACCTGCCAACAATGTTTCAGGCCAATTGATTTCTGCTCCTCAGTCTCAGAGCTGTTTGCCTGACATTTTAACCTATTCTTTGGCAAAGTAAAAATGTTCATCAATCTTTTCATCAACATTTTAGCAATAACAGCCTCAATCCACACAATTCCTTAGCGACAGAAAAAGGTATGAAAACAGTGCCTTACCAGAGGCCCTGTCATCCTCAGGATGTGGTACAGTTCCTCTCTGTGGGCCGCAGGAACCCTGCGGTGCACCCACCTGCAGATGAAATTCCTGTCACTGGACCCCTCCATGTCTGCTGGCATTATTGCAGGTCCTTCTCCTGGATTATCTGTCTTTTCTGTCCGTCTTGTCTTGTCTTGTCTTCGTGGCCCTCCAGGATGTTGGAGAGGATAGAAATATGTGCTGCTGTCACAGCTGCTCTGGAATCAAGCCAACACCAGCTGAAACAACGCTGATTGTGAAAAACCAGAACAAAGCTTGCAGTCGCAACAAAGACTTGAAAGCAAGAATGTTTTGATCTTGGTTAAACAAATCAAAAACAATGCACTGCCTACAACATGGTTTGGGTCAATGATTCACTGCTCAGGTTTACCATTACTCCAAAGATAAAACATGTACAAAATGGCAGACTAGACGGTTGGCATTGATTGTGATGATGTGATAATTCATTATTTTCACGTGTTTTGTAAATGTCTAAAAGTTAATTGAAATGAAACATATAACATAAATGAAGTATGGGATTAGAGATAATAGTTTCATTTAATAAATGCTGTGACCAAACTTTATGCTCAAGAAAAGTGTTTGACAGGGATTGTAAAAAAAGACATTTAGGAGACATTTCTTTCAGACTGTTTTGATGAATTTGTTTAGTATTGGACAAAGTGGAGACTGCATTTGAACATAAACTAAAGTATAATAAGGATGGTCCACCCAGCCCTTTATGTATATGGTTTTCCTTGACGTGGCGCGTACATGAATACTTTTTAAAATAATTACATTTTTGGAGCATGAGGAGCTATATTAAACTTTACGTGCTCAACTTTTAAAACCCCACCCTTTATTTTTAATTTACTTTATTTTAATTTAATTTTTGTCAACAAAATAGCACAAGTGGTTATGAATGATAATGGATTACCTTAGCCTATATGACCCTGTGACCTCGGACACAAACATAAACAATCCAGGAAGAGTGTTAGAGTTCAATGATTTATTGTCAATGCGTATGAATGACTCAGGCTGACGGGATCAGTGTATTGATTAAAGTAGAATATACCAAAGCTCACAGAGAAACAAGTCGGGCAAAGTTCAAAACCAAGAAGGCAGTCCCACAGTTCCAGGTTACAAGATAACAGGGATCAGTAGCTCAAAAGCTTATGGCAAGAAGCAACAGTCACTTTGACCAAATAGCAAACAGGTGTAAATGGAAAAAGGATTATTATGAATTGATTTATTAAAGACGTGAGAACCGGTAAGAAGGTGGGCAGCGAAGGTAATGAAGTTGGAAGGTAATTATCTATTCAGGAGGGAGTGGCTGGATGTGGGAGGGAGGTGACTTGGATAGGATAAAAAAAAACTGCAGGAAAAGAATGACAATGAACGGGGGAATGTGGCTCAAGAGGGGGAAAGGAAGGACGTGATAGTTTTTATACATCATTCAATAGTAAAACGTTTTGGAAAAATATTTTTGATGGAGATCTCAACAGTGACTTATATTTAGGGATGTACAGACAATAATACAAGGAAAATGTATCATCATTTTACAACACAGGGTTGTGGTTCCCAATCAATTTTAAGGAAATACAACCCCAGTGCTAAGTGAATCCAAGATGGAATACTATAAGTGCATCTTAATACTTTGCCCTGTTGTTCTTATAATATTGTTTTATGCAAGAAATTAAAATGTGGAAAACGTATGGTTGTCATGTTGAGAATCATTGCCCCACTAACTCTCACCCTCCTGTCGACTCATATTATTCTTCACAAATCCAGATGAATAGGATTTCCTATTGAATCATAATGGTTAACAAGAGAAGACTACAAACATGGCCTCTGGGACATCTGCAACAAAATTATCTTAAAAACTTAGTAATATTATATCTCTGCATTGCTTTTGTTGTGTTTGCTCTCTCCCCCATCACTTCTGGTTCTCCTTCTCTGCAGGGCTTATGTGTGGTTGGCATTCGCCTGGCTACAGATAAGGCACACCTGTTTCCACTCACCTCATCAACCTGCTCCATAAAAGCCCGGTCCTCACTCGACGAATCTGCCAAATAATTACATGTTGTTGGATGATCCAGAGGGCCTCTCTGCAGCCCTTAGCCCTGTGTCTCCAGATCCTCTAGTGTTTTTTCTTGGATGACTCTCTCTGCTACCAGCCAGCTCCCCTCCTTTACTGCCTTCCTTTTTGTTTGCATTTTTGTATTAAACTCCTAAAGATCCTTACATGTGCCAGTCTCTGCTTTGGGGTCCAGTAATTATCAGATTGTCACAACCGTTTGCTAAACCATGTTTCGTGGCTGTGCTAATGCTGTGCTATCACAGTCTCACGGCATTTCGTGATGTAGTCACGAAATTAATCTATTGATTCGTGTATACCAACCTTTATATATACAGTCTATGATACCAACACGATTTTGCCATTTTTTTCGTGTCACACAGAACGATTTTAAAAGCAATGTAAATCATAACAAATTAGAAGGAAAAACAGATTTAAAAAATACAGATTTCAGTATTCTGACACACAACGATTTTAGAAGCAATGTATTTATATTGGTAGTTTCGTGCCTGCACCAAATAATAACAAATTAGAAGGAAAAAAAGGTGACAAAAAAAACAGATTTCAGTATTCTGAGGCTCTTTGCCCCATTTATTTTCCTCGCGGGCGGCAAAAAAACTCAGACATTATACAGTTTAAAATAAAAGGGATAGGGTTAGGCTTAGGGTAAGATATTGAGTAAGAAAATGTTTGTATGAACCACACAGCTTCTGGTATTCCAAGACCCGACCGGACAAAAAGACGTGGTGCAGGCACGAAACATACTACCAATATAAATACATTGCTTTTAAAATCGTTCTGTGTGACACGAAAAAAATGCGAAAATCGTGTTGGTGAACACGAGTCAATAGATTAAATTAATTTCGTGACTATAACACAAAATGCCGTGAGACTGGTTTGGTGCTATGCTTAGTTACAGTAGTTGTTATTTTATCATGTACATGGAAGAGGGATTCCTTTGTTAGCATGGTGTTTCAGTTGTTTTGAGAGCCTGGCTGGAAAAAGTAACAGTTCTGTTATCAAAATGATGTTGTCTTTGCTGTGCTGTTTTGATTATGTTGAAGGTAACCAGTTGCTCTAGTCTTTGTTGTCCTGAAATTCCAGCTAGCTCTGAGCCATACACAGCTAGCTCTGAGCCATACACATACTTTGTGTAGCCACTTATGCTAAACCAACCTACTTTAGGCCAGCGCTTGCATTTATCTGCTCTGAAAACAGGCCAGTCATGAGAGTCAATGAGGCTCTTATTCTTATCATTGGTAAATATGTGGTAACCTGTAAGATATAATGCATGTATTACACTGCAGATAACCATTAACTTTGGTCGTATGTGTGAGACAGGACTTCTGGAGTATGGGAAAAGCAGGAACCGACCCTCAGTCCTCAGGTCACCCATTTGTTAGATTCCCTGCTGTGGAGGGTGATGTGATTTCCTGTTTGTATGGAGAGAACCTGCTTCTGGAATGTGGTTATAGCAAGGAGCTGTTTTATTTGTTTTTTGTTGTATTTATAAGTCTGTATGTAGCTCAAATAGGGCTCTCATATAAAGGGGCGCCATGCGTGCATGCTTTAAAGGTATGTAAGACAAATACTGTGTTTGTGGATTTTGCAACATAACCTAAGAATCACCGGGGAAATATTATTTAAGCTGCCACAACAATATCACCCAAAGCTCTGATAAGTCATAATTGAATCTAAATTGCAAACAAGTATTTTCACCCACCATCAGTACAATAAGCATTTAGTATTAAGATGGGAACACTTACAGTATTGTAGCCACCCTGTATATAACCTGTATAGGGTGCTCTGTGTGTCAGTCTATCTCCCATCTCTCAGCCAATCACAGAGGTGCTCATTAATGCTGGTCAGTGTGCAGGTCTGTGGTTGGGGGAGCAGAGGGGGAGGGCTGGCCAGCGTGTGACGTTGACCCCACTCTTGGAGTTGGAAGTTAAAGAGTTTAGTAGTGCTGCTGCTGATGAAGTTGTGACCTGTTCTGCATGTATTGGACGTTCTCTGCCCTGTTCCCAGTGAGTTATTAAACCAAAGAACTACACTCCTGTCTCTGACTCATGTGGAACATTACAGTATGTTACTTCGACTTATTTTACTCCAAGAGTAAATACTGAAACTTAATTATTCAACAACATCTATTAACATTTCAACAAACACCACTTTTATTTTGCCATAACAAGAGAGATGGTCTAAAGCAGTGGTTCTCAACTGGTGGGTCGCGACCCAAAAGTGGGTCGCGGACCCGTTTCAAGTGGGTCGCGGATGTGTGAGTGAAGAAAAAAAAGTTGAAAAAATAAATTGCAATTTTTTTTTTTTTTTTGGGGGGAAAAAATGCAAACTTTTATTTTGAAGGACCGATTTTCTAACGCTGTGCATGCAGTAGGCGTTGGACTGAAAGTACCGGAGACCATAAATGGTTTTGAAAACTTCTGTCACGTAGTGATCATCTTCTCAATAAAACATCTCTGCTGATGTTTTTTCGAGTCTTCTGGCCAATCAGATTCAAGATTGTTGCCGGAAGTCCCCACGGAGAATAACTGCGGTAGAACTCTTCTTTATACATCCATGGGTACAACTTCAGATAAAAATGAACACATAATGAAATATGACCCCCGGTTTGATGATTGACAGGTCACAGAACAATGGGAGCTATCTACCCTTACCCACAATTTAAAGTAAATCACACAGACTATCTCCTCTTCTCGCAGCAAGATGTCAGAACTCAGTGAAAAACAAACAATGGCATAAAATATTATTAATATGTCGGGTAGTAATAGATTTATTTATTTTCTTCTCAGAGTGTACCAGAATGCGTAGTTTATGTTAGTATTTCTAAAAATCTCCTGGGGGAGAATCCCCCCAGACCCCCCTGCTGGGGTTGGGTTTTCAGCATGTGTGCCTTTTTATATAGTTCAGCTTTGATTCCATCATCTCATTAAACCTTGTTTAAAAGCATACTTTAGTTCTGTGAAGGGATATAAGGGATATATGCACTGTACTTCACTTTTATTAATATTGTATTCTCAAAAGCGTATATATTACAGCACGATTTTTTGTTGAATAGATTTGAGTGCTTCAAAATGTTGGGTCGCGATGTATTGACCAAGTAAAAAGTGGGTCCCGAGGCCTAACCAGTTGAGAACCACTGGTCTAAAGATCCATTTAAACCTTGTTCACTTGAGTTAAATAGCCGGATAACAGTTTGACAATTGCAGATGAAAGGAAGGACTGTTTACTGCTATTTTCAAATCATTATTGAATCTCTTGAATCAAAATATTAGTTCAACCTTTCACTTACTGAATTTTCCATAAAATCTGCCACTGTTTTAGTCAGTTTTCTCACAGATAACGAGTTTTAAATTCAATGCTTTATGACATTATGCACAAACAATGATTGTATGATCTAGGATCTTAGGGTTACCCTTCTATTGGGACCAGTGCAGTGGAGAACGTTTCATCAGGGGTATATGTCGTATTGGTCCAGTCCAAAGTAAAGTTGGCCTCTGAATGCAGCATCTCTGGCAAGGGGACCAGGAAGTGCACGCTTGCTCCCACAGCCAGAAGTGAAACTGCCGCAAACATAACGGGGCCTCGTCTGAGGATCAGCTGTGTAGTGGAGAGACGTCCACCCTTCAGCTGCTGGACCACATGTCCCCTCTCTGTCTCTGTGTTCCCCTCATGGCAACCGGAGCTCACAGACATGTAGCCGTCCACTGACTTTGGAGAAAGACATTGCCCGTTATTTTAGTAGCATAGAGAACAAGCACAGTGAGATTTAAAGAGGGATTATCAGATATTTGGTTTCTTGGATTTCAGTGTCCTATAGGAAATAGTTAATAGCAAAACATTTAGGTTGGTAGTTAAAGAATAAAACGTAGGCCTAACTTACGTTTCCATTACTCGTTCCCTTGTCCGACAGGTCCAATAATGTCATGTGTGCCTTTTTTTGAGCTCGTTTCACAGCCTGAAGACAAGAAGATATGAAGAACATGACGGACCGTCCACACAGCAGCGTTAAAAAATCTTGAAACGCTTCTGCCCATTCACTTTGAATGGGGTGACGTCATTTGCCTCACTTTTCGCCGAACTGCATTGTGGGCAGGCGAGCGGAGATTTTCAGGATTTTCAGGATTCAAAGTTGAACAATGTTCAACTTTTGAGGCTGAGGTGGAAGCGTCAGCCAATCAAATCCCGTGTACGCAAATCTGACAGTTCAAGCTCTAGCCAATCAAACGGCGTGTATGCTGGGAGAGACATACCGCAGGTCATTTCCTCATATTCCAAAAAATGGAGGAGAAATTAGCGGTAGCGAATCACCCGGTGCTTTATGACCAGTCCCTATTTGCCTACCGGGATATAAACCGGAGGAGCAGGCATGGAGGGAGGTGGCAGAGACAGTGGTATGTTTTCGCCTGTTTGGGGAGTTTATATCCAGTTTACTTCAAACTTTTTTGCTTCGTATGTCGGGGGCGGGAGATTCATGTGATTGGTTGTTGGTGCCTTGCTCGCAAAAAATCCCCAAGCTTCAGATACGCCCACCTCCAAGATTTTTTTAACGCTGCTGTGTGGACGTTCTGTAACTGCCAATTTGTCTTGGCAGCTGATGCTGTAGAACTAAAACAACTTGTGCATGTCTTGACAGCTAATTATTATTTATTATTGGTCAATTGCATACCTCCTCTGTCATCCGCTTCCAGTTGAAATTAAAGATGACAATAATGTAGAATGTGGATTGTATGACAACACAAATGAGCAGTCCCAGCCAAAAACCTGGAGAGAAAAATAAGAATTAGTGCACAACAGGCTTCATTTATAATAACCTGCTATTAATACCCATTTTATTATTTGTCATGGATGATTGTGTTAATAACAAACTACAATCACTTCTTATGATTACCTAAAATTCCTAATTTCGCAACAAACATTAGAGTAATGCTCAGTGAAAGTCCTATAAAGTAGTATCCGATGAAGTTGGCCACAGCTGGTATCTTCTGTCTTCCCGTACCCAAGAAGACGCCTGTGCACACACACTAGGATGAGGAAAAACAACATTTCATGTTTCACATATATGACTTATTTTGGCATCATACTACTATTGTGCAGGCTTGTAGACTTACCACAAGACCATCAAAGAATTGAAGGAAACAGTAAGCATTCATCAAATGCGAAACAAGACCTATGATCTTCCTGAAACGATAATTGAGATTGTATCTTTCATGCAGCAGATTTACTCTATAATACAGTTGAATGTGAATAGTGAGTGCAGTTCTCACTCATCAGAGGTAAAGATGTAGCCAATCACTGTTTTAGTAGAGCTGAGCACAACACCTTCAACAACTGCGATGCTTGCTGGAAAAGAGGGGCAGTGAAATCTGTCAAACAGTCAAATGTAGAAGAAATGAAAGGCTATTTACCAATATAGGCTTCAACAACAGAACATTTTAATAACTGACCTGAAAGAGCGAATGAGATCTTGCTGGTGAGGAGGGCCCTGGCAGTGTCTCCCGCACCGAGGGCATTTCCCACTCGGGCGCATGCTGCAGCTTGAATACCTAGAGGGAACTATGGATTCATTTTTTCAACAACACATTTAGGAATCAGAAAGTATGAACACAAAACAGTGAGCCATTGAGAGTGCTCAAATGCTAAAAAGAACGTTAGTTTATTAGTACCTTTACAGTAAGAATATAATGCTTTATACATCTTAATGAGTTGTAGTTAGTACCATGTAGGTTATGAAAGCCACCGTAGTCACAACATGTTGGGCTGCCAGCTGGTCTTCACCCAGCATTCCTGATCAAAAGAAACAAAGACAAAGGCTTTGATGAAATATCACTGTTTACTTCTCAAAGAATAGGTTCGAAGTAGTTATTAATATATTTGTATTACCTGCAAAGAATACACCAAACTCATAAACCCACCACTCGAAACATATCATCATTGTACTGGGAACAGCCAGTTTCATGTAGGAGCCCCACTCGTGCAGCGATTCTACAGACCAGCCTGCAGGGGGAGAGAGAGACTTAGATATGAAGAGGGAAAAAGATAGAGAGTGTAGAGAGTGATGCATGGGGAAATCATGAAAATTAAATCCGCACCTCCCCATGTTTTTACATGGAGCTTCTTCCAGCGAATGTAAGCAAACAGAAATCCACAGATGTAAATCTGAGACAGAGCATTGGCTGCTGCAGATCCGCTGTAAGACATGCACACAGACACGGTGTTATCAGTGTGTGTAATTGTTGAAATCAGATTCAAACTGAAATATGTGAGGACACTTACCTTACACCCAGATCCAGCCAGTAAATGAAGATGTAGTTTGTCACCAGGTTTGCTATGTTTGCCAAAGCAGCAGTGTACATTTGTGGCAATATTATACCCTGAGTACACAAACAGCAGATGATGCAATGAGGAACACTTATACCTTTCCCTTCAGTAATTACATTAAATAAGACAACATGTTTTCATTTTTTTTTTAATCAAATAACATTGGCGCACCTGGTTCTGCAAATAAGACACCTGAAGCTGATGGAGAAACATTGCCTATAAGAAAACAAAATATAGCTTAAGCTCTTTTGACGATTTGAGGGATAACAGTATCCCTACATCAGTGAATATTTATGTAGTTTGCTCATAAAGGTGAAATATTACAACTCACTGGTACGGCAGGAAGAAAGGCTGTAATATACAGCTGGGCTATTCTGAAATCAAAAAGTGTAGAGACAGTGAAGAGACAAAGACTATAAATGCTTCAGAAATCACAAAGTGGTGTTAATATGTTGAGATTATCCTGTTTAACATAACGTGTAAGTATCCTAAATGTGTGTTGACCACGAAGTTTGTTGTTCCATATACGGAAATCGAATGGGGAAAGCCAATGCTTTTTGTCAAAGGATACCTTGCCATGCTAACTTTCGGGTCTGGCCTTCCAAAATACGTGATCACTGCACCACTCGACAGAAACACGAGTTACATAGCAATGTCATTATGCTATGGAATAAAACAAATTAATCCAATGGAGGCTATGAGGCGGGAATTGCAGAAAACAAACTCCCTCTGGCCTGAACTTTGGGATTTTGGCCGCTTCCGACCATTTACATGCAAGAAGCACATAACACACTACAGGAAAGGGTCTCGCGTTGGAAGTGAGTTTTTCATGTGTTTGGTGCTGTTAGTTACCTGGTCACCTCAGGGCTCTGGCCCATGCACAATAGGATGGCCTGGGCATTCATGAGCAGACCCCAGCAGGGCAGACAGAACAACAGCAGGATGATGATGCCCCGCTGCAGGATCACTCCCACCCGACGCAGGTTCTTACCACCAAATGTCTGCAAACAGAACAGACCATGTTCAACATTTTAGAAAAGGGTGTAATAAACAGTTCACGTCTGGAGGAAAATATTCATTGGGCAAACCTGAGACACCAAAGTATCACACGCCAGCCCCAGACCATTTCCTGTTGCTGCAGTTGTGACATTAATGGTCTGAAATGAACATGAAACATACTGGAATGAGTCTTACACTTGAGGATTCTTATGTAACCAATATTATTATTATAAGTAGTAACTATAAAACATATTGATTAAATCATCAGGTTTGGAGAGGATTGTAAGATCTATATTTTGTTTATAGTTCTAAAATGTCAAATTTCTACCTTGAAATCAGACATTTCATTAAGTCTGTGGAGCATATAATTGACCACTTACAGCACACGCTAATCCATAGCCAGCCATCACTTCATTTCCCAGACGCCCACAGAACATTGTAACCACAAATGGCAACAGGTAATTGAGGATTCGAGAGAGCAGCTAGAAAGACAAACATCGACAATGGTTCACTTGATGCAGTTACTAGCTCACATTGTTTGAAAGCCATGCTTAAGCTTTTTTTTAAACTAAGAAACATTAGCTGTTTCCTTACATTTCAAACCAAAACTTAAATGAATCCTTACCAGAGGCCCTATCATCCTCAGGATGTGGTACAGTTCCTCTCTGTGGGCCAGAGGAACCTTGTAGCGCACCCACCTGCAGCAGAACAGCTTGTCACTGGACGCCTCCATGTCTGCACGGCTGGACATTAATGCACGTTTTTCCACCACAGCGTTGGTCTTTTCTGTTGAAGACTTGTCTTGATGCTCTCCTGGGACAGAATTCATCAATGTTGTACAAAGTATTTCAAAACCTTTAAATAGTAACTCATTAGGTTGCTTGAGGTTGGTTTCACGAATGCACGTGTTGGTTAGACATGGCAACATATAAGGCAAAAAGAAAATAATTACAATTCTTATAAAGAGTTCCTTTTATGACCCACAAGGCACAACTCCACAAGGTGAATCAGGGACGCACATAAATGACATACACAATTATATCTCAAATGAAAATGCAGTCAGAATGTCCTTTTGTGTTTCATTCCATTCTCTGAGTGAATGATTACATGGTCACAGATGCACTTGTGGGAAGCATATTAAATAACCATAATCTGCCTTTGTTCTACCTCGGTGTTGTCAAATATGATATGTGAACAGACAGAAGGTGTGAGAGCCTGCATATTCAAGAGCCTCCCTTGCATATAAATGACTGGCACAGGTTTAATTTGAAGAAGCAAAATCCGGCCAATCCGTCTCCATCAAATCAGGTTGACATGTTCATTAAAGTGGGGATATAAAACATTAACACGTCATACTGTATGGTTATGCATCCTACTGGAGCGCAGTAAAGGTTAACCATTCAGAGCTCTGGCTCAATCTGAAATGAGATGCAACCCACTGCTGATATCAGGCACAACAAAACATTCAACTAGCCTTCTGTGGCAGAGTGATAGCATGTGTCAGTGGAGGTAGAATTCTTATTTTCTAGAAAACATGTTTGCACTTGACTGTTGTGCTTCAAATAAGTGTGTGGAAATAAGATTACAGTTTTTTTTTTTGATTATAATTCAGGCTTTCTAAAAGTGCTCTCTTACAAATAATCGACTGTGGTCAAAATATAATGATGCTCTAAAGTGTAGGGGATTCTGCTTTTGGTGATTCAGCTTTCGTGCTGGTTTGATGAGTCTCTGTGGTGCATCCCTGATTTCCATACACAACTTTAGGATGAAACATTCCATCCTTGGTATACAGTGTTACAAGAAGACTCAGACCAAGTGTTTAGGTCACACTGGAGATTGTCTATTCAACTTTGTGAGAGCAGAAATTGATGATTTAGATTTTAAATGTATGATCACACTTTTCCAAAACATTTAGTTGTTGGCATAATGATGGTGCAAAAATAATAATGATGTGTGAAACAATGCAAAAGTTGAGTGACTTCTGGCTGTTAATGCATCTCTGCTAACAGGGAAGCCTAACGTGACATTGCTGTTCCCTGCGCGTTGTCTGTGAGGCCCCCCTCAGTGTGACACCCCACAGCCTCCTGGGCTTTACGTTGGCTGAATCAATCAGCCTGTTGCAATGACAGATACCATGTGCTGCAGCACCAGTGATTTTTATCTGTCACTTGCTATTTTCCGTAACACTGCTCTTGCCTTTGTGTTTTCTAAGTCCATCGGATGGCACCTCATATCTCTGCTTCCCTCTCTTAGCCTCACCTTCTCACTCTCACTATTCTTTCTCCGAGTTGTTTTCTTGTATACTTTTTAATCTTTTGATGTTCATTTATATCTTGATATGATATATTGTTCATTGATGCTCTGTGGGATATGTGTGTCAGAAAGTATTTCAATTTGAATGAGTCGACCCAGTAAAAACTACAACAACAATACCATATCATCTAAATATTCTTGACATATGTTTAGATAAGTACAGTTATAATTTTGGCTTTAGACCCAAATGTGTCTAAAGGATGAAGTTTAGGATACAATGAAACAAAATGTGTTCATTGGTTTAAAGAAGTGATGAAATGAGTTTTGTTTACATGCATGCTTCTTATAAAAATACGAAAATACATTAGCATCTGTTAAGGCAGTGGTTCCCAAACGGTGTGCCGCGGCACACTGGTGTGCCGTGAGGCAAGTCCGGGTGTGCCGTGGGATTTTGTGACAACCATACGTTATTATTGCAATATACAACTACACAAAAATAATTATTTTTAATTTACTATATCAGTACTTTGTATGCACTCATTTCATAATACAGAGGCAAACTCTATACCTAAAAACAATTCTTTAAAAAAAAATCCTCACAGAACCCCATATTTCGCTGTTAACGCAGTTGCAGGTGGGAATTATAAGACCGTGACACATCGAAGGCTGAAGGACAACATTAAAACAGAGAAACACGCAAGAGGGAAAATGGAGCGCTTTCTTGTGCGGAGCAAACCACCAACCACCAGTGCATACTGCATAGACTGCCGACAACCCACCACCGAAAGAAAAGAGGAAAAAAACTGTCAGCAGACAGTATCATGAAAGTTACCTGTCTTATGGCTTCAGTGGCGAGCGGCAGATTTTCCCTACAAATAGACGAACCTACTGACATAAGTGGGGCTGCCCAACTTCTGGCACACGTCAGATATGTTGATGCTGACTAGAAACTGACCATGATCAAATTCGAAAATCGGACAGCCCTGGCGAATATTACTCGATTATACGCCGCACCCCCCCCCCCCCCCCCCCCCCCCCCGCGGGAGAGAAAAAAAAGTATTTTCGCAAAGCTTGCATTTTACTTCATTTGCACTTGTCACTTCTCTTCTTTGAACGTGGCGCTTTGTTCATCTTTAGTTGTGTTGTTCTCACTGTTCTGTATATCGCCAATTGCACGTGTGACGGAGAGAGGGGGGGGGGGGGGTCGGTGTGTAGCAGGCTGCAGCAGGCAGCAGCAGTCTGCACTCTTCCTCTAAGTTTACAGTAAAACAAACTGGTGGTGTGACCAATGGCCATTTACAATTATTAATACTATTACTATTAGCATTATACTATATAGACTCAGCCCTGTCGTGCTCATGTAGTCTATTTCTTCACGCAAAGTTGTTGGGCAAAGTTTGCATCAAGTGCTTACCGACGCAATTCTGTTAAAAGTGGTTAAGTTAAGAGTACGTATTAAGAATCAACTCCGCAAACTGTTCCCCTATGCCGCTCTAAGCGTTGGCCCGGGCACCGTGATGCGGCCGCGGGGCTCAGAGGCTCTCCTGCCGTGCATGTTGTGCGATAAAATACCTCCGTTAAAACTATTCCCTACTACTTTATAACCCAGCGGTTATGTAAGAGTAAGTTACTAATGCGCCTATTTGATATTAATTCCTCTATATGTATTTCGCCGTTTGTTTTACTGTGAGCAATGAATTATCTTTCTACAATCTTAGTGTACCCAATTTAAACTCATAGTCTGCAGTTACAGCATCGAGTTGTTATTATACAAAATTAAGTGCAAACTATATTTTTCATGCTTATGCAACGCTATAGATGCAAATCCATGTTGGAATCTGCAGGAGAGTTAACGTTAGCTCTCAGTAGAAAGTCACGGAGGTGACTTCAGTTAAGGTGCATTCAGGCGCAATTCAGTAAAATTGTGTATTGGGCGAGGAGGCATGTATAACGTCAGCAAGATGTGTTCAATGTAGAACAGTAAAATGCAGTCTTTAGCGAGAAATATCAATAAATACAGTTTTATTAAGGAGATGTTTTACTACAACATAAAGTAGATATTAGACAGTATGCAAACGAGATAAAGGAGTGTATATTGAAGTTATTAGGATCTGCTGTGTAGAGAATCATGGAATTGTACTGGTATCTAACAATACCATCCTTAATAAATGCCATCCTTATAAATGTATATAAATACAATACCGTTTTAAATGATACTTGTGTTTTAATGTTTGATTCCATTAATTAATTAAATATGTTTTGATGAATTCTACTGAAATGATTGTTACATTGTCATCATGTAACTATTTTGTTCTTTCATTTGCCTCACCAGAAAACAGTCACACCTCCTCTTGCCTCCTGCTATGGACTTCAGGTTCACATTAGGTAAGCCCTTGAGTGTGTCAGACTAGTTGTTGTTTCAGAGGTTAATTCAAGACGTGTTATGTTTGCATACCAATATAATGAGCATCAGGTAAACGTACCCATTTCTATTTTTTTAATCACAGATGGGATACCACTCAAAGTGATATTTTAAAACATTATCGACTCCATCATGGAAACCTTTGGACAGAAACGTGCCTTGCCCTGCATTCATGTAGACTGGCCTGCGCTCTCACTTATCAAGATAAAAGTTGAAATAATCGTCTGTTCTTTTTATTCTAGGACCCATGTGCCACTTTCAGGGTGCGTACGGGTGCTGGAAATCCTTGAAAATGCTTGAAATTGTACGAGGTGTTTTCAAGGTTTGAAAAGTGCTTGAATTTTGGGAATGGTGCTTGAATTTGGGATAAAGTGCTTGAAATTGTAAATGCTTTACTTCGCTTTTTAGATTAAAAGAAAATAAAGAAGTCGGAGCGCGCTTAATTGCTTCGCTTTTACATAAAACAGCTCCGCTCCGGCCTTCCCGCGCAATGCGCGTGACCGGCAAGTGTTTTTGTTACGTGTGTGACCTGGGCATTCTGATGAGTGATAGATGACAGTATGCCAGGAGGTTGCCATTTCAACGAGCGTTGGCTAGCAGAAGACAAATACAAGCCATGGCTAAGACGAGGGTCAAGCGAAGCCCAAGAGTAGCCTCCTGCAAAGTGTACAACAATAACGATGCGAGAGTCTGCGCTGACGAGCCACACCACACGAAAGGTACGCCATAGTAGAGCATTTTAGATTAGGCTATCGTTGCATGTAAAATACATGACACTTTTCTCTGTGCGCGGCAAAACAAGCTCGCCAAAATGGCTTCACTAGTCTGGCAGTATTTTAAGTGTCCGAAAATGACAATAAAATAGCGGTATGCAACGTGTGTGTGAAGCAGAAATCCTGCAGCTCCACCCGCTGTGACGGACCGGTGAGCGGAGCAGAACACACATTAAGAGTTAGACCTAACACACTTAGCTATTTTATCTACCTCTGGAACAAGCTAAACTAGTTATAAATATATTTATTTTTCACTGTCGGGTCGCTCATTACTGGATCAGTGAGCTGCAGGAGATACTGACAGGCTGTCAGGGGAGAGAGAGAGGGGGAGAGAGGAAAAGAGAGCGGTATCGGCCGATACTGATTCCGGCGATCGGCTCCAAAATTGGCGATTGGAGCATCCCTAATAATTGTATACGATATGTTTTATAATGATTGATCATGAAAGTGTTATCAAAGCTGGTAAAGTTGCAGCTAGTTTGAATGACTTTGTATACTGCAGGGTAGCTTGTGGATTTACTCCAGGTGGAACTAAAGTCTGATTTAACACTTGATTATATTTCACATCATTCATCCACATCTGTGAAGTAACTAAAGGGATTATATACATGCAGTGGAGGAAAAGTACACCATGTACCTCTGAACTGTAGTGGAGTAGAAGTACACCGTGTACCTCTGAACTGTAGTGGAGTAGAAGTACACCGTGTAACTCTGAACTGTAGTGGAGTACAAGTACACCATGTACCTCTGAACTGTAGTGGAGTAGAAGTACACCATGTACCTCTGAACTGTAGTGGAGTAGAAGTACACCATGTACCTCTGAACTGTAGTGGAGTAGAAGTACACCATGTACCTCTGAACTGTAGTGGAGTAGAAGTACACCATGTACCTCTGAACTGTAGTGGAGTAGAAGTACACCATGTACCTCTGAACTGTAGTGGAGTAGAAGTACACCATGTACCTCTGAACTGTAGTGGAGTAGAAGTACACCATGTACCTCTGACTTGTGTTTACTGCCAACCTAAAAGTACCTCAAAAATAGTAATCAATAATGTATTGAAAAGTTATTTGGCTGATTGTTTTATATTGGCTCAGCCAGGTTATATGGGATGCCCAGTCTACGTACAGATGGGTCACTCATTTTGAAATATTAAACTTAGTTTTCTTTTCTAACATTTTTAATTTGTCATCCTCATGTAGAATGCTATTATGAAACACACATTTGGTTGTTTATAGCATAAAGAACATCTGATTTAATGTGAGGTAGGGAAATAATCATTTGAGTATAAGTATGTGTATATAAATATGTCATTTACAACAGCTGTAAGATGCTTGAAAAGCTTGAAAATGCACCTTGAAAATGCTTGAAAAGTGCTTGAATTTGACTTTGGAAAAGGTGTAAGAACCCTGATATAGGTTCCGGCAACTCAATTGTGTTTTATAATTTACTTTATTCTCGTGTGGTTCTTAGCAGATTGTTATTTGCATTGGTTACACTTAATATCTGGGCTTTTAATTGTAGGCTCATCTCATCTTTTCATATGCAGAAAAAATCACATTAGTGAGTTTACCCAACTCCTATAATTGCTTGGAATCGCTTGACACATATTTTTTAAGTTTTAGCAAAGTAACACATTCTTGAGTAGAGGAAAACTAAAGAAAGTACATTTCACCAACTCAAAAAATGCAAAAGTTGACTAAACTCTTAAAATTGCTTGGAATCACTTGACACATATTTTTTAAGTTTTACCAAAGCAACAGTTTTTACAGTGTGGGGCCCACCTTGCGGGCGGGCGTGGACTACAAGTGTTTCAGTGCTGCGCGGGTGCGCAGGGGGATTACCCAATAGCGATAGCTTTAGAGGGCGAAGCCATATACGAAATAGAACACAATCAGACAATCAAACAGGAGGGAAAACACAGAGACAGGAAGCAAATACAGACATGAGAGAGGAGGGGAACACCTTTCAAAGTAAAACAGGAAACTGACAGACTGACTACTCAAAAATAAAACAGAAAATAAACCGATCAGGACATATAATAGGCCCAGCATATCATTAGCAGGTGCTAATGAATCATTCCAGGGTTGAAGAAATCTCAAAGCGGTAGGATTGTAGCTCTGAAGAAACAAAGTGTTTAGATTAAACATAGTTTGGAAATAATAATGATTATTGCATTTCTTATTTGACTGTTACAATATATGGAAAGCAAAAATCGAATTATGTTAGAAGTCCTCCAAGACAACATAACACGACCTACTATATTAAGAGACAGATTCAAGGCTGTATGTGCAATATGTTGTTTCAGAAACATCTTGTGACAGTTATTGATATATTGTAAAATAAAAGAACGTCAATAAAGTGAAGGATAGTGTGGTTACGTTCTTTAATTTATGAAGAAAAGTCAATTTCCCCATATTTTGTTCTACAAAGCAATATAAAGTGCATTCAGACTTCTCTGTTTTATTTAATATTTCAGCCTTTATGCATACTGCAAAGGAACCCTTTACTGTGCATTGCTGTTTTTTCCTAATTATTTATTTGCTTTTACATTTTTTATCGGAAGTTAAGATAATTTATATCGTAGTTGATCAGACCGACTCAAAGATGAAATTATTGAGAGTGAATTATTTATTTATTTGTTATTCTTCCAAACAGGCTGGACCAAAGAGTGCCTGCAGGACTGGGGCTCATACATGTACTTGGCCATCCCCAGCATGGTCATGACGTGTGTTGTGTGGTGGTCGTATGAGATTGGAATCCTTTTGGCAGGTAATGGCCACTTTGTGGTTTAAAGCATTTGTGTGAACTAAAGTTAGTAAGAAATCTAACGGCTGTTTGTCATTAACAGGTCTAATAAGTGAGGTGGAGCTTGGGGCTCAATCAATTGTGTACCAACTGGCAAATATTGCATTTATGGTAATCTGTCCTCTAAAAATGACTGAATCTGCATAAACGGTTATGGTGTCAAATGAATGACCAATTTCTACACGCAGTGTCACAGCATTTTAACGTAGTATTTTTGTTATTAGTTCCCTTCGGGTTTCAGTATAGCTGGCAATGTAAGAGTTGGACAAGCGCTGGGAGGCGGAGACACAGAGCAGGCTAAGCTGTCTGCTAAACTGACAATATTCTGTGCAGGTCAGTATGCTCTTCAAAACTATTAATGTGGTTTATAATATCTTATACAAATGTATTTTAAGTCAAGATAATTCTAGAATAATTTATATTTAGAACTGTTATTTCACTAAAGAAATACTACAAGGTTGTCTTTGACCTGGAATAGCATGCCTTGAGCCAAAACGTTTTCAAATGGCTAGCAGAGCTAATTATTGTCACAAGATTCTCAGTATATTTACAGAAAATAAACTTTCTTTAAAATGATGAAACCTGTGGAAAATAAGGTCTGTTACTCTTTAACACAGGGTCCATGTCTATATGTTGGTCAATTCTCCTTGGCAGCCTGAAGGGCCAGATGTCATATGTCTTTTCAGATGATGAGTGAGTAAAAAAAAAAAAAACCCTTTGCAACCACAACCATATTCTTTACTTTTGTTTAAAAAATAACACAGGGGCTGTTGTGTTAACAAACACAGAGTAAACTTTTGTCTGAGGGAGATAATCGGTCTCCTAAATGACCTTTCACTATTACAGTGAACTTTGCCTAGATATTCCTTTAAATATTAACTTGAAGTAAATGTTTTGCTCATTATCACTGTGACTGTGACACCACAACTGAATTGAAAGGTTTAAAATAGTTCTTTTTATGTTATCGTACTTTAAATTGTACTTTGCTTGAGTATTTGCATGTAATGCTACTTATGCTTTTACTCTACTACATTTCAGAGGCAAATATTGTACTTTTTACACTACATTACTAGATGTATTAAACTCTCCTAGCTACTTTGCACAAATGAAAACACATGATACAACATGTGTATTTTTAATTAAAAAAAAAGGTGTCTAAAATTGGCTCCACTTTGCCAAACTACATTATTAATATGATTTGACATTTATAAGAATAATATTATTCTACAACACTGTAAAAGAGAGCCATGCTGTGTACTGAATACTTTTACCTTTAAAACACAAAGTACATTTTAATAATAATATATACTTCATTTCAGGATTTTTACTGAGAACTATTTCCACCACTGCATATTAACTATGTCTCTTTACAGAGAACATTTTTGGATATCTCTTCTTATGAAAGCCAGTTTAAAAAAATCATTATTCACCATCTTTAAGAATAAAATGTTAAATCAGGCTATTCATTATATATGTAGAAACCCCTCTTTAAAAATCTTCAGAATATAAGTACAAATGAAGCTGGAAAGCTTGTTGTATGTACAGCTACTGAAGTAGAGATTTATGGCTCAGATTCTAGAAAAAAAACATTTTGAGGAAACTGATTTTAAGGAAATGTTATACATTTGGCAAAATACTACATTAGAATAAGGGTTCAAATTGTATCTAAAATATATTCAACTTCCCCAGTGGATTGAATCCAATCTCATGTCATTTTTACCTCCCACACACTGAACATTTGAGTCTCACTTCTTTCAGACAAATCCGGCAAAGGGTTACTGATGTTTTGTCTATATATGCTCCATTCATGATCCTAGATGCACTATCAGTAAGTATTACGGAAATGTCATGCAAACAATATCTTATGATAAACCTATAGATTGCCTTTGCAAAATACCAGGTGCTTTCTTTCCTGTCTCACCATCTCTTCATTCTGTGTGCGTGGCTAGGCTTCCTTGGGAGGCATTATAAGAGGAGCAGGTAAACAGAAGATTGGAGCCATTTGTAACATTTTGGGATTTTATGGTGTCGGTTTTCCCATTGGTGTGCCACTGATGTTTGCAGCCAAATTGGGAATCATTGGTAAGATGTACAGCATGTTTTTGAGCTTTCAGCTTTTTGTTGCCACAATGATGCTAACTGGTTCTTTTAAAGTTTTTAAACCGGTGTCTTTTAAGTATGAGAAATGCTTTATTCCCTCAGGACTATGGATAGGCCTTCTTACCGGTGTGTTTCTGCAGGTCATATTCCTATCTTCTTATTTGTTAAGAATGAACTGGAATAAAACTACAACAGAGGTAAGGAATTAAGAGTCTTCACATTCAGAGTCTAATAAATCTTCACATTGTAAAAGGTCTTTATGAATAAACATTCATACATTGTTTTCTTGCAGGCTCAAATCAGAGCAGGAGTGGTTGGGAGCTCTACAGACACAAGTAAGACTCCACAAAACACTGCTAGAGTCTCCCTGTCTACTGTTCTTGAAATGGCTTGAGAAAAATGTTGAAACATGCTTAAAGTGACAGGTGCAGGGGACATCTTCAACAATATACCTATATACATAGTATTTATATAGTTTAGGTCATTTATCAATGCTTCATATATGACTTTAACTATTTAACAATTGTTAAATAGAGTCAGCCCTATATAGATCATTAATGTTCAGCAATTAGCTGTGAAAAGAAGAATCTCATTTATTAAACATGCTGCTGTCATCTCAATAGAAGTTACTGTAACGCAGGGGTGTCCAAACTTTTTTCACCGAGGGCCACAAACAGAAAAATATACGAAGGGCTGGGCCACTCACTCGACTATATTGCCTCATAAGTTCAGTTATAAGTTAGCAAAATCAATCAAATGTAGGTAAATGATGCTTGTGAGTGTTGGCAGCTCATCCCTTAAAACAGAAGCCTCAGAGTGATTATAATAAGGAGAAATAGGAAGGGTGTATTTCAAGCTTGTTATGTAAATAAGTCACTGGGCTTTTTTCTTAACAACTAAGATATGTTAGAAAATGTTTCCAACTTTAATTGACTGAATGTATTTAAAAAGTGGTCTTATGAACACATGAATACTACTGTGTAATTTATTTTTACATTTATATTTCAGAAGTACAATATAAGACAAGCACAAGTTTAATTTGTGGGCCATATTTCATTATACTTTTTTAATTTGCTGAGGGCCGATTCAAAATGGTCCGCAGGCCGCATTTGGCCCCCGCTCCGTAGTTTGGACACCCCTGCTGTAACGTATTAAACTAAGTTAGGAATCAATAAAAACTAGAATCGTGCATCAAATGTTAACGCAAAATAGGAAGAGTTGAACGTAAAACAAATATTTTACAAAAATGTCAGATGAAATATTTTTCTAAGTTAGAAAGTTTATATATGTTTATATGTTGTATGTCCAGGTCCACAACCAGAGGATCCAGGGGACTCACAGGACAGTGCAGGAACAGACACCGTGGAGCTGGAGGACCGCGAGGCGGGGGGGCCCGCAGTGAGTCCGGGGGAGGAGGAGCTGTCTCTCAGAAGTCTGCTTCTGCGCAGAGGCCTGGTTCTGGCTGTCATGCTATTCATCCTGGCTGCTGGAATCATTATTAACCTGCTGATCAATAACTTGGTTACATGATTGTGAGCAAAGTCAATTCTATTCAGCAACTCGAAGTATTCGAGGTAACCCCTAAGGCACTGCTGCACCGTCTGATGCGGATGTTTGTACTGTATCGCACGATGCCAAAGAAGGACATGCAGAAGACAGTCACAGGTGCAGGCGGGCAGAAAGTAATGAATTAATCTCCTTAAGCAATACATAACTCTTGAGTCATTATTTTACTAGATGACCCTTTGCATCTGCTACGGTCATTAGTGAATCCTCTCACAAACACATTCTGTCAAAGAAATTAAGTCAAACTACAGACATTGCCAAAACATTTGTATTTAATAAATAAAGTTTTGTGGTATTCTTGGAATCAACATTTTATTTGGACTTTTGGAAACACAAGTGCAGATGTAACATAAATATGTAATTATCCATTAATAAATTAATTGCGTAATGGAAAATATTATTTCATCCATTGCCAATAATTCATAATATTTTATGACATTGAGTGGGAACAATGATTTAGTGATTAATGATCTTATGGTTATCCTTCTATTGGGACCAGTGCAGTGGAGAACGTTTCATCAGGGGTATATGTCGTATTGGTCCAGTCCAAAGTAAAGTTGGCCTCTGAATGCAGCATCTCTGGCAAAGGCACCAGGAAGTGCACGCTTGCTCCCACAGCCAGAAGTGAAACTGCCGCAAACATAACGGGGCCTCGTCTGAGGATCAGCTGTGTAGTGGAGAGACGGCCTCCCTTCAGCTGCTGGACCACATGTCCCCTCTCTGTCTCTGTGTTCCCGTTATGGCAACCGGAGCTCACAGACATGTAGCCGTCCACTGACTTTGGAGAAAGACAGTGCCCGTTATTTTACTTGGTTGAGTCATATAGATGGCGAGCGGTGTCAAACTAGCCAAAGATAGCAAATATGTCAATTGATAACAAGAGGAAGCAGGCTTTGAAAATAAATATAGATTAATTGTTGGGTTTGGCCACTTACATTCCCATTACTCGCTCTCTGGTAATCAGTGTTGTCACCCGCAGTGTCTGACAGGGCATCTGTGCTTAATAAAGTCATGGGAGTGTTTTTCTGTGCTCGCTCCACAGCCTGCAAACAAATACAAACAACAACTTTACATTTCTCAAAATCTTACAATAGGTTTTAAATGCAAAATGTGTAAGTATAAGTCCAAATCATGAGACGCTGCTGAACGTGCCTCCTCTGTAATTGTCTTCCAGTTGAGCTTGAAGATGACAATGGTGTAGAAGGTGGATAATACAATGACACACATGAGTAGTCCCAGCCAAAAACCTGCAAAGAAAAATGTGTCTTTTATGGGAAGAGAAGGTTTCAAGTGAATGTTTTTTTAGTAAGTAAAAGGTCACTTCATGTAATTACCAATTATTCCCATTTTTGCAACAAAGGTCAAAGTAACGCCGATTGGAAGTGCTATGCCGTAGTATCCAAGGAAGTTGGCCACAGCAGGAATCTTCTGTTTGCCTGTTCCCAAGAAGATGCCTGTGCACACACACTAGGATGTAAATACATATCTCAAATCATTAAGCAGTCTCTCCATTGGCCGATATATTGTATTTTCGGGATAGCTAAAATAAATTATATTTGCCTGGTTATGCTCGCACAATGCAAATATAATCTGGTAATATACTATGTATGCTTACAGTAACTAACAAAAAATGGTCGACTCACCACAATACCATCAAAGAACTGAAGGAAACAGTAAGCATTTATCAAGTGCGAAACCAGACCTATGATCTTCCTGAAAAAAGTTTTTATAATTAACATCTATTTTTCTTGTTCAATATTTGTATGTAGCAATAGCAGTATAAAAATCGTAGTTTTACAGTTATTGAATAGTGAGTGCAGTTCTCACTCATCAGAGGTAGCCAATCACTGTTTTAGTAGAGCCGAGCACAACACCTTCCACAACTGCGATGCTTGCTGGAAAAGAGCGGCAGTGAAATCTGTCAAATGTAAAATGTTCAAGAAATGAAATTACAGATTAACAACATTTTTATAACTGACCTGCAAGAGCGAAAGAGATCTTGCTGGTGAGGAGGGCCCTGACAGTGTCTCCCGCACCGAGGGCATTTCCCACTCGGGCGCATGCTGCAGCTTGAATACCTAGAGGGAACTATGGATTTATTTTTTTTAAAGAAAAAGTATTAAAAAGAGTCGGCTCTTTAGAGTCTTTGGAAGTACGCTGACTCAAATTGAACATTCCTTGAGATCAAATATGTTTACAGAAAGTTTAAAAGTAAGAATATAATGCTCTGAGTTGTGGTTAGTACCATGTAGGTGATGAAAGCCACCATTATCACAGCATGTTGGGCTGCCAGCTGGTCTTCACCCAGCATTCCTGATTATCAGAGACAAGAATCACAATTTAAGAATTTAATCTAGTTTCATAAAATCAAATGTCTTACTAATATATATTAGTTGTGTTACCTGCAAAGAATACACCAAACTCATAAAGCCACCACTCAAAGCACTTCATCATTGTACTGGGAACGGCCAGTTTCATGTAGGAGCCCCAGTGCTGCAGCGATTCTACAGACCAGCCTGCAGGGGGAGAGAGACTTAGTTGTGAACAGGGAAAAAACTTGGAAGATCAACAAATTGTTCCATGAGAACGTAAGGTCACCACAACTATCTTCCAAATATAACTGTCCCTCACCTCCCCATGTTTTTACATGGAGCTTCTTCCAGCGAATGTAAGCAAACAGAAATACACAGATGTAAATCTGAGACAGAGCATTGGCTGCTGCAGATCCGCTGTAAGACATGCACACAGACAGGGTGATATCAGTGTGTTATAGTTGAAATCAGATTCAAACTGAAATATGTGAGGACACTTACCTTACACCCAAATCCAACCAGTATATTAAGATGTAGTTTGTCACCAAGTTTGCTATGTTTGCCATAGCAGCAGCGTACATTTGTGGCAGTATTATACCCTGAGTACACAAACAGCAGATGATGCAATGAGGACCACTTATTGAATCATATTGAAAAAAAATTACTACGGTTTTATAAACTGAAACATGATACAGGGTTTAGAACATAAATGCACCTGGTTCTGCAGGTAAGACACTTGAAGAAGTTGTAGAAATATTGCCTACAGAGAAACATGATGTCATTAAGTTGGTTCTTATTTATTTTACAGCTTATGGAGCTGAAAAAACTGAAAAATAATGGAAACGTGTGTAATATTCAGCTGAAAGGTTAGAGAAAAGGTAAGACTCACTGGTACTGCAGGAAGGAAGCTTGTAATATACACTTGGGCTATTCTGAAATCAAGATATTTTAATTAAAAAACAAACAGGCACTTATCAATCAATTACACTGATCAATATCATTCAATCTAATTGATATCATGCCACCATTAGGATGATAGTGTTATCCTGTTTCCTTGTTGCCAAAGATAAATAATACAGCTTTAAAGAGACATTTTAAAACCTTTAAATAATTTGTGCAATTAAACTGTGATATATACTTTATACAATTGGTCATTTGTTTAACATTTGGAAAACTGATTCCAGTGAATGGGGGTTTAAACTTTTCCCCACCAATAGCAATAGTATCACTTCATGTTTGGTGCTGTTAGTTACCTGGTCACCTCAGGGCTCTGGCCCATGCACAATAGGATGGCCTGGGCATTAATGAGCAGACCCCAGCAGGGCAGACAGAACAACAGCAGGATGATGATGCCCCGCTGCAGGATCACTCCCACCCGACGCAGGTTCTTACCACCAAATGTCTGCAAACAGAACAGACCATGTTAAACATTTTAGAAAAGGGTGTTATAAACAGTTGGCGTCTGGAGGAAAATAATCATTGGGCAAACCTGAGACACCAAAGTATCACACGCCAGCCCCAGACCAGTTCCTGTTGCTGCAGTTGTGACATTAATGGTCTGAAATGAACATGAAACATACTGGAATGAGTCTTACACTTGAGGATTCTTATGTAACCAATATTATTATTATAAGTAGTAACTATAAAACATATTGATTAAATCATCAGGTTTGGAGAGGATTGTAAGATCTATATTTTGTTTATAGTTCTAAAATGTCAAATTTCTACCTTGAAATCAGACATTTCATTAAGTCTGTGGAGCATATAATTGACCACTTACAGCACACGCTAATCCATAGCCAGCCATCACTTCATTTCCCAGACGCCCACAGAACATTGTAACCACAAATGGCAACAGGTAATTGAGGATTCGAGAGAGCAGCTAGAAAGACAAACATCGACAATGGTTCACTTGATGCAGTTACTAGCTCACATTGTTTGAAAGCCATGCTTAAGCTTTTTTTTAAACTAAGAAACATTAGCTGTTTCCTTACATTTCAAACCAAAACTTAAATGAATCCTTACCAGAGGCCCTATCATCCTCAGGATGTGGTACAGTTCCTCTCTGTGGGCCAGAGGAACCTTGTAGCGCACCCACCTGCAGCAGAACAGCTTGTCACTGGACGCCTCCATGTCTGCACGGCTGGACATTAATGCACGTTTTTCCACCACAGCGTTGGTCTTTTCTGTTGAAGACTTGTCTTGATGCTCTCCAGGGACAGAATTCATCAATGTTGTACAAAGTATTTCAAAACCTTTAAATAGTAACTCATTAGGTTGCTTGAGGTTGGTTTCACGAATGCACGTGTTGGTTAGACATGGCAACATATAAGGCAAAAAGAAAATAATTACAATTCTTATAAAGAGTTCCTTTTATGACCCACAAGGCACAACTCCACAAGGTGAATCAGGGACGCACATAAATGACATACACAATTATATCTCAAATGAAAATGCAGTCAGAATGTCCTTTTGTGTTTCATTCCATTCTCTGAGTGAATGATTACATGGTCACAGATGCACTTGTGGGAAGCATATTAAATAACCATAATCTGCCTTTGTTCTACCTCGGTGTTGTCAAATATGATATGTGAACAGACAGAAGGTGTGAGAGCCTGCATATTCAAGAGCCTCCCTTGCATATAAATGACTGGCACAGGTTTAATTTGAAGAAGCAAAATCCGGCCAATCCGTCTCCATCAAATCAGGTTGACATGTTCATTAAAGTGGGGATATAAAACATTAACACGTCATACTGTATGGTTATGCATCCTACTGGAGCGCAGTAAAGGTTAACCATTCAGAGCTCTGGCTCAATCTGAAATGAGATGCAACCCACTGCTGATATCAGGCACAACAAAACATTCAACTAGCCTTCTGTGGCAGAGTGATAGCATGTGTCAGTGGAGGTAGAATTCTTATTTTCTAGAAAACATGTTTGCACTTGACTGTTGTGCTTCAAATAAGTGTGTGGAAATAAGATTACAGTTTTTTTTTTTGGATTATAATTCAGGCTTTCTAAAAGTGCTCTCTTACAAATAATCGACTGTGGTCAAAATATAATGATGCTCTAAAGTGTAGGGGATTCTGCTTTTGGTGATTCAGCTTTCGTGCTGGTTTGATGAGTCTCTGTGGTGCATCCCTGATTTCCATACACAACTTTAGGATGAAACATTCCATCCTTGGTATACAGTGTTACAAGAAGACTCAGACCAAGTGTTTAGGTCACACTGGAGATTGTCTATTCAACTTTGTGAGAGCAGAAATTGATGATTTAGATTTTAAATGTATGATCACACTTTTCCAAAACATTTAGTTGTTGGCATAATGATGGTGCAAAAATAATAATGATGTGTGAAACAATGCAAAAGTTGAGTGACTTCTGGCTGTTAATGCATCTCTGCTAACAGGGAAGCCTAACGTGACATTGCTGTTCCCTGCGCGTTGTCTGTGAGGCCCCCCTCAGTGTGACACCCCACAGCCTCCTGGGCTTTACGTTGGCTGAATCAATCAGCCTGTTGCAATGACAGATACCATGTGCTGCAGCACCAGTGATTTTTATCTGTCACTTGCTATTTTCCGTAACACTGCTCTTGCCTTTGTGTTTTCTAAGTCCATCGGATGGCACCTCATATCTCTGCTTCCCTCTCTTAGCCTCACCTTCTCACTCTCACTATTCTTTCTCCGAGTTGTTTTCTTGTATACTTTTTAATCTTTTGATGTTCATTTATATCTTGATATGATATATTGTTCATTGATGCTCTGTGGGATATGTGTGTCAGAAAGTATTTCAATTTGAATGAGTCGACCCAGTAAAAACTACAACAACAATACCATATCATCTAAATATTCTTGACATATGTTTAGATAAGTACAGTTATAATTTTGGCTTTAGACCCAAATGTGTCTAAAGGATGAAGTTTAGGATACAATGAAACAAAATGTGTTCATTGGTTTAAAGAAGTGATGAAATGAGTTTTGTTTACATGCATGCTTCTTATAAAAATACGAAAATACATTAGCATCTGTTAAGGCAGTGGTTCCCAAACGGTGCACAGTCTTCTCAGGTTTCGCTATGAGTGGTCGCATTTTCGAGAGCTCCCGCTTTGGAGGTTATTCCTCACGATTTTTTACATATTTCATCCTCCTGACAATATGGATTATGGACTCCTACCTCAACTCATCAATGAGGCAACATCACTTAGAGAAGGAGAGTAGTGAAAGCAGGGATAAAATGAACCACAATGACTTTTACCTTCTCAACGGCTGGGAAAGGAAACACCTCGCTTTTGGAAGTGCAAGCATTCATGCATTATTAACTGCAAACCCGACGCGAAAGTACTTACCCCCGTCAGGCAAACTAGACCGAAGAAGTATGATCGTCTTGGTCTTATTGTTAGCGGGAGACATCCATCTGAATCCGGGCCCGGTGCAGACAAGAAGCCATTCCTGCAGGCTCGAGGAGCTAGCATCACAACTAGCATCACAACTAGCATCTCTTCCGCTACAGCAACAACTACGCGACGACAACAGAGACCATGGAGACAGCGGAGACCGAGGAATCAACGGAGACTTCGACATTCCCCCGGGGACGCCTCGGCAGACAGACACGCATGAGGCAGTGACGAGAGGAAGAGAACCGAGATCCGAGGGAACAAATATCCACCATGTTGTTAGCCACCCTGCTAGCATATCGACGGCTAAAGCTACAACGGAGCCTCCCTCCCCCCACCACCCCACCGCTCCAAGCACCACGGCAGGCCGCAAGCCGTTTGCTGTAACGGACAAAGACAAATATCTGCAAGCTGACGACATTATGCATTTAAACAACAAAAATGGACTACATATTTTTCATCTGAACACTAACAGCCTGAGACACAAACTGGCTGAACTCAGGCAACTGTTCATGAACGGTAAGGCAAGCATATTATGCTTTTCTGAGACCAAATTGGACAATTCCATTACAGATTCAGAGATTGAAATTGAAGATTATCTTGTAGTGAGAAGGGACAGGAACGTGAATGGAGGTGGTGTCTGCATGTACATACATAAAGACACCAATTTCAAAAACCGTACTGACCTGCATCATGAAAATATTGAATCTGTGTGGGTTGAAATTCTTTTTGACAATGCTAAATCTGTAATAGTCGGGACAATCTATAGACCACCGGAACAGAGTGACTTTTATGATACATTAGATGGGTGTTTGGCTGATGTGGGGGATGTAGAGACAATTATTATTGGAGACTGGAACACGGATATGCAACGTAAAGACACGTCCGTCTTCAAGTCCTTCAGTAGGATTTGTGATCTGCACGGCTTCAGCCAGCTAATCACCCAACCCACCCGGGTATGTGAAACAACACAAACTACCATTGATCTCATTCTGACCTCTGACAGGTCCAGGATCTCCAGTAAAGGGGTTATAGCATGCGGTTTAAGTGATCATTATATGATATTCTGTACCCGCAAAAAGCTAAAACAAAAGGCCGGCTGTCACAAAACAGTCATATCTAGAGACCTCAAAAACTACTCTAGCGAGGCCTTTAACCTAGAACTGGAGAGCCTGGACTGGTCAGATGAGCTCAGTGGTACACAAGTTGAAGAAACATGGCTTGGTTTCAAAAACAAATTCTCTGCAATACTCAATGATTTGGCCCCCCTAAGAACAACCAGGGTAAAAAATCGCGCTGAGCCGTGGATGCACTCCGGCATACTGACCGCCATGAAAACCAGAGACAAAAAATGCTCTGAGTTTCATAAAAGTCAGTCAATGCTTTCCAAAAGCACGAGCAGTGAACTCCAGGCCCACGTGACTGAACTAAAAATTGAAAGAAACAGACTAAGAAATGACGTAAGCTCCATGATCAAAACTGCCAAAAAGAATTTCATCAATGACAAAACTGAGGAAAACAAAAATAAACCCCGTGAACTTTGGAAATTACTCAATAACCAGCTTGGCTGCAGTAAAAAACTCAAAACGAGATTTTCAAACTTAAACATAAAGACAGATAACAGGCTCATCACAGACAAACTGGATGTGGCCAAGTACTTGAACATTTTTTTCACAAACATAGCCACAACTCTTGTAAATAAATTACCCTCCCACTCAGGGCTTTTTGGAGTAGATCACATCATGACCTACTACAAAAACCTAGGGGTACGCAAAGATGATTTCAGTCTAGCAAGGGTAACAACAGCAGAGGTACTCATTAAACTGAGCGCCCTCAAACCTAACAAGGCCACTGGCCACGACAATATCCCCTCCAAATTCCTCAGAGACACAGCAACCGCCATCTCACCAGTCATAGCTCACATAATTAACCTCTCCATAAAACAGGGAAAAGTACCCAAAGACTTCAAAATTGCAAGAGTAACCCCCCTGCACAAAAAGGGCAGCAAATTGGACCCAGGCAACTACCGCCCTGTTTCTATACTTACCTCCATCTCGAAAGTCATGGAAAAAATAGTATATGAACAGGTCGAAAAGTACCTCGCAGAAAAGAAACTAATCTATGAATTTCAATCTGGCTTTAGAACATCCCACTCCACTGACACATGCCTTCTTTATTTGAACGACCACATCAAACAAGAGGTGGACGAGGGTAAATACTGCGGCATGGTGATGCTGGACCTACAAAAGGCTTTCGACACTGTCAATCACCCCATTCTGATTGACAAGCTAAAAGCAATTGGTTTTGATAAACTATCGGTGAGCTGGATGCAATCCTACCTGGAGGGGAGAGAACAGATGGTGGAGGTAAACGGTACTCTGTCCCCCCCCCTCCCAGTGAGCTGTGGTGTTCCACAAGGAAGCATATTAGGTCCGTTACTGTTCCTAATTTATGCAAATGACATGTCATCAGCATGTGACTGCAACTTGTTCCTGTTCGCGGACGACTCAGCCCTGCTGGTCTCTGACAGGAGCAGATTGCAGGTTGAAAAAACCCTCAGCTCCGAGCTCGGCAGAATCTGCACCTGGCTCGCCGATAATAAATTATCATTACACCTGGGTAAAACAGAGTCCATTCTCTTCGGTTCGAAACATAATCTCAGCAAATCCGACGACTTCTCAGTTGCAGTGGGTGACATTATTGTCACAAGTAAGAAGGAAATTACATACCTAGGATCTATTCTTGAGGCAAACCTCTCCTGTGACAAAATGGCATCCAATGTAATAAAAAAAGTCAATCAAAGAACTAGATTCCTATACCGGATCTCCTCTCTGGTAAACAAAAACACCCTGAAAACTCTGGCAGGAGCACTCATTCAAGGGTACTATGACTATGCTTGCACGTCATGGTACCATAGCACCTCCAAGGCGCTAAAAATAAAACTTCAAACATCGCAAAATAAACTGGTCAGACTACTGCTTGACCTTTCATCTAGAACCCACCTCACCTCTGCCCACTTTGACAACCTAGGATGGCTTAGAGTAGACGACAGAGTACAGCTACTTGCAATGGGCCTGGTCTACAAGATCCACTACACCTCTATGGTACCCATGTACATGTCAAAATTCTTCCCAAAGGTCAAGGAATACCATGATCATAACACCAGAGGGAGCTCCACAAATCATGTAAAACCCAGATTTGGCACAAAAAAAGGGGAATACACATATCGCAATTATGCCACATCAAGGTGGAACGCTCTTCCCACAACTGTAAAGGAAAGTAAAACTATACTTACCTTCAAAACCTCTCTTAAAGAGCACCTTCGGGGGAAAGCATTGCAAAACTGGCCCCGGTAATGGTACAAATCTCAACCTGTCGTACAATGGACAGCTTCCCCCCCCCCATCTATGTATATACTCGCATTTTAGACTCTGTTACTAACTGTATATCTGTAGACTTGGTATGTCTTAAATGTCCGGTTAGGATGTATTAGAACGAAATCTAAAATGAAAATTGTAAATAAGCCATCTGTATGTAAAAAACCACCTGTATGTAAATTGTAAATAAGCCATCTGTATGTCAAATATGTCTTATATGTCTTAAATGATATGATGAATTGGAAATGGGGGACCCTGATGTAAACAAGACGAAAGTCTTTCTCTGGTCTGCATCCCCTTAACAATTGTATGTTTTGAGCTGTACTGTACTGTACCCAATATACAAGCTGTTAATAAACTTTTCAATCAATCAATCAATCAATCAACCGTGAGGCAAGTCCGGGTGTGCCGTGGGATTTTGTGACAACCATACGTTATTATTGCAATATACAACTACACAAAAATAATTATTTTTAATTTACTATATCAGTACTTTGTATGCACTCATTTCATAATACAGAGGCAAACTCTATACCTAAAAACAATTCTTTAAAAAAAAATCCTCACAGAACCCCATATTTCGCTGTTAACGCAGTTGCAGGTGGGAATTATAAGACCGTGACACATCGAAGGCTGAAGGACAACATTAAAACAGAGAAACACGCAAGAGGGAAAATGGAGCGCTTTCTTGTGCGGAGCAAACCACCAACCACCAGTGCATAGTAGTGATGGGAATTATGGCTCTTTGAAGGGAGCCGGATCTTATGGCTCCGTTCCTTTCAAAGAGCCGTTCAAAAGAGCCGTTTTTTTAAGGTTACTAGGTTTATCTGCAAAATAATCACCAGGATAATGATTGCCAGACCTAATGTCAATAATCGGCATTGTAAACATGACACAAGGTGGCGCCATATCCATGTCATTCATGTCAGTGAATGTACTTTGAATTTACCCTCTGTATGTGTTAAGTAAATAAAGTTGCCTTGCCTTGAATGAAATTCATGCAACTCTTAATATTAGATACTGTGTTTTTAAGTGGCGATGGAGATTATTTGTTGACCCTGCTTTAAAGGATATTTTTGCCTTTACAAATGGTGCGCTTTATCACTGCCTGGGTTTTGGTTGAAGTGCATCCAAATGCTGCTGCGTTTTCGCGTTTGGCTCATTTTCCATCCGAAAAACACGTCGTCTCCCTGTCCTGTACCACTTGTTATGATTTCTCTCTCGCGCGTATTCCGTTAAGACCCACCCCATCTCACTCCTCGTGCTGAAACCTACCAATCAGAGTAGTGGCGGGTCTTCACAGAATACGTTTGGGGAACAAAATCAAGCTTTTTAAAAGGCGAGTGGATTTTGGCAGGCAGTGAGTGCGGACCGTGCGGACCAACGATTGAACGATAACAAGAACGGCTCTCACCAAGTAGGACTGGGTTCCCCTCGTTCGTACCAAAGAGCCGTTCAAAAGAATCGGCTCGTTCGCGACCGACACATCACTAGTGCATAGACTGCCGACAACCCACCACCGAAAGAAAAGAGGAAAAAAACTGTCAGCAGATAGTATCATGAAAGTTACCTGTCTTATGGCTTCAGTGGCGAGCGGCAGATTTTCCCTACAAATAGACGAACCTACTGACATAAGTGGGGCTGCCCAACTTCTGGCAAACGTCAGATATGTTGATGCTGACTAGAAACTGACCATGATCAAATTCGAAAATCGGACAGCCCTGGCGAATATTACTCGATTATACGCCGCACCCCCCCCCCCCCCCCCCGCGGGAGAGAAAAAAAAGTATTTTCGCAAAGCTTGCATTTTACTTCATTTGCACTTGTCACTTCTCTTCTTTGAACGTGGCGCTTTGTTCATCTTTAGTTGTGTTGTTCTCACTGTTCTGTATATCGCCAATTGCACGTGTGACGGAGAGAGGGGGGGGGGGGGTCGGTGTGTAGCAGGCTGCAGCAGGCAGCAGCAGTCTGCACTCTTCCTCTAAGTTTACAGTAAAACAAACTGGTGGTGTGACCAATGGCCATTTACAATTATTAATACTATTACTATTAGCATTAGTCTATATTTTGGTTGAAACTAAGCCAGAAAAAAGAAAAGACAAACATAAATAATAATAAAAATATATATAAATAAAATCGAATTTTAAAAATAATTTTCGATTATGGAGACTGTAACAAATATTCGAAAAATCGAATAATCGCTGGCATCCCTAATGCTGACTCTATCAAAGAGACGTTTTTCTTTTGCAAAGAAATGGAAAGCCATACTACGGGAGAAGAAATATTCAGGGTAACTAATAACTATTTAAAAGAGAACAGTCTGACCTGGAATATGTGCGTCAGTCTTTGCACAGATTGTGCGGCAAGCATGACGGGGAGAGTGAAAGGATTTATTGCTAAGGTGAGAGCACAAAACCCACATATCGTGACAAACCACTGCATTTTGCATAGAGAGGCATTAGTTGCCAAAACCATGCCCCCGGAGTTGACTGAGGTGCTGAATCAGGCTGTGCAGATGGTGAATTACATCAAATCAAGGCCCCTGAAATCTCGCCTCTTCTCCCAGCTGTGCGCCGAGATGGGAGCCGACCACCAAAGCCTGATCCTCCACAATTTTTAATTTTGTGACCTGACTGGTTTAAATGAGTGTGTTGCTGCTTTGATGAAGCCTAATTTGATAAAGTTTCAAATTAATTTCTGAAATATTTCGTTAATAAATATTTCATGAGTAATATAGTTGTCTTTGTCACATTTTATTTGGCATTAGTAAATAATTATGCACATTTACAGATATTTTTACATGATATGAGTGATAACACGTGTTTTAGGGCTATTTTGCACAATAGGTGTGCCTTGAGATTTTTACTTGTCCTTTGGTGTGCCTTGGGCACAAAAAGTTTGGGAACCACTGTGTTAAGGGACATGTTTCTGGAGCTGTTTCACCAACACCCACAATTTATTGTATTCTTTCATTGCCATTTCCATTGTGTATTGCATTGTAGGAGAATAACGTGCATCAACAATACAAACAGACCGTAAAGTATGTATCATTTCTGCTTTAGTAATCTTTCTTGTGTCCCACAATATAAACATAATATGGAAGTGAGACATAGCAACATTCCTGCCAATGTCTTCACGCTTTCCACTGACCTAAAGGTTCCTGTAAAGCATTCAAAATTGCAGTAATGGACCAGAAATGGCAATGAACCAGAAAAGGCAATGAAGCTAAAATCCATGTTTATTTGTTAGCAGTCCTCACTGCTAACAAATAAACATGGATTTTAGCTATTTGTTTCAAAATGTTAACAAAATTAACTCTGCCAATGTATTATTAGGATGTTAATACATTTAACATGTCTGCCTGACAAAATGTGTTTGGTGATTAACACTGAACCCACCCGCAGGGAGGTCAAGTTATAGGCTACTTCCCTTGTTGCTGCTTTGTGTGCAAAACCGTTTCAGGCTGTGACCCATTTAATGCCCGAATTGTGGTTTGTACTTGCTGTGGAAAACAGCCTTTGGTGAGTTGTGCTTAACTGTGTTATACAGACATTTACAAACTCAGCATTTTACTGAAAGCATGCATCGTAACTAAAATCTCGTTATGGCCGCCCATCAGTAGCCTAGTTTTTAAAGTAGTAAATAGCCACAATACATATTTTTTAGATCACAGTTATCAATTTAGGTATATACTGTATGTCAAATGATTTCTTAAACATTTAAAAAAGATAAAGAATATATCCCAGCATGTAGGCCATGTTATAAGGATGTCATTGTTGTACATTGTGAACTCTATATTCAGCTCCACATGTCAGCCAGAAAAACCCCCAGTGACTATGCTTGTTGACATCGTGCTGTCGTCCCCTGTGTAGCTATACAAATCAATCTGTGACACTAACAAGAGGAAGAAAACCACAGACCATAAAGATCAAAAGATAGATACATCCAGCGACTTGTAAAAAACATTGTCTCACACAGGAAACAAAAACTTAAACACAAGAAAAAGTTAAAAACACAGCAGCACACAGCATACTGTTGTTAGGTGTTCATGAGACACAGAGAAGAGGATAACCACAGGAATCATTTTCAGCTTTGCACGTTAGGAAACTCACTATCACCCATATCACTAACCAAAGTTAAACAGTCCAAAAACAAAAGATGCTTTCTAAACCCAACTGTCTCGTTTCAAAGTTAAAAATTAATCTGCCAGGTTTACGAGTTCATCTCAGCTGAACATTACTTGAGCTTCAGCATTTTGATCCCGCTTCTTCTGCCAAATATGTTTTACTATGCACACTAGACTGCCTGTGGTTTCCAGGGGGATAAAAGGATCAGGAGCAAATCTTTCTTCGGGCCATTTATTCTACTGATTATACAAGTTTGAATAAATCATATCTCTGAGGAGCACACACTGTTTATTCATTTGGTTCTGCTTCAATTGTTCACCTTCATTTTGTCTTTCAAAATGCAAAAAAAACCCAGATCTTATGGAGCTACGTAGTAAGATCGAGATACCTTTATCTACCATCTTGGATTAAAAGGAAATTTCAAAGCAGAGAAATAACATATTGACTAAAACAAAAATGCTAAATGTTTATCCGTTCCTAGAGCAGTCAGAACATTCAGACCAGTTACATATTGATGACTTTGTTAACAGTGGCGGGGAAAGATGGGATCTCTGAATGAAGGGACAGAGCCTGTCACATCTGATGCACTGTGAGCTGTGACATGTTGCTCCGGCATCCGACCCTATCCTCCTGGGGGCATTTTGGGTAATTGCTTTCTCAAATGCAATCTACATATTGTCCTTCCCCCCCCACCACCCATCCTCACCCCCTGAAAGTATTCTTGGGCAGCGGGTTCCTAAATTCTTAGTAATTTCTCCTGACCCACAACTGAATTCAGAAGCGTGTGTTATAGGCTAAATAACAGGATTGTGTACGCATCAAAGCAACCATATTTTACGCCAGTGCTGCTATCCACAATACATTTTAATCTTGCCTCATCCTTTTGGTCGGGGGTGGTCTCAATAGCCATGCAGTAAGCTATGTGCTATGTGCATGTGATTGAGGAATGGCATGGATATTCAAGTCTACTTGAATGACATCTGTTTGTTTTAGTCAAGATTATGCTAAAATATACTTTCCCCAACTATATTTAAGTTTCCTATGAAGAGCCAACCTTCAATTTAGAAAATTCCCAGTTTATTCCCGTTTATTCCCATGGAAAGTTTCCATCTTTGAAAATTCCCGGAATCTTGCAACCCTAATCGTGAGACATACAGGCAACTATTTTACAAAAAATAAATCAAACAATCATGCACAACATTTAAAATAAGAAAGACTTCAATGTGTTAAAAAGTAATACTTAAACAGGCTTGAACTAAACAGTAGTGTTGCCATGCCAGCTTTTTTTTCGATCGTTGTCTCTCCTTGCGGACCTCAGGAATGAAAAAAATTCTCTCTCTGTCTCTCTCTATCTCTCTCTCCCTCTCTAGGCTGCTCTGGCCTGTTGATCCATTCAGATTGTAATGCATTCCTCATCGCTGCCCTGGCATCCACATATTACCTGCCAGATCACAGGACAAATGAAACTCTTATCTGCTGTTTCGGAATGACAATTAGGCTGACTCAGTGGTGTTTCGGCCAAGCAGAGCTGCCTGCGGTCATGGGAAGTGTTAAGTTGCTGCCAGGTAACTGACTTATTTTATATTGCGAAGATAAACTTAATTAACTTAGGCAAGAAAGGATGATGGTTTCTCTCGTATGGAAGCATCAGGTTGTAATCTTTGACCAGTATTTCAGATTCACAGGTGCTATGTTAAATAGAGGGCATTTATGTATTACAGAATATCTTGTAAGAAAACGTTTTCAGTGCTCTTCAGAATTTCCTCAAGTAATACAGTATACTGCTTAGGGTTGCAAAGGGGCAGAACATTTCCGGTAAATTTCCGGAAAGTTTCCATGGGAAGTTAAGCTAGGGAATTTTGGAAATATTCGATGCAAAATTAAAGTAGAACAGAAGAAGTTTTAATTATTTTATTGAACAATTATTTGTTTCATTGAAGAACGAAAACAGGAATGTTGAGTTAAATATTACTCATCCCCCCCAACCCCACTCATAAAAAAATGAACAAAAACGCACCCCCCATTCAAAAATCCCCACAAAGTCCCATTGAAAATGTTAAATGAAAAGAGCCCTTCTCCCTCCAAACAGTCCCATTAAACATGCACATCTTCCTTCAAGCAATCCTCTGCATTTTTGCTAAACCCTTTCAGTCAATGGGCTCTTCCTGGGCCTCATCAACATCCAACTCTGAGTCTTCCTCTTCAGTGTCACTGTCCAGCCTTGTTGAGGATGGCTCTGTGTCCGGCTCAAAGAGCCTTAGGTTTGCCCGAATGCCAACCAGTTTTTCCACTCTCACATTTGTGAGCCTGTTGCGAACCTTTGTGTGGTCTCAATAGCCATGCAGTAAGCAGTGTGCTATGGCATGGATATTCAAGTGTACTTGAATGGCATCTGTTTGATTTAGTCAAGATTATGCTAAAATATACTTTCCCCAACTATATTTAAGTTCCCTATGAAGAGCCAACCTTCAATTTTGAAAATTCCCAGTTTATTCCCGTTAATTCCCGTTTATTGCCGTTAATTCCCATGGAAAGTTTCCATCTTTTTGCAACCCTAATACAGCTGCATGCTGTGTTTTGCCATGCAGCTGCAGCACAAAAAACCCTGCAACAACAGCAAACAAAGAATTATAGTCAGATCCAAAAGCAGATTTTGTGACCTCATTTATCCAGAAGCATTATAAAAGCAAGTATGGCAATTAGGGATGCACCAATAGAGACACAGATAGATGCTGACTGTATTAATTTAATCTAATTTACTAAAGAGGACAATACAAATATACAGAGATGGTGATATAATGTAAAGTATCTTTTGCAACACCAGATTGAGGATAAAATCTGCCGAATAGATACAATAGACTGTGTATGTGTGAATGATTGTTTATGCACTGATATACAGATACAAGGTGTATGATTGTAAGTGTATAGTATTCAGGCATACATGACAAGTGGATCTGTTCAGTACTTAAGGTGAGAGGAAGTTTGCTGACGAACATGCTACTTTTAGCATTTAAGAATTGAAAAATCCCATGAGGACCCTGTACTTAAACATGCTGTTTCCAATAAAGAGCACACTCCCCAAGGAAGCAGGTTGAGCGCCTTGTTGATTGGTTAAATAGCGGCAGTCCACTCTTACTTAAGGGTCTGAAGAGAAAATGTCCTTGATTCAATATATTGATCATCTTAAGTAGTGAATCAGGGAAAGAACAAATTAGAAGAGGGACAAAGATGGTGCATTTTTTACACTGATTTATTTCGCACAAACGGGCATAACAACGGGGAGTACAGGGACACAAATTGAAAGGACTTGGAGCCAGTAACGGTTGCTGAGTTTTAATCACTTAAATCCCTGCCATCACTCTGACTCTAATCTTCCATGCGAATAAAGAAGCCTACAGTATAAGAAAACAGCAGTCCTTCCTCTTGCATGGGAGCAATTGCTTTGCCGGTTTTCCCAGACCATATGTTACTAATGATGTTTAAATGTTGCTTGGAGAATTCCAGCTCCAGCTCATTGTACCAGATGCCTGGGGAAGGAAAACTCTTTATACAGACTCAAGATAGAGGTAATTGTCCTTGTGACCTCACTGTGTTTAATGCAACGCAAAGAAGCTCATATGTTCAGGATTTGTTCAGTGTACTGTTCAAAGGGCTTATTAGTGCGGGAAAGAAGACCATTTAAAAGCTGTAGGCTCAGCAGGTGAATACTCAACATGCTTCTGGTACTTTCCATTTTTACTTAATGATCTAATTCAACGCAACCACGTCTGATTTAACAGCTCAAGTTTGTGAGTTTATACAATTACTGGACAAAATTGGTCAAATATGTATGTGTTACATGCCCCAGCCTCATGGAGCTACAGTATGCTGTCAATAACTGAATGTAGTGTAAATAACTCAACACAATAGCAACCTGGATTTGCGCATTGTTGAAATCAATGGTTCTTACTATCAGCACATAGGCGGGAAATTGGTAAGTGTTTTTATTTCTAGCAATCACACAGGCTTGTAGCCAATTATTAGTAGAGCAGAAGTGCTGCTCTGATGATTGCCTGAGGTGGAAAAGAGTCACTGTAAAGCCAACACTCCATATCTCTAATCAGTGCAGCATCAGACCTGCTGATCCACAAGTATTTTCTTTAAGGAAAAAAAGAAAGTTAGAGTGAGTGTTTATTAAATGTGACTCTTCAACCTAGTAAGCCCTTCAATGCATGTCCAAATAAAAATAAAACATCACACTTACAGTAAGTCTTATGCCCCCATAGTAACTCTGACCTTGAAGAAGAAATCAAGCTTATCACATATGAGAAGAATATGAAAGGAATAATAACACACAGCTCTGGAGGAAAATAAATTATTCAACTGTGAAATATCTTTATTTATGCAATAAAGATGGACTTAGTCCAATAAACACAATAACATATTGGTCACCAGGGGATCTGTACAAAACAATACACATTGGTCAAAAGGCCAGTGTCTAATACTATTGAGACTAAACATAAGACCACAAAAAAAATATATCACTTTTTTTTAAAGAGGCTGCAACACAATGTTAGTCAAATAAAGGTTTATACTACTTTATAAGTTATACTTATAGTTAACAAATGGCAAATTATGTCAATACCTAATAGTTAAGTCATGAATGGTAAATACTAATTGAAAACATCTATCAGTACTTAAGTAGAGGTTTGTTATATTTAATTGAAGACAATAATTGTGTGACGGTTAAATCTCTCAATAAATACAATATTTTTTACCTTGTACTATATTTTATTTTTTTCTTTGATAGTAGGGTTATTTGTCAAGATGAAACTGGAATGTATATGATTTCCATAATCCCCACTGAATAAGTGAATTTGTAAGGTAAAGGTGAGAGGTAAAGTCACAATCTTAAATAACAATATCAATTATAGCATTCTTAACATTGAAAAATCAGCTCGTTATCAATAATTCAAGTACTGATGTGCATTTACTCAACATTCGGTGGTAGGATTTATGGTAAAGACCAGTTATACCAAAGATCACAATTGATTGCCATTAGTTAACAATATCCAATAATTAACATGCAGAGAACAATCATCAATTTAACCATTAGATTATCATTTGCCATTTGCTAAGATTGTTGTACTAAAATGCAGCCCACTCCTCAATGGTATCGTCATGGCAGTAAAATATCAATATGTGTTATAACGACTTTGAAGTTGCTATAACAATTGTGTATACATTAGGGGAAATGATCATATTGATGCTTTTATAACAATGTTTCATTATTAACAATCTTATTCCCAAACAAGAGAAAGTATTTCAGTATTGTTTCTATAATATTATATAATTACCAAGTAATGCACTGAAATTACAGGGGTGGCACTAAGGGAAGATAGACATACCTATTAGTAATCAAACAGCTAATTACCGGACCACCTATAGTGTACAGGCGGTGAAATAAAAAGGCAAGACAGCTCTCTGCTGGCTGGCACGTTCCACTTCGCTGTGCAGGTTTGCAGTACACCCGGAAAACTCATCATCCTTTTCCCCTTTCATAGCAGGTATAACAACCTTGACTAAGTAATCCTTTCACACACTGCTTCAATCCAAATCTATAAAACCCGCTCAGCCCTGAAAAGAACACAAAAGGAATGTTAACACTGGCCTCCTTATGTCCTCTGGTTCTGCAGAGACGTGTACTGTACAGTATGTGTCATAGCTGTCTTTAAGTTCACAGTAAATACAACTCTACAACAATTACCTACTGTAGACACTCGTACACACACATAGACATTGTCTAAAACATGTCGAAGTAAATAATCAACTCGATGTAATGCACTTTGTCATGAAGTAACAGTGAAACGTAATGCTTTGGTCAAAGAAATTAAATCATTTTAAATCTCTACACAACATCAAATACAATTTAAGGCAAAAATCAAGAGTAAAGTAAAAAAAAAGGTTCAAAAACATACATTGAAAATATTTCTATTTACAATATTTCCTCATAGAAAAATATGTTTGACTTGCACAGAGTTTTTAACAGGACCACAGTAAGACTCATTTCAACCCCCACTAGAAAGCATCAGATATCATCACAAATATATTGGTTCCACTGCAGATGTAGTAAATGGATGCAGAGCCATCCTTGTGGAACTTCGACTGGCATGGGCCAAATTGTACAATGTCCCACAAGCTATTGCAATTACAAACCAGCTAAACTACTGTTGTTAATAATGATATTACACTGCTATTAACAAGTTCTGATCACTTTTTACATCCATCAATCTGTAAACATGTTTTGGTCAAACCAACACTGTCCTACAAACTATCTGAGTTAAATGTCCTATTAGTTATATTAACCAACAGTGCACAATCTGCAGGTAAAACAAATACGATCAAATACAAATACAACTCTTTGTTTTGAAACAATTACCGCAGCTAAATTGAGAAACCACTTCAATAGTGCAAATGTGATCTCAGCGGCTGAAGACCCGATCAGAGGTGGGTGTTGAAATGCCTGTTCTGCCAGACTGGTCAAGGGGACGGTAGGGGGTAGTAAGCCGGAAATAGAGGGAGAGGTCAGATCTTTAGGGCTCCAAATCGCAGAGCTGGTGCGCAGCTTGAACCTAAATGTCAGTGTCCAGAGGCCCACACAGGGAGAACATGTGTCGAGTATTTACATCAGTGCAGGACCGGAGCCAGTCATCATGAAGTCCTGTTGGCACAGCAATCCCATAATCTGTTGCAAAGTCTCAACAGGTTCAGAGTCATCACCGTCTTCACAGATTTCATCCTCTGAAGCTTGTGTGTGTGAATGCATATGAGGTACATTATTTTTGATTTGACAATGAGACACATTTTGAGCTCCACACAGACATTTGCAAAACATCCTTGCTGTCCCCTGGCAACTGCTCACGCACAAACATTGAGTGACAATCCACTGAGCAGGTCACAAAAAAAGGCAGAGTGTAGAGGGCCAAGCGTGAGCTGAGCTGCAAGCGATGCCAGCAGAGGATCCAATGTACATGTACAGTAGGTAGAGGTGACACTGTCAAATAATATAGGAAATATTAGTTAAGTCTCATGTTCTGTACGATTAAATCATTTTGATTGCGTGTTCTGTATTAGCATATTGTTCCGACAGGCTGTCACAGTGACTTTGCTTTAATATTCATAATTGCTCTGACAATATGTCCAACTCTAGAGATAGTCAATTTCAAGCATGGGAGAACATTGCATTGTAGCTCATCAGAACTTGGTTTATCATAATCATGGGCGGATCTACATTCTGTCCTAGAGAGCTGCTTATAATAGCCTTCCTTTACACAGGTTGCCAGAAAAATGGCTCATTGTTACTTTTCTGCACCGCTTCCTTCATTCATTATTTCTGTTTTCCTTCTTTATGTTGCGCTCTTAGACCCTACCTTGGTAATAAAATGCTCAGTGACTTAATGTGTAAAGACTTTAATATATAAGGTACATCAAAGAACATTAGCTAATGAAGGTGGGCGTTTATTAGGAGTCAAGACTAGCAAGCAAATCAATCTGTGTTTGCATCAAAGCTACACGGAGCATCACGCGATTAGAAGGCTTAACAGATGATGCAGTTGAGTAACACGTGAGAGGCTGCAAATGTTCAATAAAATAACAGGTCTTGTTATTCTCTAATGGAAAACAATCAACCACACATTTACATTGCTTACAGGCACTATTAGAATTGTGTTCATTCTGCAAATTTCAATTTGATTATGTGACACATCTTACTGTGCAAATCCAAGAAGAAACAGGTGATCACAGGTGGTAAACAAGCAAGCGCAACTAAAATGGAAGTAATAATTGCTTGTTGTACATGATTGAATGACTGAATTTGGTTATGCTAGGATAGTGCAAAGGAATTATTTTTGTAAAGAAGGGTAGCTAAAATAACAAAAATAAGAAAGGTTGTTAGAACCTGTAAATATTCTTTAAATCTTCCATATTTAAACACAAGATCTCACCTTGGCCCAGGACACTATGACCTCTTTGCTCTCCTCCTCGTGTACCCTCTTGCAATCCTTCCATCTCTTTTTTGACGTCAGGGAGTCGTGTCTCCACGATGTATGGAGGGCCGTCCCCATGGGCCAAGTCCTCCTCCACCTCCCCCTCCTCCCCCGTGGTCCTTATCTGACTCCGGCTGGCTCTGAGCACGCTCAGGCTTGGGGTTGGGGGTGCAGGGGGGGTCTGGCTGTTGCACCGACATGGTCCTGCGCAGGTGGGTGCGTTTACACAGGAAGTCAGGCTTCGCTGAGAGACCAAATGAGCCCTTCCTCAGGACCATTCGAACTGAAGGGGATTTCTTGGGTCTGGCTCTGTGCCCAAACTGAAGTGTGGACAGGTGCGCTGCATAGCCCTCGCTCAGGAACTGCATATACCACCAATGAAAAAAGGGTTAGAAAACCAGAAGGAGCGATTAAAGTAATGAGAAATACCAAGAGGAAAACTAAAGACTTTCAAATGAAATAGGAAGAAACACAACACAATTCTGTAAAAAACTAAGATGATAAAAGGAAAATGAAATATAAATGTACATACCTGGCACTGATTTTGGTACTTCTTCGAAGGTCTGCCAACAATATAAATTTGTGAGGGACCGAGGCCAAGCATGTTGTAAACAGTGATATCCTTCATGGAGCCGTAAGCAGAGTTGATCTTAATGTGACACTGGTGACAGAAGGAATTATCAGTCAGAGATGTGTATGGCATTTCGAAATAGCACGACCCAGGGCTACAGCTCTGTTAGCTTGCAAAAGAGTGATGTGAACAGACAGAAATCAAAATCAATTTAGGGCAGAGAACTAAATGTTTTACATGCTTTGTAAGAAAGGTGACGTGCTCAGAACAACGGTTTGTGAACAGTACCTCCTGTACGAGGTTCTTGAGGAAGATGGTCTTTTGCCGCAGGGGATCATGAACCAGGCCTTCAGAAAAGAAGATCATGCCATGGGGAAAATTGTGCTGAGAGAGCCAGGATACCACACGCTGCTTCTGCATATCAGGACGGCCTGTGATGTAGATGATCAGATATCCCAGGTCCTGCCAATGCCTGCATGTGAATACATAACATCAAACAATTCAAAGCCTTTACATTTGATCGGCTGTTGCACTATAACAAGAACCATAGGCTTTAATGCAGTAATCGCTGGCATACACATTCACTTCTGAAAGCGCACACACACACACACACACACACACACACACACACACACACACACACACACACACACACACACACACACACACACACACACACACACACACACACACACACACACACACACACACACACACACACACACACACACACACAAACACACACACACACACACACACACACACACACACACACACACACACACACACACACACACACGGGCTGTTGCTAGTTACCTGACGACATCCACAGCTCCGGGGCGGACCTTGGGGTCACTGCCCATGATTGACACACTAGCAGCAAAAGAGCCATCGATGCTAAAGACCACACACTCCATGCCCCGTGGCAACACAGTCAGGTAGGCCTCTGCACTCGTTTGATCGCCCCTTTGGTATAGAAAAAGTGAGTGAATGCATTTACTACACATTGTTGTAACTCCCTTCATGGCCTTGACATCTTCACTCTAGCTGGACAAATATGGGATCATTCAAAAATGCTCTCCTCCGTGCTTTGTATGATATGCTTACTTGACAACCATTTTTATTGGATACACTCCTAGGCCCAGCTTCTTGCTCTTGGGTACGGTATATGTGATTCTGCCGCTGCTGTTGGTGACGTCCGTGTCAAAGTGCACCCAGCGACTAGACTGAGGTTGTGTCATTAGCAGGATGTCCACCTAACAGGGCAGGATGAGTCAAGAGGTTGGAGATTAACAAACATGTATACCAATAGATACGTATATCTGGAGTAACCAATCATGTTGCTGAGTTTCACCTTTTCTCCGGTCAGAGTGACCATGTCCAAGGGGCCGTACATGAAGCGACCAACCAGCGTTTGGGGCCCATCCTCGGTCGCAATGACGTCATTCACCCTGTGGTTGGCAGTGACGTTCTGCAGTAAATAAAAAGAAGGAGCACAAAACACAATTCAGTTAGGAAACAGACATAAAGACAAAGACATTATTGACTGACTGGATTTGAGTTTTAGAAAAAAAAAATGTAACATTATGATCCCCAAGTTCAAAGATTAACATCCATTAACACAGATCAATCAAAAATCTTGGTGAGTAATCTATTGACAATAGGTTGGAGATGATTCAAAAATCAATCCGCAATCAGTCAGCAAATGTTTGGCAATCAATCACTACAACACGTGGCGTGTGTTGTAGAGTCTTTCCTCTGAAAATACACGCAACCAAATGCCTCTGAGGTAGGGCCTTCCAAACAAGTGCTCTATAAAGCTTCCTTGTTTTGTTCTTTTCTCCATATTGCACTATTTGGTGAGCTATTTCATAAACCAGCAGAGTAATCTTCTATATGTCTTGATGCTGAAAAGGTTGCATTTTAAAAGGCCCACTAATGTTTAATTATCTCTGTTGTTGGCCATCATGGCGGAAATGTAATTTTCTCCCTGCGTCCTCTTCTCTGCTGTTTACTTTGTCTGTTTCTTTATCCCTGATATTATTGCTTGCCACACATGCTCTTTATCAACACCCTGCTTTTTCCAAGTAGGTAGGCAACTTAAAATGTGTTTTTTGCCCTGTGGATAGTGTGATACAAGATAAACAAATTAACACCATCTATATTTAGTGCAGGGATTCTTTATTGGAGTAGAGCAGGGGTGTCAAACTAAATATCATCGCGGGCCACATTCGCATAAAGGTTGCACTCAAAGGGCCGGTTGTAACTATATAAATATATAATATATATAAAATAATGTATTATATATTACATTATTGCCTCTGAATTGGATTATTATCGGATAGGATAATAACTTAGTCTGAAAGCAGAAGTCCAGGGCAAATACGTCTCTTCAGTGCGCATGTCACAAAACGAGATGCATTGTGGGACATGTAGTTTATGGGCAACCTGCTCCTGTAAAGGGGCATGTAACCGGGCCTTGAGTTTGAGACCCCTGGAGTAGAGGCTGAGATGATATTCTGTTGACTTGAAAATGCACTGCAGTTTATTGACAGCACTCGCTAAAAACCTAATTGAGCGTCTTCCAATAAAGATATGCTGATGAGATCAAACATGTTGTGCTTGTACTTTACTGTTTCACCACATTGGCTAATGATAATTGATTGAATGTGGATGTGACACCGACCAAGGAAGTTAAACATTTCCAGCTGTTACCAGCATGAGGTTCTACTTACTGATTCACTGATAGCTAGCACGCAGATTAAGCAAACCATATATATATGCACATACCTGGACACACAAACAAAATACAAAAAGAATCACAGCTACTGTGTGACGTGAGGAGTCCTTACAGTTTTCCCTGACACAATTCACTCCGTGTGGTCATACAGGAAATCTACATGCGCCTCAGTATTACCATCCACTCAAACAGGGTAAGAAGCAACATCCAACCTAGTGGTCCCTCTGCAGCTGTGTCAAACTCCTTCTTACCAAGTCAAGGAAGATCACAAATAGAAGCCAAGTCTCATTGAATAGTATCACTCTGAATGAGATGGGCAGGCTGTGCCCAGATTGAATCAGCACGCAACATCTCTCATTTTCCACATTCTGAATCAAATACAGTAAAAGGCAATTTGTTCAGAGCTGCTTTTCTTTGAGCTCTTACATAAGAAACATGTCACTGTGCCAAGATGCCACTGAGAAAGACCTTCACAGACTCAGATACAGAACTTTTTCCATGTCACTCTGGTAATATCATTCTAATAATAGCAATATGAAAAGCAAGCAGTCACTAAATGCTTGTCTTTTGAAGAAGGCAGATCAAATGAAAGCTCTTTGAAGTGTTATGAGATTGTGATTGTTCCTCTCTGCAGGGCCCAGAAGCATCAAGTATTTGTGTGCATCTGCATGCTTCAAGGTGCAAGATTGGGAGTTTTTAAATAAATTCAGATCACAGACCACTCACACAGTCCATAATACTACAACCTCGGCAGTGAGAGAGAACTCTATTTTTGATATAAATGAATGCAAGGCAGTTGCGGCAGAAGAACAGTAGCTGCTGTTCGGCTCTGAGTGGTGGGTGATTCTTAGAACGAGAGGCACCTAAGGGGAAAAAAAGATTCCGGCTGTGTAAAGTGCTTTGTTAAATTATTCATGAATTCTTCCGCGTAAAGTTTTAATATGAGCTTTTAAAAGTTAAATGAGCAGCCATAAATGTCATATTTCTGAGAAAACTGGGTCAAAAGTGTATTCATATAGATCAAAAAGCAAAATAATTAATTACCCTTAGTTTGACATGTGTCCTCCTTCTGAGCCATTTTTCTCGTGGGCTGGAAGGAGAGAACGAAGTGGAGCCCAAACTGTCCGCTTCCTGAGTCTTCAAGGAGTCACATCGCATGAGCTGTCAATAAACACATGCGTATATCAGAGCAGCAGGGATAGAAGACATATTCATATTTGTATTTTTACCAGACAGCAATGCCCTGTAAAAAGCTAACTTTTGGATAGAAAATATTTTACTCAAGGGAGTGTAAAAAAGTAACAACATCAAGATAAACATCAAGTACTGATATATATATATATATTAATGAATTAAGGTATTGATCAGTTTAATTTGAAAGCTTGTGAAAGTATTTACATTGCATCATTTTTTATCTAGATCTTTTATGAATTATCTGAATCTGACAAGTAACTTATGATGTTATATAAATGTGATTAAGCAAAAGTGTACAATATCTGCATCTCAGATGTAGTAGAATTCAACTCAAGCAAACTACAAGTATCTACACATTTGACTTTAGTTTAGTACTGGAGGGATATATTTAGTCATTTCTCAACTGAAGAATAACCCTTCACACATCAAATCACATCTTTCAGTTCAGCACACAGATCAGTTTTCTTTCTAATAGTAATAACCCAGTCTCATGTCAGTACCTTTTCCATAAGATTTATAACATGGACGTTTTACCAAATTAAGTCTTGGTACAAAACCTGGAATTATGTTTCGGATCATCAATCACATCAAATGGGAACCTTTTGTGTCAAGAGCAACACTGGCACAGATGAAGGACTGAAGGGGGGATTTGGAGTACTTGAATAAAATTACTCTACTTGAAAGAAGCCATGCATATCACTCCCCACTCTTAGACATAGAGAGGATATTTCTTTCATATCATTGCAAGACATTCTCTCACATAGTGAGTTTGAACTGTCAGAACAGTACATCATTTAGCTTGAACAAAAGATGTTCCATGCAGCCCTTAAACTCCAAAATGATTATTTAATATGAAGCAGCATCAAGTGGAGCTGCCAACCGCTGAACCAAAAACAATGATCTGGCTTTATTAGCTTCCTAATGGCGACAATAACGCTTAGATTTTCGACACTCTGCTAGAGCAGATATTGCTCTTCTGTTTTCATATAATCGAGATCAAAGCCAACGTTCTAAAGGGCTGTTATTAGACATGATGTGATACACCGGTCCTATTTACTTATTCTTTTTGGCCTGCTTCATGTTAGTTTCTGAGGATAATGGCAGCTACTGTATACACACATGGTGGATGTAACACTATAACTACTCAGCTGAGACAACATGTGCAGACCTTTAAAATACTAACCAGCCATAGAAGAGTTGGAACTTCTTAACCTCTGAATTTTGCAAATTCTAGTCATGCCAGTATACATAAACCAGCATAAACTTCCTAATCCTGGTAAGATTTGTTCAGATTTCAGTCCTAAAATCAAACATTTATGTAAAAAAATAGCTCCCTCTGATATGAGGCTCAGCTGTGAAGTGTGAGATGAATCCTAAACATCTTTGCACTAGATAAAGTATGCAGACCTCTTGATAATGATCGTTTCCTTTCATTTTGCGGACCACTGCACAATCCTCACGATCTTTAACATGATTTATCTAGGCTAAAATGGGCGAGGTAAAATGGGCATTTATCATGAAGTGTGTTCTTTACTGTAGATACACATTTCATGACTCATGGAAAGTAGCTCAACTTATGGTGTTCTTTCTTCAAACAGAATCTACACATTAATTGTTAAATTGTTATGGTACATTTCTTTATATATTGTGTATTTTGTAGGTTTGTTGATAAAATTACCGACTCGTGGCCAGACTTTTAGTTAATACATATGTGGTTTGTTATCTGTACGGAAGGAGATGATGATGTAATGACATCAGGAGGTTACCTGCTGCTCTCATTTTGCTTTAACAATGTCATAAAAGTAAAAAAAAAAAAAAAAGAAATACCTGAGGATGTGGACTTACACTTAAAAAATATTTGCAAACTAAATACTGAGACAATCATTTTTCTCAATCTGGGAGAAAACAATAGCTGTCAACTAGGTTTTCCCACCTGCCGAAGAACAAAGGCTGCTACGTCAGTGGACTCCCAGTAGGAGGCATGAAAAAGGTGAGGCAGAGCCACCGTTGGAAAGGCAGTCAGCACATCCGGGCAGTACAGAGCACAATCCAGTCTCTTGGAGCCCCACCAGCTACTGGAAACTGAGACACACACACAAAAACACACAAACACAAACATGTGAAAATATGAGGTCAACTTAAGAGCTGTGGAACCTCATGAACCTGAATAAACGAGACAAGCCAGTGAAGCTTCTTCTCTCTCCCTCCCACTCACTGTTAGTGATGGTGTTTCCCAGCTGGCCCATGAAGCAAATCGACATTGCACTTTCCACACTGGTCACGCTAGCTCTACGACCTCCCTCTTCTACTCCTCCTTCAGGCTTTGTCTCAGAGGACGTCTGTGAAGCTGGACCTCCAGGAGTTTTTTCACCTTCCAAAAACACATTTGGATGGCTTTGGATACTCTCCGCTAGGGAGGGTGAGAAGAGGAGAGAAAAGGACAAACAGAAAGGAGGATAAGGAAATGCTTTGATCATATAACAATTGACTGGCTTCAAAACGGGTCTTTAAATCAATGCTGTTGTTTTGCCTAATAATATGCTATGTATTGACTTGCTTTGTTCAGGGAAAAAGACAAGCCCCATCACTGATGATAAAAACTGCTCCCACTCTTCATGGGGTTGAATCCAATTGTATTGACTGCAGCAGTCCTGAAAAACATGTTGCTCTTGGCTTTTGTTGACAAGTAGAATAATGTATCTGTAGAGGTTCCTCTCTCCCAGTGACGACCCGACACATCTCCAGCCTATTTGTTTTGCGCTAACACTGTAGGAAAATTAAACATTTCCCGTGAGACCTGGTTTCATCAGACATCATGGAAAACCATGTTAGATGCATAGCCTAGAATCACATAATTACAAATGAATATGTATGTTTCGGTATTGTATTTTTGTATACATATATCATTATTATTCTCTTTTTGAAATGTCTACTTGTGTTTATTGTTGTTTTTTCTTGTATGTATATGTTTAAGTTATGTGTCATGATGTCCCTCTCTTTCTTTGAGAACACTAACTGTTTCCCTCTTACCTGTGTTATGAAACTCAGTGTTTCTTCTAGCCAGACTCTGGAGAGTGCTCATTATCCTGATACCAAGACCTTGTTGTTGCTGTGGATGTTGACTCATGTCTGAATGAGCCAGTCTATTCCACCGCTGTGTTGCACAGTGTGCCACAACTACTAAAAAGCAATGTAATCTATATATTTGTATGTGTGTCACAAGCAAACCAAGACTCAATTTGCCGGTGATCCCACTTCAGCAACATGTCATTTACCCGCTGCCATTTACTGTAATATGTATCAATCCACTAGGATGTCTTCTGATGTGACCGAGTGGATATAAGGTAGGTACAGAGATCTGGAACAGGCGCAGGCTAGGGAGAGCCAAGATGAAATAATATCAAGTGTGCCTGAAAATGTTTACCTGAAAAACTGGGATTAAGAGGATTGTGCTGCACCATATTCTTTTAGTTTTCTCTGATACTTTTGTGAGTTTGCATGACTTCCACTCTCACTTACACAGACATTAGCATTACAGACTGTGGCTCCACTCATGGCTGCTTTCAATATTTGTAAATGGGAATGAGTTTGGAGGTGCATGTATCCAGTTATCACCCAGAATAGTCAGTTTTGCTTCATGAAGCTGCCAGTAATTGGCAGATTAACCATTTCTCCGCATCCTGCTGGATAGGTTATAAATAAACGTCCAGATGCTGCCACATGTTGCGTGTTCTGTCTGTGAAGGATCGGCAACCACCGCTGAATACAGATTAGGAGCCAACCTCTCAGACGAGGGGGTGCATCAGGTGTGGTTAATAAATATGGGCTGTACAGATGATGAAGGTTATGGAATCTGACACACACTGCGATCGATTCAGTGATGCTAGATAGGATGTTTTTCGTCTAATGGGACAGCTGTTCAGGGGTAGAAAGTATTTTGTTGGTTGGGGAAATACTGGGTTTTTCATAAAATAAAGTAAACATATTTATCTTGTAATTTTCTTTAATGAATTCCCCCAAAAATATAAGGAAAGGCCTGTATCATTTATTTTCCTCTACAAGTCAAAACCTCAAATCAATTGGATTCATTCACAGTATGGACATGGATTACTCTTTGTTCTTTATGTTTTTAATTTATTTTTGACTTATCAAGGAAAAACTGAGTTGCTGGCACTGAAGTACAAAAGGTATTTCAGAATTATTTGTGATATTGGTCACTCCAAGAACGCAGAGCCTTTGCTGGCAGGGCTCCTGGATTATGGAAGGACCTGCCTGAGGAGATCAGGGCTGCAAACTCTCTGCTCTTTTAAATTCCTGTGTTTTTATATTCATTTATGCTAATTAGGTTTTATTACTGTTTGTTTTACTCTCTGTTTTTAAGTGGCTTATTTTTAGGTTATTTCATTCCTTGTGTGTATTTAAATGCATTCTGTTTTTCTGTAAAGCATTTTGTAACTCTATTTGAAAGGAGCAATACAAATCAAGTTCATTCATTATATCATTATCATTATTATTGCAAAGACAGTTTTGAGGTTTCTTAGAAAGCGAACACAAAGCATGCTCACACAATCCTTCATCATACACTATCATCAACACTACGCTGGGCTGGCCGATATAAAGAAAATGTAATATTGACTTTTTATGTAGATCTAATAAAGAAATACCAGAACGAAAAAAGTCATCACTTTTAAAGTCAGACTTTAAAACCAGAAAAATACACTTATGGGATCATATGATATTAAATACCTAAGAAGATATTTAGTCTCATTAAAATATTGATATACAGTATGATTAATATATTTCCCAGGCCAGCCCTAATGATGAATAATCAATAATATGAAAAAAAAAAAAACTAAGAAAACACGAAAAAAAAACAATAACAATATCACAATGTATATGATTTACAGTTTTCTATATTAGTGGTTTCATCCTGGAAATAGAAGTAAAAGAAAACTAAAAACACTTATTGCCACTAACAGCACACAAACAGTACAATGTGAATCCCAAAGATAAATCAAAAGGCTCTCAAAGGCAGAATTAGTTGTCTTTGTTTGTTTACCTTAAGGTGACCTTGCATTGAATTCTGAGCAAAAGAAAAATATGGTATGTATTAATACACACACGCACGCACGCACGCACGCACGCACGGGACAAAGAGGGACAATTAGAGAAAGCACAATGTAACAGAGGATGATTGCACTGTGGCCTTGAAACGTCTTTGTGACTAAAAGAGACAGAACGACACTTTTGACTCGGTTAGGAAATGCCGAGCAAATCATACACCTCCATCTTAACATGAAAGCACTGTTAGCCACACGATTAATACTGATAAAAATGACAATAACTTCATGTACATTTTCTGTCTTTTACCATCATATTTCCCATTGGACCAGAGCTGGAAATCAATAGGAAGAGGGCTCGTTTTCTCCCTATTAGCACCATTCATCATAATAAAAGCTTCACCGTTGACAGGTGTTGATGTCAGCCTCGTACCCACAGGGGCCTATTTTCATTGGCTTTCCAGACCTTCATAACAACTAATTACTATATTACAGTGCAGGAAATGGGTGAAGTGTGCCCCTTTTTCTTCTGTGTGAGCCAGCTCGTTGCTCGTCTGCAGTGTCCGTGTGCATCTGTCTGTAGTTTTTAATTAAACACAGAACTTGACAGTATCCACGCCCGATCAATGGAACAGGGCTCCAGACCCATGATTAAAACCTGGTGTAGCTGCAAGCCGACGCTGTGTGTCTGCCTTTACACTCCATCACCTTTACTGCAGTATTGGCTCTTAAAGGCGTCAAGTATCCTGCTTGGTGACTGTCTGAGAGTTATATCAAATTAACAGATAATCTACTTTATATGGGTAATTTAATATTATGTGTCAGAAACACAGATTACTCAGCAAATACATTTAATTTGTGAAGATTAGTACAATGATTTTGGGTGTGACTGATTTTAAATGGAACAATTACATTGCTGGCTTCTTCTGTCTGTAAATGTAGCTGTGTTTTGGCTCAAAACATAGGTTTTCATATAGTTATACATATTTCTATAGCCACAAAGTCTTATTGTTTTAAATAAGCAAACTGTTAGTTAAAGCGATCAGTTCTTGCCCTACTTTTCTCTCAGTGAGGAAGGTTGACTGAGGCGCAGGGGAACCAGGCGATGCGTCTCTACTGATGTTTAGAGCTGGTCTCTAAGTCCCAAAAGTGGGTTAAAACATGCTTCAATAAATCACTGGCTCATTAAGACCCCATCTCTGCAACCAGGCCCTCCAGTCAGATTACAGATTAGTATGGCATATGCTGTGCTGGATCATCTAAGAGATGTGGCAGGGTAAAGGTACTGCAAACCAAGAAGATGAAGTATAATTACTTCTCACTTCAGCCCGTTGGGGCAGGATTTAGCTCTGCCTTTGCAGGGCAACTCACACAGATGGGATATATGCTCTGTTTGCACATGTGCGCCTTTGATAATTCTCATTACTAAATCATAGAATCTCTAAACTGCTGTAATAGAATTCCTCAAATATTTCATGCAGCCTGGAAATTGAAAATCCACAAGGTTATTAATATGATAATGCTATTATACCAGAAGATGGATTAACCAATGCAATATTCAAGAGAAGCTGCTCTCACTCAAGATTTCCAATGTCGAATCACACGTCCTACCTATGAGCATTGAGCGGCCGTCTCCTAGAGGGTAGCGCTGGTAGCGCGGCACAGCAAAGGGGGGCAGCTTGTGGAAGAGAGGCTGCAGCAGCGGCTCCAGTCTGGAGGCTGAGGGGTCCGAAGGGTAAAATAGGTTGAAAATCTGAGAGCAGGCTGGATGCAGCTGGCTCACTGTGGGTCAGAAAACACAAAGGAGAGGTAAAGCCATTAGGAGGTTTGTGTTGTAGCTGTGTCACATAAGAAATGTTTGACAAAGGTGGTTGGAAACAGGACAAGACAAACACAAAACCAAACTCCAGGTGACATTTTATTTATTGCTTTGAGAGCAACATAATCGTCAGTTAATATTTTTTTTTGCATGTCTCTATTAGTGTTCCTTCTTGCAGTTACCCTGTTTGTTGTAAACTAAATTGAGTAGAGCGGAAAAAACTTAAAGGGGACCTATCATGCAAAATGCACTTTTGTATGTCTTTTATACATGAATATGTGTCCCCGGTGTTCCAGGGAACTCACCAAGTGTCAGAAAACACAACCCTCTCTCTTTTCCTCCACGGATCTGATAAAAACTGATGCAGATTTGAAATTGTTCTGACGTCAGAAACAGGGAGCTCCGCCTATATGGGCAACTCTCCACCTATCAGGGGAATGAGAGGTTGCCGTGGCATGGTAACAGCATGGTAACAGCATGGTAACATGACGCTCGTGCCACGCCCCCCTCCTTTGCAGGGGGGCGTGGTCAGCTGCAGCTCATTTGCCACAGAATCAGCCCTTGCAAAAACAGGGCTGGAATACAGCAAATAGAGCGAAATGAGGCATGGCTAAAATGCATGATCTGTTTGGTATTTTGAAAAAAAAACTTCACAGACATGTTTTATATAGGTATGGCCCTACAATATATTATTCAAATATAGCATGATAGGTCCACTGATATGTTCTTGTAGTGTAAATCGTGAAGGGTATTTTTTTTCATTGAAAATCTGTTTAAACTGATCTTATCCGGAGACATTTTTAATAATTTCCCAGTAAAAGACAATCCAGCTAAAGTATGTCACCTGACTGAGGTTGCATGTTATTGCAGTGTTTTTTCAGGTAAGTTCACATTAATAATAAGACAATAGAAGTGTGCAGAGATGTGGATGTGAAAAATTGCATTTTCTGATATAGAATGGGTTTTTGAGTCTCACCCTGGACGGTAGGCAGCACGGTGCGTCTCATGGCCAGCACCAGGCCCAAAGGGCAGCCCAGCAGGAAACAGTCTGCCACCTCAAAGTCGAATCGACCCGGATTCAACACCAGACTGCTGCCACTGCCACCACACACCTCCACACTGTCCTTCATCAGGCTGGGGACAAAAGGTGTAGAATGTTATCTGTATGTCGTCATGGCCTACCAGTCCAATTGTTTGCTAATTGAGCTCAGATGCTTGCTCTGAGACGCTATTCTTATTGGCTAAAGGTCAATTGTATAGCATTACACGTAGTCAGGATATAAGTATGTAACTGAGACTCCAATTACAAATTGATGCTGCAAGTATCCTTTGATAAGTATTTAGGGAGATGATAATAGATTGTTCATTTTATGATTCATAACGAACAATTAAATGCTTCAGGTCAGTAATAAAAGGAAAACACTGATTACTTTTATTTTCAAGCGGGGGTACTCTGTCAATTTAACTGTCATTATTGTGTATGTTAGAATTGGGAAGGCAAAAGTCTCAATGTTTACACAGATGAGTCAGTGATGCTTTTGCTTTGTTTTGAATCAATTGTAGGTAGGATGGTCTCAACACTCTGGGGTTCTTGTCAGTTCCGGGCCTTTATGACTCACAGCCTTGCAGCCGAGCCAGTCTCAGCCCAACGAGATCTGCCTGCTATCTAGAGAGCCAACATTTCCACATTAAGTCCTGCATGGGGAGAAAGGATTAGCCAACAGTCTCTAGCCATCTTTAAAAGCCAAATCAACAGTTCTTTGATTGCCTTCCGATTCCATTTTGTTTTTCTGTTTTCTTTCCTCCGTGATGTGTCTGCTTCACTTCTTATTACCTTATTGCCACGCCATTAAAAAATATTTAGTCTTTTGGTCTGCCAAAATGTGTTTTACTTCTGCTAATTATCCTCTCGTATTAATTTCCTCAAAGAAATGTAAAGAAAGTACGAGTAGTACTGATCTTGACTTGAACTGAGAGTGAACATGCACAATAAAAGTATGGGCAACTGCATGTTTTGTTCTTAATAGACTCAAGTCCCATGTTGCCATATTTAATTCATGACAGTTAGTAGTCTCTCTTAACAAGTGGACTTTTCATTCAGCAGCGTTGCCTGCTGGTGTAGAAAGTAAAGTGTGATTTTTGCTGCCTGGATGGGCTACATTTCCATTTAGCAACTACAGTAAAGCACTTGTCATTTAACTGCAGATGGTTACCAATATGTAAAATAAATAGGACACATATTGCATTGGCTCACTATTATTGAGGTGGTTGTCAGTGGTTTTATGAGGGAAAATGGGCAATGAACAGATGATGTGTATCGAAATGCCCCGCTCTGACACTGATGCCTACCTTTTAAATTAAAACATTGCACATTTAATTCCTGATGGGCACTAGACTATCACAAAGCCTATTAGAAGCTCTAACTGCACATAATCCTCTTTTTGAGCATTTTAGACTATACTGTATAGACATCTACATTTGGAGAACTATGTCCGTTCCTCAACTTAGGAAGTTAGTTTTATTTACCATCTGTTTAAATATCAGTGGAATTAGCCAAAACACACATCCCTAACAAAGATAGATTGGTGAGTCAAATTCATTTGCGAATGATCTCACAGCCAATTCCCAGTCGGGGACCAAGCAGAGTAAGTGTGCATGTGGAAAGGAGAAACCAGAGATAGAAGCCAGTCCTATAGGAGGGATAATGTGTGTAAAAGAGGAGAGGAGCTTTAATAAGTCCCCATGTTGACTGGGAATATCCACTGGGAGGCGCTGGGTAAAATAGCTTATCCAGGAGTGGAGGTTACCCTCCACAAAGGAAGGCTTGTGATTAATCGCTATAACAAGAAGTGAAAGGGCAGAGGAAGTGCACAGTATGAACACAATGTGGTGTAACTGTGAATAGGTGCGATTCTCTCTTCAGTGCCTCTGTTACTGTGATGGTGTGAGCCTAGTGGAGCATGTGATTTGAAATGGGAACACTGGTTGCATGAACTGAGTAAACGTGGCAGTAAACCCCCTCCATCCACCCTAATTGAGCTGAATTCACCTCCAGCAGACTGTCTGGCAAATGCACAAACGGGCTATTTATAGTCCAGCACAGACAGGTAGGCCAGCAGGGCAGTCAAGCAGATAATATTGATAAAGAGCAGGAGTGAGACAGGGTGAAACACTGGAAATCTGGAGTTCATCTGAACGCCTGACATTTGTGATCAACAATGCTATTTGACAGAAATAGATGAAAGAATGTCAGCTATGTACGTCAGATGTTTTGTTTTTGCAAGGTTTGGAAGTTTGCGAGAACAACAATTTTTGGACCAAAATTGTAATATTAACTGTGACATAATTGTATTTATTTGGCTTTTTTCAAAACGGTCCATCCTACAACAACCATTGCTGTGTTAAAGCAGTCTGATAAGGATTAGGCATTCACCTTTAGGAATGTATGTGTAAAAAAAAAAATTATTTTGCCTTTGAATGAATTTGGAAATCCTGTTTATTTTGTACTGACAGAGATTTGATAGAGTTACTAAATCTTTCTCTGACTTAATGTATAGTGTGTCTGTACATGACTGTGAACTGAATGTGTACCACCACTAATATAGAAAAAGGAGAAATATGATGACAGGAATATCTGTTACTATTGACTAATTTAAATAATATTTAACCTCAATGAGGCAAAATAATTTATAAAAATCAAATGATAAATAAAATCTACCTGATTAAAAAAAAATAAACCATAATTATTTACCTCAAATTTATCAAGAAAAAAGAAACGGCTGAATACCTCGTTGATCTTTGATGGTAGACACTTAACTCAAATTCTTCTATATATTGTGCTGTCAAACCTTGTGGTATTTTCATGCCTACTGTCCTACCTGGAGAAAAAGCTGTGCTGGCCAGTGGACGAGGTGTCTCCGTCATACGAGTCGCTCTGCTTGCGGCTGAGTGGCGGCCCGCTCTGGCTGTGCCCTTCGTTTGGGGCGGAGATATCGATGTTGCTCTTACTGAGCCTCTTGCTAGAACTCAGACCCAGGCTAGGCTCTCCCAGTAGACCCGAATTATCCTGAGAGGAAGCAGGAGAGTATGTACATACTGTGAAGCCTATCACACTCGAAGCGATAGTTGCATCAGGAAATTACACAAAAACACAGATGGGAACTGGAGCTTTTCTTTTAGATGTGAGAGGATTTGAATGGCAAAGGGGAGGAGAAGAGATGGATGGCAGAGAGAAAGTGGAGATCCTGCGATGCTTAGCAGGGTGAAAAAGGACATCAAATGACAAGCTGCAAAAACATTAAACTGAAGATGTTAAATGCACACCATAGAAAAAACTACAAAGGTGCCCAGAAAACTTAAGATACATAAAATCAACCTCTGAAAACATTTGTGTGGAGGTTCCATGGTTCAAAATGGTGGACCAGAAGGTATGTGCCAATTACAGAGGCATCACTGTTGTGATACAGAGAGAGCTGAGCCAGAAGGGAGATCTCTCAATCTACTGATCCATCTTCATTCCTACCCTCACCTATGAAGGGTGGGTCATGACCGAAGGAACAAGATGAACACGCGGCCAAAATGGGTTTTCTCAATGGTATCTCTGTGATAAGGTGAGAAGTTCAGTCAACCAGGAGGGACTCTGAGTAAAGATGCTGCTCCTTTGCGTAGAAAGGAGCCCGTTGAGGTGTTTCAGGCACCTGGTAAGGATGCCTGAAACAGGAGGTGTTCCACTGGCGTCCAGCTGGGAGGAGACCGAGGGGCAGACCCAGGAACAGGTTGGGGGATTATATCTCCACATTGGCCTTGGAGCGCCTTGGTATCCCCCAGTCAGAGCTGGTTAATGTGGCCAGGGAAAGGGGAGTTTGGAACCCTCTACTTGAACTGCTACCTCCGCTACCCAACCCTGTATAAGTGGTTGACAATGGATGGAGGAATGGTAGATTTGTTTGGTTGCTACACCCTGGTAGTTGCTCTCCAAGCTAAGAGAATTGCAAAGCTCGTACAGGCCAGTGCATCACCATTATTATCATCATTATCATTATAGCTGTAACAGTGAGTTCCTACCTTCAGGCTCTCAGTGCTGTTGTTCTTGCTGCTGTTGTTGGGGCTTCCAGGTCTCTGGTGGTTGCTAAAGCACAAAGCATCGAAGCACAGCACACCTCCCACACAGTCACCCATTAGGCATACCTGTCCGGAAATATATATAATTAGGTGAGCCTCCAAACACAGTATGGTGCACACAGTCAGTTTACCAAATCCAGACAATATACAACTAGGATACAAATGTGCTGTTACTTGCTAGTATGTTTGTGTTTAAACTTGCAATACTTATTTTGTTTGTTTTTTCTACACACTATCATTCTAGAGTTGTTCATCACAATTCAGCACAATTTATTGTTATGTTCTGCAGCTGTGAGCAGCCTGTTGCATTTTGGGGGATCATCAGCTCACAAATCAAGCATCTTTTCCTGCCGCATTCCCAACATATTATTCAGACTCTAATTACGAGCAGCCATGTGAGAAATGCTTCACATAGCCATAGAAGTTGTATTTCTGAATCAGACATAATGTGATTTTCTGACAGCTATAATATCTCACACGGTCCCGGTAGTGTTTTTCTTATCTTCCCTTTCTCCTCACAGGGAATTCATCATTAGTAGGTTTTTTTCCTCAATTCCTTAGTCAGTTTAGAGGAGTTACCAGTGTGGATCCATATGACTACTACTACCAAAGCCAATGAAGAATTAAAAATCCAAAGTGTAAGAAGGAAAATCCTCACAGATAATTATTGCAAACATAATAACCTTTCAATCAATCTTGGGGAAAATGCTGAAGCAATAAGAGGAAAGGGATTGACTTCAAAAAACGTAATTAGCAAACCAAAAAGTAGGAAATAATATCACATATCAACATCATATACCACGTACCACAAACTCTACAGATATTACCAACCTATTGCAACCACAACTTTTGACAATAGCAATAACAAGTGCCGGTGTAATTACTTTTATAGATATAACCTGTGGGGTTGAACCTCCTGAGAGTCTGTCTCATGAGGAGTGTATTGATCAGTGACTCTAATAAAGTGCCTTGTGGTTGGTTGTATGTTCTGTCAGTTATCCCATGATTTCACTGTAATTGCCTTACATGGAGAGAAAAAGGTTTAATGAATTAAATACTTGGCTTAAGAAATTGAGGGTTTGCATTTCAAACAGGCGCTACACCAGCTTTACTATAGCAGCGAGTAGAAAAAATGAATTATCGACAGAAAAACAGTAATTATTGTAGACGCGGCCACAACACTTGACCTGCCTTTTAATTACACTAACATTAGAGACTAGGGTGAAAGAGATTTCCTCGCCTCTCCAACCAAAACAAGTTTGAGACAGACCTGACCCGTGAATCCCTGGCCGTCCTCTGACTGCAAGAAACTGCGGTAGACCTGGTTGGCTCTGGCGATCACGGTTGCCACGGCATCCTGGTAGCGAGGTGAGACGATAGCAAGGAGGGGGAGAGCAGCCAGAGGCAGGTGGTCCACGCTGCTGGACACACAGCTCTCATCATAGCTGTACGGGTTCAGACTGGAAGAGAGAAAAAAGGGAAGTAACAGAGATGCAATACAGTGTAACAAATTATAATAGATTGCATCATTTTCCGCTACTTAAGAAAGTCCTTAAGTAGTGTTTCCTTCAACTTTGTAAAAGGCGAGTCATCAGTTTTTAATACACAGTAATGTCCCCTTGACTTTCCTAAGTGTATTAATATCTCATCTAATCTGATCATGATGTACTTTATCTAATTCGAGGCAAGGCTGTGTGTTTGTATGTGTCTGAGAGTGTGTGTGAGTACTCAAGCATGATAAGGAGAAGAGGGATATTATCTCGAGGATTGATATAAAAGAAGACATGGTGTCTTTATTGCTGTTAAGACATTCATTGAAAGACAGCAGATGCAAGTCAGGCCCTTCAGACACTTCATGTGACAGCTGGGGGAAAAGTAAAAGATGGCGTTGCCCTGGACTCTCTCCTTGAGCAGACGTGCCAACCCTGTCATCATCCATCAGATACTCTGATTACAGGAAGGAGACCAAACACCACATCAAGGCTGAAATATGTCGGCAACCATGGACACCTCACTGCAGAGAAGGGCACAACCTCTGTACAAGCATAATTCAACACTTTGGAAGGACACATTTGCTCTCCCTGATACTGCAGAGATTATAATATTAATCATTAATTCATCTCTATTCTATCTAATCAATTGAAATATATACTGTATATGTCATATATTTAGCGTGGCTCAACAAATTCAATATGATTTAGATAATCATTCTTTGGGTAAGCATGATATGACCAAAAACATTTTTAGGAAATCTGTCTCAATATATTCAAACATCTGTCACACTTAAGCCTTAAATCACACCCTCTATATGCCAAACCCTTTGAATTTTGATAAGGAGACAGGATACAAACTACACATATTAGTCGCACAACCAAGAGAAAAAAACATTGATAGCTTTTCATGGGCATTGGCAATTTGGAACGTGTGAAACAGAATTTCAACACAAAATTATAACTTATTGTAGCTTATTAGCTATTGCCCAACACCTGGGCCCAGTGGTCTTGTTACAGTTCCTGCACACTTTCCATCTCCAATTCTAAACAAGCCCCAGGTGATACCTCACAGTATGTTAGCCAACAAGATAGATCTCCCAAAATACTCTTGTTGTTCTGCTAATTGGCACAATGTTTTATTTATTGGTATGCGAGTAACACCAAGCATGCCCATTGTGCTTCTGAGGTGTATGATGATGAAGTCTGTTAATTTCTTCTTCTTTTTTTTAAGTTTCCATGGTAACAATATCCCTTGAAAATGACTTGTGGTAGTTGTCAGCAGTTATTGAATAAATGGTTCTCCAACTCGGGGAATGATTGGCGCCGGAGCAACTTAATATTCTTTCACTGATTGTGTCCCACTGTATGTTAGTCAGATTCAGCCACTTACTTGATTGCTTACACTGACTGCATGATTGAGTAAATCTTCTCATTACAGTAAACATAACAAATAAAACACATTCCAAATCGAATTCATTGTATAAGGCTCGAGTCAAACTGTTTTAAAGTGTGTGCAGTGTTAAATTGTTTGGTTTCTGTTAAGATTTCGGCTTTCATTCATCTGTTTTTTGCTCATAAGACAATAAGATGTATATAATACAGGTTTTATATGCATTTGATCATCTAAAAAAACAACAAACATCTTTGCTGGCATGAATATGGTATGTTGCCAATTAGACAACATGGTATATAGACAGATAGATGTATAAATGGATGGCTGGTTTAAAGAATAAGAACAAATAATAAACAGCAAACATACTGTGTGGTCCTTTGTTCAGGAGCAAAGTACTTCTAATCATATAAAAAACTCCATTATCATCATCATTTCGTCATCATGATTGCCCAACACCTCATGCTCAAAACAGCCACAGACAATCTCGTTGGGATTTCAAAATAATGCTACAGGCTCTGTGAAACCTTTCTGGCAGAAAACAGACAATTGATGTGATTGTTTTGCTTCCAGCAACAACGTGTTCACCAGTCGGTCTACCACATGCAGGGGATAAAGCCACCTCCATAATCCCCACTGCCAACACAATAGCAGACAATGACAAATATGTGTTGTAGGGCGATTATTTAAATCAGCCATCAGAGTAAATGGATTAAAAAACACATTCTATTTGATATAAATATGTGAAAATCCAGCTGGAAAGCCATACACAACATTTTATCATTTGAATATGTGTATAATCATGTTTTGTTGGTAAAGGCTACATAAATACAAAATCACAAAACACAAATGTAATTTCAACTGTTGACCGGCTCTGAGCAGTTGGGTGCTGCAAGCAAAAAAATGTATTGAGCAAAGTCCAGTTCACAGCACATCATCAACAAATCAAATGGGAGCAGGTGAGAAAGAAACATTTGTGAGACTAGCATGAATGCCATCGCGCCTGACACAGCTGCCAAGTGCCACGAGATGTCACAAAAACAAAGTTTGTAGAAGCTTCCCTTAGGAATAAAGGGAAATTGTTACAAAAACTCCCTTTTCATGTATATGCAGTCAGAATGATTTAAAGTGAAATAAGTTGAACTCTTTCATTTATATATTCTAAAGTTGCAACTTAGATAAATTATATTACGGCTAAATATCACCAGATAAGGCTTTAAGACTAAAATATGAAACCTTAAAGATTGTATTTCCCTGCTTTTCAGAGAAGCTTTTATGTGACATCCAGTATCAATTGACTAAAGTAACCTCACACCAGTTCACTTCACATCACTGACATCTATAAATGATCCAAGCTTAGACTCCATGTCATCTGTATCCTCAGGGCACTGTCTGTTGGCAACCCATAATCCAACCCTGCCAGACTGTTCCCCTGTTCTACAAGCATAATGTTTTTTTGTACTGTCTGTATCTATATGTCGGCATATATCTGTTGCTCTCTGTTGCTTTGTTTCTGTGTTACTACGTATATATATGTTGTGTCCCAGCTTAGCTCAAATCTATGTAACATGATATAGTGAAAAATGTATATAATCAAGGTGTACAAACATTGATTATACTTAAACTAACTCCACATGTTACTGTGATAATTCAACCTTAATTGCAAGAAGAATTACATCTTATAAATAGATAGAATTGTTTACATGGGGTCTGCCTATGTTTTATGGCCTTAATCACATTATAATTATTACACTTCAATTAACATATTATAAACTGAATAGAGGCAGGGAAAAGATGCTAAACAAAACAGCACTCAAACTGCAACCTGTGTGAGGACTCTAAGGTCTGAACACAGCTATCAAGGGCAGTTTTTTAAGGCAGACTACATTTTGAGCCGCTTTCATGCAGATTTGAAAGAAAACAGCGGAAAGAAACCTTTCTAATGTATAACGTGTGACTGAAATAGCACTGCACACAGTTATTTGCATAACAAAGGTGTCACTGCCTCTACGGGAAGTGTGGTTTGAAATATTCAGCTCAGGAAATTCAAGCACAGCGTCATTTTGCTCCAGGTGGAAGACTTTCTCTCCAATAAAGTACCATCAGATCTCCTTAAACTTTAAACCATTTGTTTATCAGGTGCCTGTTTATTAAACTTAAGGAAGTTAAATGGAAATCCCAACATCCCAGCCGAGTGCCACTAAGAGTGTAGTCCATGCTTTGTAGTCGCAGAGCCTTGATCTTATTAGAGTTGTGTTAACAACTGCTGCTCACACTTGCTCCCAATACACCTAAATTAATATTCAAATCACATTTCTACCTCTGAGCAGGTTCACATGACACAGGATGGGAACAGAAGTTTACCACCTGCTGCACTGCTCAACAAATGTGAGGTGAGAAACTCATTATTTCTGTTGCATAATAACTTGATTATGCAAGCACTTGTTAGTTTGTTACGAAAGAGCACACAACAGAGGGCACATAAACAATGTTTGTGTGTCACAGAAATGAATGTGTGTCGGTTTGTGTGCAAGGCAGTTTAGTGGTGTAACATCCTCTCGACTACAGATTACTTTGTGTTTAGAATCGATGGTCCTTAATTAATTTAAGGCAAACAATTACGTCTTTGTCTATACAAACAGATGCTTTGAAAAAAATACTGTTCGATCAAACAACCCAAATCCCTTCTTCATTTACTGGCTTTAATTAATCTCAATAATGCCAACACTAGTTTCCACTAAAATGATGGTGATCCATAAACTGGGTATCTGCTTTCTGGAACAGATGGTGCTGTATAGTTAGGATTTTATAGTATTTGATCAAGAAAAAACTAATTTGTTTGTCACACCACAGAAAAAAAACCACACAGTTTTAATGATCTTTAAAGAAAATGTTTCAAAATGTTCAAACAATAGGAAAATAATTCTCTACCCTGCAACACTGGAGGTGTGTATGTGTAATGGGTAAAAATCATTTAATTTCCAATCTCTGCTAGAATTTTACCAAATGTGTACAGTGAAATGAGCTATTTCACTGTGGTTCTTCTGCTCCAAACCAGTATACACTTTCACAGCTCCAACCTGATCGACTGTAGACAAGTAACCACAGAGCCTATGATGACATCTGAAGGTAGTGATCCCAGCACGCTCTGCGTGCAAACAAGTGTTACTTGACTTCTGATGGAATCTGGACACTATATATTAGCTTCTACAAACAGTAATGTTCCTGCGGTAATTTCAAAAGCAGTAACAGCTGGCATACCCAACTGTTAGATGTACAGAACTTTGCCTCAAGGTTTCATGGTAATGTGATGATGAAGTGATCCATTAACAACAGTGGGAAGAAGATAAGGCTGACTGAGTCGGTTATAACTCCAATCAGCCTCATCTCGCGCAGCATAACCTTGAGATAGACTCTATTATGCTGCCCCGCTATTCTCTTGGCTTTCGCCATATAATGTCAAACTGTTAAATCTGAAGTCAGATTCCTGCTTAATTGCGCTTCCAATATTTTAATGGCTGGCTTAGCACTGCACTGAGTCTTCTTAATTAGGGATAGGTCCAAGAAATAGTAGCGAAACATCCCCTGCTGCCGAAGGCCACATCAATGAGTCTCTATCTCCCTAACCTGAGGTCACTAATGGTGCTCACGGACAAGTGCACGTTCTCCATCCATCTGGTTTCCTTAGTCGAAAAATATCTTGCAAAATGATGCCAAATGTAATGAGAGATGAATCCATTTAATTTCTCTCTCCTATTGCTAACATGAAGTTTTCAATAGATTTGTTTATTTGTTTATGTTAAACTGTGACCAAGGCGGTGTGTTGGCTTTGACAGGAAATCAATTTGGGAGACTTTTTACTGTCACTGTTAATTGGACAGGGTTGGATTTTTTTGTGTGTGGGATGTATTTGTGCGAGCGTATTTATGGACAGCACCCGTCTGTTGTCTTGACACCCAGCTACTTGCCAGCAGCGCTAGGTTAGTTCATTAGCAGGCAGAGCTAATAATGAGCGCTTGGAGCCACTTTGAGCACAGCAGGCCTTCCACCAACACAGCAACAAGGACGACACAAGCTTAAAAAAATGTTCATTCTCTATGGGGACATCCTACAGTAAATAAGGAATTATAAAGCACTGTGACAGAAGTCTCCTGTTTGTGTGAAAGTTTGTTTTTGAGGCGCTAAGAGGTTTTGCCACCTCGACTCTGCGGTGCGATTTTCTGCCAAGCTGTTACCCAGAATTTGAGTAAATTACCCACACAGCAGTGATTCCTTCCCGTGGGCCAGCCATTCCATTGTTTATGTTGGCAAGCAAATAAATGAACCTCCGAACACCCACAAGTCTGACACTGTCATTAGAGCAAACACTGCTGCCCGTTCAAATTGAAGGTGAATAAGTGTTTTTTTGCTGCTGTGTGGGTTGTATGAATGCCTACTGACTGCACATATTGTCATTTGTCAAGTTTTAAGGACCTGGAGCCATCTAGGCATACGTACCTTTTGTTTAATTTCACTGAAGAGAGCTAAAACAAATATTAACTTCTCATTGTTTTCAGAGATTTTTAACATGAGCTGAGTGTTTGGTTCCCCATACTAGATCTCACTTGGTGAATATATTAGAGCTAGTGTATATTATGTAACTGCAGTTATACAGCAGATATGTAAAAAGACATTGCAGTACAGAAATTCCAAAATATAGGTTTGAGGTCATTTAAATAACATTGTAACCATAACATAGAATACAATGACTTTCTGACAGTATTTTGTTATTAGATATTTTTTTTTAAGCAATCAAATAATAATATATGTATCCACCTCAAAGATCTAGTCAGGCTATAACAGAACAATTACATTATGAGAGAATGTACAAACGGAGAGACCACAATTCTGTTGATAAAATTAGGTACCGTTTAAAGCAAATAATTTTACAGAACAGTCTCGAAAGGGACCCCTTTTTGAGGGAGATCTCAAAGAATCTGTGCAGCAACAAGGAGCATGCTAGTAAAACATATTCCTCCTTAATAACATAAACAATAATCGGATGTTTATACCATTGCTTTTTACATACCATTGTTTTCCGCTCTACATGCAAATGATTGGGTTGCAAGGGTTGAACCAGATTGATATGACTCTGGTTCCTGGGCGACAGTGCTGTGTGTCCTCTGATCAACACTGATGATGTAAAAAAAAAGTTGTGCTCACGAGATACTAACCCGTTATCCCGACTTTTATTTTTTTCTCTCTCTCTTTTTTTCTTCTTTTTCGATGTCCCTTTAGGGGCTCCATAAAAATAACCTTCTGTAGGAAAGAAAGTGTAAATATAACAATTCAAAACAACATAAATACTGTGGAATTATTACACATTGCGCAACCTGTTTCTGGTTATTTCTTTATTTTTCCATTGAAATTGTATATTTAATTCTCCTTAATTGATCATTTTATGTATTTCCTAATTACACAGTTTTGTTCCTTTGCGAGATAGCATTTCGATATTACTTGGTCTCTTTTAAATGTAATGTGTGCACATGCAAGAGCAGGCTGCAATAATGCAGTAAGGCAGCAATGCTCCACTCCAGTGGGAAGTTGTTGTTTTTAATATTTCATCTCAGGGTGTGGTGAAAGCTAAGCAGGCGTCAAGCTGTCGAAAAGCTACAGAACTCAAATCTCTTTACACTTGTCCTTCCAGTCACTGCCTCGCTCCTGCTAATGTCAGTCACAAAACCAGACAAGCCTCGACTTGACTGCCAAACGCATTCTCCCAGCTACGGTGATTAGTGACAATTCAGACAATAACATCCTTAGCATATAATTGGAGAGCAGCGAAAACTAAGTGACGCTATCAAAGATAAAACTGGTGACCAGTGGGACATGTGGCATTAACTGTAAAATGAAATCATTAGTTACGCCTAAGCGACTCTCTGCACAGGCAGCAGACAGGACTAAAAAAAGAGCAAACGCATGAACACAGACACATTATAACCCTCTGCCTCTCAAATAAATCTTCCAGCAAGGAAAAGGACCTGTGAGTTTTAATGAAGATAATGCTGTATGACTTTTAATAAGGGGAGAATCATCTCCTGACTGCTGTTCATCACTGAGGAACGGCCATCCACAATTAACTACCACTCCTAAATTGATACCACATGTGAAACCTGATTATAAAAGAACAGTAGCTTAATAGAAAAAACAGATATGTGCATACATTCCTTGCAGATGCCTCAGGGAAACTGTATAAAGTCATGTAGCCATTCATGTTGCTGCCTTCACATTGGAGGGTTAACAATTCAAAACAACATCGCTTAAAAAGGTTAGGAGTAAAATAATCCACATAGCCACATGCTGGCAGGGGCTGAGAAATGTCATCAGCATACTAATTAATACTGCACTGTCTGTTAAGGGTTCTTTGGTCAATATATTTCCTCAATTAGCCTCTGAGCCAACAAGGCTATATTTGTTCTGGCAGGCATGCATTCGTACTGCTAAGATTCCTTAAATACCTCCTGTAACATTAAAGTTCTCAGCAGTCAGACCATAACTGCTCTATAGCAACTGTGTCCGTCTATCAAGCTAGTAAGAATGTCGGTTGAATACAAAAACACAACATAAAAACAAATTCAGGGAAGCGGTTGGAAGCGGTTGACCCAGGTTAACTAACATAATTATTATCAATTATGCTATTTTATACATCTTGAGAAGATCGGATCACGCTCTGATGTCAAAATAAACATTTTCACAGCAGACATTTTCAATATTTGGTATGAAAAGCCCAGGTTTTACAAATAAGACTAACTCTGTTACACAGTACAATTGCCCCATTAAGTCATGACAGCGAATCAACAGGCATAATACCAGGACCCCCAAAACTGAATCAGCTAAGTGGAATTACCCATTTCCACCTTATTAACATCTGTGCTGTTCTCCAACACACTACCTTCTTGTTGTGTTTTGGAAATGTTTTCAGATTTTCTTATTGTTGATATGATTATTATTTTATGTTCATGTGTTTTTTTCCTTGACCCTGAGAGGATTCTTTAAACTCCCTCAAAGAGCAACGCTTTTTCACCAAATCTCTCCTTGAAATTAAAAATGACTTGGCGTGTTTCTGGCTCATCTTCTGGGAGAAGTTCAAAAGGCATTAATACATCCATCTCTATAAACTTCGTACAACTTAACTCTAAGTCTAACTTTGTCACTACTTACAGGGTCTAGCAGCTGATAATGGCTGCTTATGTGACACTGAAATTCGCCATCTTTCTCCCTGTTACTTTAAAGTGTCAGAAAGGAAGCACTTCAGCAAACTCAACAGCTGAAGGTTAATTATGTGTCACTCATAGTCTATCCATGTGTTTGTGTTAATTCATTAAATGGAATGTGTTAGAAAAAATATCACTCGTCACCGGCTTGAGTTTCAATAATCAGGATACATGTATTTATTATCCTTGCAAGAATGGAAGTAGTCATCACATACAGAGCATATGATACAACTAGTTCCCCGAACAGTGTCCTTCAGATGCCTTATATACAAGACAGGGTGTTATTCAGTCACAAGATACATAGTTCAGATTAGCTAAGGCCTGCGTAAGCAATAAACATGACAGTCATATGCCTATCTCCCTAGGGGCTGTGTCATCATGTTTAATCGTTGGAACATAGCTATCGTATGTTCAACACAGTGTCTCATAAGCTTCTTCTAGGTAATCATACATCCGGTTACGTACACAGTTACAGTTAGGCCTTTGTTATCATGTGCTACTCTGATATTGAAAGAGTACATTCAGTATTTTCCCAACAGAATGGAAATAATTCCTCTGGCATTTTTCATGTTAAGATTCAGCAGTACCACCTACCCATATTTGCATGCAGCAATGGAAAAGTATGATTGATGCAATCAGCTTTGAGATCTGGCTCAGGGAAACAAATATACAGATGGGTGACAACTTAAAGGAAATAACCATTATCTATCTTATTCGTAGGTTGCGTTCCAATTGTCAGTTAACCCTAGGAATGTTTCTAACTGAGTGAAATAATGATAAGAGCTGTTTGAATTCTTGAGATGATAGGAAAGGAGCTTTGGAACTTCCTTTATAACCTCCTTTAGCTTAGTAAACACTGGACCTTTCTTTACGAAAGGAAAGGAGAAAATGCTGCCCCAAAAGTGTAAGTGCAGTCGGATTCTCTGAAGCCCGGTCGTCTATTCCTAATTCCTTTTGAAACTATTCCTTAACCCTGTGACGTTTCTCACAGAGGTCAAGGAATAGTGGTTAGGAAAAGAGGATAGGTGCGTTTTTTTGTGCAATTTGACCGCAACCCTAGTCCCATTATACCTGGTGAGAATTATGCACTACCAATTATTCCTTTACTAAATGTGTGTCGATGAGGGCAACAGGTGCTTCCTTTTCCTGAAACCTTTTGAGAAATAAATGATGTGAGAACACTACCTGTCACACTTTAAATGGGATAATGTGATCCTCCTTCTACCAAGGGATTGGGTTGGGGGGGCTAAGCTACAAATAAAGCGGAGAAAGTGTATTAAAGCAGCTTTAATGCTAGCTGTATAGATTACTGAAACCTTTAGAATTACACTAGAGGGATCTTCATGATTCTTTTAAAATACAATGTTAACAATTATGAAAAAGACAGATCTAGGAGTGCGAGTGTGTAGCAGCTTAAGGTAAACGAAAGCCTTTAAAACCACCATAAAATCGATTTTATCCATGTGAGACGCTTGTAAACGCAGGTGTGTGAGGGGCTAATGAGACCCCCTGTTAAGCTAAGAGCACTCACTTGGACACCAGGGAGAAGGCCTCGGCGCAGACAGCGGGACATGGCACCAGCTTTATCTTCACGTGTTCTGCGGCAGCCTGGAAATGTGCCCGTGTTACCTTCTCCAGCACGGAGGTCAGGGTGTCCACATCTCCAGACTTTGTGCTCGGGTCTCCACCTGCTGTGTCCAAAATGTTCCCCCCCATGCACCACTAGCAGCAGCACATGCGTCTTGCATTTTCTCTGCAAAAGGGTTCAGGTAGGGTTGGAAAAACGAAAAACATAGGAAGATAAAAGAAGGAGTGTTACATACAAGCAGAACTGTGGGTATTTGTATAGGTGTTTGGGCTTCATAATGATCCTACCTCTATATCCTCCAATCCATCAATGCTGCTCTGAGGGGCACAGCGAGGACCTCCCAGCTGGTAGAGACCCTCTGCATTAGATGAGAATCAGGAAATGGCAGGAAGGAAGGAAAGAGGGCAGAATAAAGAGAGAGAAAAGGGGAAAAGAAAGCGTCACTGCAGGAGCCACTTCAGCCAGATGTACCAGTATCAGAATCATAAATGGATATTGATCAGTGAATATGGTCAATATAACTAATGGCTCTTCATCTCTCTTCATTCCTACTCCAAACTGGGTGATGGGTCTATGTACCCTTAGGCTTAAATGGCATACAAATTTGATTCAGAAGTCAATACAGGGAGTAAACATGGTTGTTTCACTGCTGCGGCATCTATAGCCATCACATGTTATTGGGTTTTGGCTTCTCAGGCAGAAACAACAATGGACTTATTTTCTAAAGACTAAGGATGAGAAAGATATTGTTTCGACTAGAAGCATCTCTCGCTTCCTCTCTCTCTATGGTGCAGTATTTCATGGGTATCTGGCCAAACTGATTACCCTCTCCGGAAGCCCCTCCATGCTGTGTCATATTATTCCTGAGCTCTCCCCTGTCTCTCTTTCTATTTCTTTCTCCAGGCTCAAGTTGTTGTTTACTTGGCTTCCTCGTCTGGGGCCGACTGTCATGGGAGGATCTCACAGGCTCACATACTGTCATCTCCCTTCTACTCCGTTTCCTAGCCCACAGCTCTGCCTCCGTCAGCCTGCTCGTCTAGAACAGCTCAGCATGCACAAGGGACTTCAGCACACTGCACTATTTTGGTCACAAAGTAACAGAAAATCAATGGAAGCAGGTTTTCTTTCTTCTGAAAGAGCAAGTTAGGGCACACAAATTCCACCACCACATTCCAAATGTCGTGTAAAGTATTTAAGAGTGGAAACTGTGTTGTGGGTTTTCACAGTGAGCTGAAAAACTAGTTTGAAAAGAAAGTGGGGGTTGTTATATGTTTACTGTGATTTTGAAAAGCAAAGACACTGTTGGACAAGTTTTATATTGAGCAGCAACAATTATTAACAACAAGCTTAAGGTGTGAAAAATAACTATATCTCAGCTTTTGGGGACACCAAACTATTTTAGCGACATCCAGCGTAGTGAAGATTTCTGAAACTCTAAGGAGCATAATATTTAAGGATCATAAATCAGTAGTACCTTTCACTTTAAAGTAATCATGTTCATTAAGGGCTATACAAATATGTTCATATGTAATCACTGAATACACAAGAAACTATGAGAATTATATAATAAAGAAGACACTCTCTTAAACACTGCCAATTTGAAGATCCCTGAAGCTTACTAAAATTCACTAGAACATGTTCTGTCTGCCAATCTGTATCAAACAGCTGCATTCAGCAGATTGTAGGAAAGACAGTCAGAGGAAGTGGCAGAGCTTTGCTCACCTCATCATTTGTGTTAGTAGCACACATGGGCTGCTAGTGGATCCAACGATAGATAAGACATTTATCTGATATTGGAGGTATCCGACAAAATCTGTTGCCTAGGCTCAGTACAATAAACCAGCTTCCTGCAGTTTCAAGACCGATAAAAAAACTATTCTAACAATCCACAAGATCATTTTTTATTTTCATTTCATGTGCTTTCCCTAAGATGCTAATTCCTCACAGTCAATACGTGCTTCATGAAGCTTAGTGGTATTTAGCAGCTGTTTATCGGCCCCCATTCTCATCAAATAATTGACCTTACCTAGAGAGCACCCTTTGGAAAGGCAACAATGGCGCAGTTCAGCAGCCTCATGGCCATTTCCAGTGGCTCAAAGCCCAGAGAGGCACACACTCACTGCAGGTATACAAAGTGCATCTGTTATGTACTGCAGTCTAAAATATTTGTAAGCTTATCTATGAGAGAGAAAGAGAAAATTGGAGGGGTTGTGAAGATGAAAAGGCTCTGCAGGGAAGTAGGAGAGGATTACATTGATTTATTGATCCAAGTCTGTTAGTTTACTCTTGTATGTCATTCTGTCTGTGCAACTATGATACACAATGTAATCCCCCCATCAAACCAAGGGTTGTCTCTTTTTGCAGCATGCCACATTTTTATCATGTGTTTCCTCTCAGGTTTTTGACCACAGGCAAAAGTCTGCATTCATCATAGGGGAAGATGGAATATTTATCTTACCAAGGAATATAAACATGAATACATTCCCTGAAAGTTTCCTGCCTGCTGGAGTGTGAACTGACTCATTAGAGAGTGAATTATTGGTTTTCCTGGAAAGACACACAAAGAAACTGAAGTTTTGGCTCTTCTTTGAAAATCAGTTTTGCCTTTTAATTTTAGCTGAATTCTACAGAAAGCCTCTGATTAACATTTGTGGGAATTGATTATGAAAACCTTCTAGTACCGTACATAGTTGTGGAATGATTATCAATATAAACGATATGGCGTTAGACATATCATATTTCCTGTAATCAGAGGGCAACCAGCTCTTTACATTATGGCATGGAGTATCTTTATGGAAATGACCTGCTGTGATCATAAGTTGGAGCACCTCTTGACCTCTATGCCAATCATTTAATTTGCATGACTGTTATGCCCCACTCTTAGGCAACTCTAGGAAGCAACTTTCTCACCAACAGCTGTCCACCCAACCAAAAATAAATCACAGAAGAAACCTCTCAATGTCCAGATCATAAGCACTCATTTGACAAGTCTCTGAAAAACATCACTTCACTGAGCATGTCATTTGCACTCCAGTCAAGAACATAACAAAAGATACTAAGAGCACCCCGCACTGCAACCAAGACTCCTCTTGGTGTATTATCCTCATAACTTTATCAGCAACATAAAGTGCATTCTAGAAATACACAGTGTCCACGGATGTAAGGAATGGATGCAACCGATCTTCATGGATGGAAGAAAAGCAATCTATTTTTTGAAACAACAAATTGTGGAATTCTTTCCTTTTTTTGAGAAAGGTCCCCAGTCCCCGAGCACATGTTGATTGCATGGGTTACAGAACCATACGAGTTTCTATACTTAAGATATATATAAATAATTGACCTGGTAAGATGCTAGACATTTTAAAAAGAGAGGTGAAGAAGTCATGTATCACTTGATTGGAAAATGTGTCATGTTAAGTAGCACAAGGTTAGGGATCTCATTTGGAGGTGCGCTGCCTCCTGACTGGCTAAACATCCCCCTCTGACCCCTGGCACGGTGCAGGCATGCTAACACACTCAGCCATCTGCTCACTGCTGCTGGAATCAGGGTCTGTTGTGTTGCCCTACTGCGAAAAGACCCCAGGAGACGCCACCAGCTCCACTGCATGACAAACCTGCCGACACACACACATGCACACAGCACAACTCACTCATAGACATTTATACATTCAGTCAAACGCACACACAGTTTATCCCTAACAGATTACTGCAAGATTTCCTCCTACACACACACACTCAACAATCCTTATAAAACAGTTTGTATCTTACGAAAAGTAAATATTATTGTACGTTGTCCTATACATTTCCAGCAAGACGAGTGAGCAGGGCGCCAACGTAACCCCCTGCATCTTAAATAAGTAAATGTTGACTCGGACAGAGCTCTCCACGGAGGGGAACGTTTTTGTTTTACCATCTATCCATTCAGACTTCCTCCCCGAGACGCTCTTTAAACTACGCCCCCTTAGTTGTTTAAAGGCAGCTATGCAAGTCCTATATGAATATACAGTATGAAAATGAGTGCCTTACTTTTCGTGGATTTAAGTATTGTGAATGAGAACAGCTAGACACACACAAATACAGCCGGTGTAAGTTTGGCTCATTCAGTGCCTGTACCAAGGGGCATGCTGATCTTATATTCACCAAGCACCCTGGAATAAACATGTTGACAAATGTACCCTGAAATGTCATGTGAATAATTGATCAAACTGGTTGCCGCCCAACACACTTAAGCTGGAGGTAAAAAACTAAATGTGAGAAAAAGAAGACAGGAAGAGTAGTTAAATGATTACTGGGTTATTATCAGAGAAGTCAAATACGCCAAACGGTTTTTGAAGGATTTTGGAAAAGACAATTGTTAGCGAAGTAGTTTCTAATGATATAGCCCAAGGTCACATTTGTCTAAGAGTGGTTAATGGCTTTTGAAAAACACAAGTTACTATATCCTCAGACCTTTAATTCCTATAAGGAAAACTGCACAAATAAATTACACTGATTGGAAATAAGAGCAGAAGTAAATTATTATGTGAAGCACTAGATGAAGGAAAGTAATTAATGCACCACATAACAGAAAGAAGTAGCTTAATGGAAAGACACAGAAAGGGTTTAGGGGCAATTGACCTTTTTCTACCTCGCTACAATGACGTGTTGTAAGGCAATTCTGCAGCACATAAACACTTATGACCACAACGCTCAATCAACATTTCTAAAGGGTTCAAGGGAAGTGTTAACCATCAGCAGTACAAAGCTTTTTGCTGACATAGGTGGCTTTCTGCACGTGTGTGTACCCTTTCATTTCAAACGTCTCTTCCCCCCATCTCCCATCCCACTCCTCCAGAGCTCCAGGCAGCAACAGAGTTGTTAGGGTGTGATTATATGCTCTCAAAGTGGGAACACACAGCATTTCTTACTTTATATCTTGTCAGAACAACATACACACAGAAACGCAGACATGCACACACTTAATAGTCAGCACATAGAAACCGTCACACAGGAGAGAGTCTTTAACAGCCAAGGCTGGCATTGTAAACGTAAAAGATGAGGCAGATAGATACTCCTGACATCGAGTCACTTGTTATCATGTTCTCACCTCTCCCTCTTTATGTGTGCTGTCTCCTATTATAATTCTGCTACTTTTATCTTTGCAGCCGTTTTAAGTATTTTAGTTTTGTTTTCGAGAGACAGCCATGCAAGAGAAATCTAGGCGATTGTGCCTTTGTGAGGATCTTGTGCTACATGTGACCAAGGGAAGGTGATGTGCAGATTACAGATGAGTCTCTATTTAAATGTATGTTTTCTGTCCACTTCTCTCTCTGCATGTGTTTCTGAATAGAGCGACAGGGTGCATGAAGAAGAGAAAGCTGTGGCGCTCCACAGAGAATGGATAATACATGTCTCTCTGGGTCACTTTGTTTGAAACTACATTCTCACAATAGAGGATATTATGTATGGTCTGTGTTGGGTTGTTGGGCAGGACTTATAACTACGTCATCCCTGCATGATTTCACTGACACATTCATTTCAGTTCATGTTATCCCAGCTTGGCAGCCCACACAAAGAAGCAGCCGACAGTCGGATTTAGTAGTTTATCATGGAGTCGGTCAATTAACAAAAAGAAAATATGCTTATGTAACAGCAGTTATTTCAGGTTAGACAGAATTATACGGCACCAGTGAGTGGATTAAGTAGGGAAAAGATTGAGATAAAAAGAGCACAGCATAAATATGCCGATAAGAGTGTTTGCATAGTGAACAGATGGGGAGCCCGGAAGATGCTTGAGTATTGGCTGATGTTAGATCGCACAACGTCACAGGGAAGCAATGAAGAAGAAAGAGTGCAGTAGAAAAATAAGGAGCAGTTGTGCTCCTGGCATTCCTGTCTGTCACTATCAACGTTCCCTCCGTTGGGAGGGAAAGACTTTACAGTAGCCGGTGGCTTGTGGAGTTATGAATGTAGGAAGATAGAGAGGTGGAAATATAAGAACATGATGAGGTGATGCGATGGGAGGAGAGTCAAGGAGCAGCGAGGCTGGGGGCAAATGGATGGTTAGAGAAGCGGAGGAGAAAAAAGAGAGGGATGATGGAATAATGAAGAGCAAAGGGAGGGAAATGTATTTGAGGAACCGACAGATATGGAGATAAAAGTGTAGTGGAGGTTGCCGCTCAACTGCTTCACAGGCTGAGTAGTCCAGCTGCACCTTTAAGGTTTCCCGATTACTACAACACAATCTAATCCCGACTTCTCCTTTTGAAATGAACCACTAGAAAATACATCATAATAATTTAACAAGTGGGGAGTTTTAGCTGCCGTGACCCATTAGGTTTCAGATATGACGATTCAACATGATAGTATCGCGCTTTATACTGTATACCTGCAACATAAACGGAGCAGACCATTCATTTGGATGTACAAAAGAGAGGCTGAAAGCTCCACAGTTTTAGGGGAAAGGAGTCACTCATAGCCAGAAACTCAGAAATAATTAGCACCCAACTTCCGCTCTATGGAGATTCATAGTCTCTTTGTTCTTAATGTTTTGGTTGGCGCACATGTAATAGCCATTTAACTGTTTTGGATTACTCTCATCGCGCCATTAACATAATTCTCAGTAGCATCAGGCAGATGTTTCCTGCTATAAATCTCGATAATCCCCCTGAACACTATGATTTTACAACCCTACATGATTCTGTTTATGTTCCACTTTCGTTACTTTATCAGAGGATATGACCTCAGCCATTTGTAGTTGGTGGTGCTTTTTGAGATCTTCATTGCTGTTGCTATGCCCGGTTTCACCAAGCTAATCGATGTCTTTAAAATGCATGTGCCCCCGCAAGTGTAGGATGTAAACAAACAACTACAGAACCTCAGCAGGCATTCTCATATTTGTTTGCAGCACTGTGTTGGGGAGTGTTTCTATTTTTGTAGAGTTTGACTGTGCAGGAACATAAGTATGAGGGACAGGGAGCGCAGAGAGGGAGAATGCAATTACCAGTACATAAGGGCTGTCCACTCCAAAAACGATAACTATAATTATAACTGGTAACATAATGATGTCAGAATCCACACTGATGAATAGTAACACAACAGTGGTGCCAACTGAACTGCACTGCATCTGTCTTTTTCAGAAACTGTCACCTAGCAACGTTAAAATTGTGTATAGAAAACATAAAGGGCCTACTTATGAACATTCACCTGAGGAACATGCTAGAGCTGTTTACACAATAATCACAAAAAGAAGATAATAATCATCAATCCTTTAATTTCGTTTTCTAGGTCAGAAATGGAAGGCATGGCACCCTGTAAATGTGTTTGGATTTGTTTTGGCTGTCAGTGTTTCCAGCATTGATCAAATTACTCTAACAGTGACAAACAAAGAGACCTTTTGCGAATGTCATTATACTATAAGCTACTGTAGGGCTGCTCGATTATGGCAAAAATCATAATCTCGATTATTTGGGTCAATAATTGATATCACGATTATTAAAAACAATTATCCATTTACAATTTATTGGAGAAAAAAAATGTGAACAGTATGTTTTTAACAGTTGATTACCCTGAACCTTAAGTATAATTCAACTGAAAAACCCAAAAATAAAAAATGATTTTTAAAAAAAAATAAAGAAAAAAGTAATAATAATAATAAAATAATAATCGTTTTATTTCGATTACGTTGTTTTCGTAATCGTTGCAAGCCATAATCGCGATTAAAATACGATTAATTGAGCAGCCCTACTATAAACTGCCATTGTCTTGGGTCGGAACTATTTTAAATAACAATATAATTAGCGTTATCTTCATATGAAAGGTCCTTTAAAAGGCTCAAGCTGAATGCTTGAAAGCAGTGTATGGGTATTAAAGAGTCCTGGAAACAGCAGTCTAGGGATTTTAGACAGAGGGTTTTTAGACGCCTTCCGACACCATATACAGTACTTCAAACCCTCCGTATAAGGTAACATATCCCCAGTCTTATTTAGCAGAGCTAAAGTGTTCGTACCAATGTCCCTTCTCCAATCCTCGACCCTTAAGTACGTGACCCAGAAATCGAACAAGACAAACGGTCTGTGTGGGGACATTCAAAATTCATTAATGCACATGGAGGAGTCAAGGAGAATGAAGAGAGGAAACAGAAGAAAGAAGGCTTCCACAAAAGCAAGGATGCACAGGTGCAGTCTATGAGGAAGTGTTATTGCTACATAAATAGAAATGTCATGAGCCATAATAGGAAAAGAGCAAAATGTGGTTTCTGACATTTCCTTTAAAAGTATTATCAGACGTATTCCTTGAGGTTACACTTCATAATTAAAAGCAGAATTAATTGTATATATTTTGTTGAAAATATACATATAGAACTAAATACGATACTATACTATGAGGGATGTCTTACGCATTAAGCCCAGTGACAAGTGATGCAGTAGTAACGCTACAATTTAAGGACGTCGGTTAACCATGATGCTCCAGTGAACGAGGATGTCCAATTTCCCAACCGAGGACTCCTGCGTCATTCCATCTTTCCCTGGCGTCTTACAAGTGTGGAGCAAGGAAGATATGCAAGCAATGGAAATAAATATGCAAATTGAGGTAATTGGGTGAATGTATGCTTAACTTCTTTAGCCCCACTGATATGCGTACCAGCTCTGTCACCCTGTCAGTAATGGAGACAAGGTGCACAGTAACAGTGATCGGAGATGTGATGCAGGAGCGAAGAAACTCACTGGAACTGTCGACAGTTGTACGAGGAAGATATCAACTACATCCTGTCATGTGCAATCAACAGCTCTCGTCAGTCACCTTGCTGTGTGCTTTATAATATATCTGTATTTTTATGATCAGTATTTTTAATATTGCACTTCACTTCAACACTGACATATTATAAAGGGGCATTGAAAACAGTTGCCCATTTATTGCACTACAGACAACATCACATTGGAAGATACTCGCTTTATACGTCCAACTCAGACTGCTGAGGCTGATTACAGAAACCCGTAACTCTTCTTAAAAAAAATGAAATTTGAGTGGCGTATGACTAGCAATATTTCATATTTGTTTAGTAGTAGGAATGTATTGTTTGTTTTCATTCTTTTCATAGGAAAACACACAGAATATCACCTTAAAAAAGATATATAACCTATCCTTGACCAACTAGGGCAGCTCTTCATGTTTTGTTCATGAGGAATGGCTCTGGTACTGCTGCTGCAGTGGACCACTTCACAGGTAATTTCTAGACTTCGTGAGTGGTTTGTTAATGGTGTGTGGGGGGGTGTAAAAAATGCACAGTGTGCCCACTTCTCCAGTTACCACCACATGGGTTAGTACAGCATCCCTGCAGGAGCGGGTTCTTTCATCTCTGCAGGACCAGACTGTACTCACACTGAGTCTCAGTGATTAAAAGCTCTTACTTCAGATTGTCAGACCTCAGAGCTGGCCTTTACACCGAGAGCCGGTTCATTTGTCAGTAAACAAAATGCAAAACGAATTGATTGCTAACAGCACAGGACTGATAGGGGAGCTGTGAAGCACTGTTGCTATTGAATCCATATTAATATAATGGATTTAGCTCTTTGTTGTTGAACTGATTGTGATTGTTTCTTTGCTGCCATTCAATTTAAAGCCACATTGTTTTTATCACCTGCTGTCTTGTGACATACATAGGGAAGCTTATGTAGCAAACAAATAAATGTATAAATGATATAGCTTAAATATATAAATAAGGTAAACCATTGAAGTGTATGATATGTCGATAGGTAACAGCACTACTCATCTGTCACGCATAGCTTTGAAACCATAATAGAGATTGACAAAAAGCCTAGAAAAACAATTTACTCCTGACAACTGGGAACAAATTTGCTTCCCCTGTTATCACATTAAGAAATGACTGGTCTGCATAAATCTGATTTATGATCTTAAGGGGAAACAATTGTGAGTACTGTATGTATGAGAAATACTGTGCTGTTAATCCTCTGGGTGATATGTCATTCAGTTAGTGTCAATAAATCACACCAGAGACTGTGATACATGAATCTAATAAACGTTCTCGTTTTGGAGAAAGTTATTGATTTGGATCTGACGTTTTTTGAGGACTAATATGTAAACCTGCTAACAAATGATCATCCTCCTGCTGGTGCTGTTTGCTTCAAACATATTTCTGCTGCTTAGTTCAGGCACAGCATCTGTCTATGTTATTGTTCCTTATGATGAACACAATAACAAAGCAGATATAGACAGTGTTTGATGTACAGGAGAGGATTATTCTCTCAGAAAGGTTCAAGAAAAGTCCAAAATAAAGAACAGCAGTTTTCAGGATCTTTGACAGCACTGAGGAATTGAGCTTAACCTTGAACAGAAAATACATTCAGTATATTGAGCATGGAAGAATATGTTCCCATATTATTTTTTCCTGTGCCTAATTTACCAATTTATATTTGAGGAAAAGGATTCAGAAAAGAAGAGAGAGCAAAGGGAAGCTGAGCACGCACACACATCTGTGCTCAATCTTTTTGTATCTTGTAAGGTCTTGTTTAAAGGATTTTTATGGCAGCCTTCAACAGCTGTGAAAAAGATTTGGACCTATTTGCTTGCAACAATATTATTTCAAACGATGTTTCAAGAGAGCCGAACACAGACATGTTTCGAGCTCAGCGCTCCTCCTCAGGCATCTGCGAGCACAGAGCAGGAGCACAGAGCAGGAGCACTGAGCTCGAAATACATCGCATATCTGCATTGTTAGATCTTAGCCACCATTATGTTTATTTGCTGCTCACTTAGTGCTTTCGTTTATTCAGGCTCATATAAAGCTTCAATGACTAAATGTTCACCCTTTGCAAGCATGGAGCCTCCAATCTTTTCCCTTTTAGATTATACTGTGAACTACTAAGATGTTTTCACAGGAGTTGGTTGACCGAGGCATTGCCTGAATGCCCGTAGATGAGAAAAAAAACGTGTTGTTAGATGGCCAGAAACACATCTGTTATGGGAAGCCCATTTAGCTTTTTTTCTGCTGGATATGCTGTGCACAAACAGGCAATAACACTGTGTCCTGTGGGTCCTGTCCCAGCTTTGTTCACACCACAGTGCAACTGCATTTTGCCAAGCACTTTTCTTTTTATAAAAAATAATGTATTAAACCATGTGTGTCCAATTGAGATGATAAATATAATCTCCAAGGGAGCCTTGTACTAATTTCTATCAAGAAAATAGATATTACTTACAATTAGGCTATAAAATCGCACCTCAAAGATGAATAAAAGTCTTTATGTTTGATAGGTCTTCAGAGATGACATAATTTGTAATCCATCTTTCCTTTCATACCCTGTAGTAATAAACACACACTAACACAACCCCCTGCAGTGTTAATGTGTTGATTTATAGTGGGTCTCAGCACAGTTGAAGTGAACAATTTTCCTGTACCACACTTCGATAAATGAAACCAGGATTATTTTCCTTTTAGTTTTACTCTTTCTGCCCCTAGAACTCAAACATTACTTCATATAGCTTTAAATAGAAGCTACAATTCATCCACCGTATCCACCATTATCATCATTCAGTGACTCATAAATATGATTACACATTTGTGAATTTGTGTGTGTGGCATGTGTGTGTATCTGTTGCAGTGTGTGTTTGTGTGTGTATTGTACCATGCGACTGGTCCTCCATGTGTCCCATAGTTTCGATCTGCTCGACCAGGTCATTTGAGTTCCACTGACTCATGCCCAGCAGAATGGCGCTTTTCCCCTCCATAACATCTGCTGGGGCACACATAGACACACCCACACAAAGTACACACACACATACACACAGAGACACACACACCCACACACACACAAGGAGTTAGACATTGCAGCATAAGACAGAGACACATTCCTCTCTGCATATTAATAATATGGAAACTTATTGTTCTTGAAGCTCCAACTGATCAAAGTTAATCAGGTGATTTTTTTTGCATGAATACATCTCTTTTTAGGTGCCTGACACCCCATAATTAGCTTTAAAACCTGTGTAGCAGAACATTTACACCTTGAACCCGACCAGTTGTGATTTACTTACAAAAACATCCTCCTCCCTAAAAAAAAGAAAGCTTAATGTGCAGCAAGTAAACAATACAAGAAAACACAACAACAACATGGGAGACAGCAGCGTCTGGTAAACATTCACATGGCTTGTCATGGCTGAACACAAATGGAATAGCTACTGTGCTGCCTTTGCCAAAGATAATATGTAAATGTGTCCAGAATGATGTTGACACAGATTAATTACACCCTAAAGACTTTGGTACAACATGTTTATCAAGCAGGCCCAACAGATTTATATCTGTGTTTATCTACCCTCCACTGGAAGCAGTGTTACATCTTCAGCCTTCTTTTGTATTAGCTAATACAAATTCAAAGTCATACTTGCCACACCATGTGCTGCATTATAATGAAATGAAACCTGCAGTGTTCATGTCCACGTTACATGAGCTAAAAATATTTGTATACCCTGGACCTTTGGAGGACACATTAATAATGTTATTACCATGTTGCTATTAACCGTGGATATAACTTCCTCAAATCCTCATTCATTTGATAGCAGAGCATGAGATACAAACAAAACAAGGACAAGCCAGGGTTTAGAAATTAGTTTGTTACAGATGTTTTCTTTGAATGGAGCTTATTTACTGCATTTATGAGCAAAATAACATCACATTCCTAGTGCTAAACTGAAGCCAGATTGTGGAAAGTTTAAATGTAGATCATATTTGGCTACTTATAGATCATAACCATTCAAACCAGCTCAATTGTAAAAGATGTAACCCAACTCAAATGCTCATATATCACATCAAGATTTCATTATTCATAGTTTTTAAGTGTAAATGACTGCGGGGAGCTCAAATGTGTTGTCACTGGAGGACCCTGCACATCTTTACCACTTAGTCTCTCCCGCACAGCTAGCAATACAATGATCTTTTAGTACATAAAATACAGATGTCAAAACGTCAGCAGCTGGCTACGGCCATTCTTGCTCATCAACACATTGCTCCATAGTGCTGCTAACAGTCAAAACATCCACAGGATATCTTTAAGGAAGGTTTATTATGGTTATTGTATACCACCATCAGGATTTTTAATTGCTTTCTCTAAATAGGGAAACATTGCTCTAAAAAGGGTAGGGACAACAAGCAAGAATAGTCATAACAGGTCGTAAACAAACCCCAGGTTAGTCAACGTTTCTTGTAAGAGAAAATCGAAGTGAACAGTGTTGTTTTTGTGTTATTTATATCGCACAATTAAGCCTGAGCAGAGGTCGAAACAGCCAGAATAACTTAAAACATGGACTCCCACACATGGTGAATGACGTGCTCTGTTGTAGTGGAGAATATCAAACTAAAAGAGTGGTTCAACATGACCAAAAGTGGTATACTCTCGTCTGAGACTGCCATTCAGTCTGAGACAGGGTGAGTCATGCAGGGAGAAAACCCTCTACCTCTACCTGACACGACTTCTCTCCTCTCTCAAACGTTCGTGCCTGGCAGCTCTGAAAGACACTCTGGGAGTCTACACCGCCTGTCCATTTGGATCACACAGCGGTCTGTCTTACGGTCACAGTTTGTCTTTTCCTATCTGCTCTGTCTCCCTCCACCTTTGACGCACTTTCTTCCCTCTTTCCAGATGTAACTCTAGCTGTAATTAATGATGAAGGTACAGAGCGCACACACATGATTCAAACACACACAGAAAAACACAAAGAAAATGGAGAGGAGAGAGGAAGAGACACACACACAGACAGACTTGGATAGGAGCAAAGCGTCGCACGGTGTAAGTAAGCCTCTGTTTGGACAGGAGGAGAATTTAAAGCAGGCTTTACACCCTCTAAATGCAGGTTACTGAGTCATCTCCTCGAGGGGTGAACCTCGCAGATACAACATAAGCTCTTGGAGGAGCAAAATGTGTTTGAGCCGAATGAAAAAAAAGAGCCAGGTGCAACAAAAACAAATGAAATGCACAAATAATCCTGATAATGAGGCCAGGAACAATAACGCCTGGTGTGTTTGGAATACATGCAAAATCAAATTTGAACAACAGAAGAAAAAAGACAAGTGAGATCTGCCTGCAGCCAGAAACCCAGAGGGAGAGAAAAAAGAGATTTAGAAACATCCTTCAACCTGTCAGCTCATGGTGAGTAAGTGTCAAGTGGAATAGAGAGAAATGGATGCTGCGATTTTTGAACAATGAGAAAATGACGTCAGGTGATCTCTATCACTTACAATTGTTTTTGGCACTGCATTATCTGTTTCTTGATCTTACCATCCTGCATTAGTTGGAATTAGCATTGGAATTACTAACACACAACCTCTGGCATTATTTGTAGGCTCCTTTAACTCCCGCTGCACTATAAAAAGATTGCTTAGGGAATGGGGATTATCCTCTAAAATGGCATAAACAGTCTGTCAGGTGGCTAGCAAAGATGGATGGCCTTAAAAACACCATGACTACAGCTCATAAGCATATATCATAATAATACGTGTGTAATCTGAAAATTGGATAAAATAATAGGGAAGATAATTTACACAAGACATTGTGTGGAACTTGTACATGTTGTTGAGATGTAATTATTGTTTACTGTACACACACTGAAAATACAAAACCTTTAACTCATTCTTTGTATGTCTTTTGTTTGTATGGTGCAAGAAGCCTTTTATATGAGTTCAAAATGGAGTATATCTCCTTCATACATCTTGTCTTCCTCGAGCTGTCACATGGGCCACTTGGCAACACATTTAATCAAAAGCTATTGTGTATCCCACTGTTACAGATTTGTTTTTATAGCCTGCTCCTTAAAACAGTAGCTCTTCATGTACAGTATGTTTATTTGATACAGCTTATTTTAAGTGGAAATTCTGCATATGGCCTGAATATTTTCACATACTGTAGGTGGCCTGTTTTCTTTGTATTATTTTAATAGAAAGATCATGGTTATTTGAACACACTTTCTATACGTGTTATTTCTTTGTCTTATCCTTGCTTATCGTTGTGCAGCCAATATATACGAAGCAGGTTTGTTTGTGAAGCAGTTTCAAACCCTGCAGCAACTGATTTTCCCCATAAACACATCTTCAATGGGAGAGGAAGGAGTAATCAGTGAAATGGCCACCTGCAGGGACCGCTTCACAATGAGAAATGCATTGGTCCGTGGGTCAAATCCACTCAAGCTGATGTTGAGTGTTAGCAACACGCAATTTACGTACTGTTCCAACACCAAACTGTGCATATTCCCAAATAGCTTATACAGTATGTGTTACTCCTTATTTAATTTCCTCTTTAATCTTGTAGGACATGGAATACCACCAAAGTGTTAAAGATGAATAATGCTGGTTAAAACACTCCCAAAATCTGAAACCCAGCCAAAATGTAATCAACAACCAGAGAGGTTTACTGGTAGACTACATACAAATGATACATTCAGAAATGTTAAACAACATGCAAACAAGATACAGGAATGTTGAGTAAATACACGATCTTATGAGACTGGTTTCTTAGGAATTTAACAAAAGATTTCTGAGAAGAGATGGAATAAATTTATCTTTCATTTACTCTTTCTCGGTGCTGCGCATGGATAGTCATATTGATGTAGGATTAAAGTGAGTGAAGACAGGCGAGGGAATGGAGTAAATTACTTTAAAGACACATTGTTTCACCGAGAGCTCAGACAATCATGGGGGAATGAGATGTGTGTCTATGTGCTCCTATACTTCTATCAGTGTGAGGACCAGATTAAGTCGCATGATATGTTTGTGAAAAGCATTTTAACCATTTCAATGTGCTGCTTCCACATCTCATGACTTTGTCTTTGGAGTTTAAGGGATGAACTTGCTTGAAGTGAATATATCTGCACTTTCCTTGTTGTTCGGAGTTTGATTCTTTGCTTAAAATGGTTGCTCACACTAAAAACAACAAAAGAGTAAATTAGTAAAGTAATAATGCACAAATCATCCTTTTGCCTTCTTCTTTTGAATTATTGTTGGTTCAAATCTTTTATCAAGTACAAGTACAAATAATTGTACCAGCAAGTTTAATTATTATTTTAAATAGGCTACTTGCACATAAACATAATTTACTTCCAGTGGCAATTTATTATGAATTCAACTGTAGGAGCAGCACACACCATACATTTCCTTTCAGGCTAAATCTGTCTGTTCCCCTCATTATTTAAATTCCTGTCATCAAATTGTAAATCTGGATAAACACATAGTAAACAGCATCAATGAACATAGTGACAATTGAGTTGGCATTCCCTGAAGCAGCCTGAAGGCACATTCAGTATTTTAATCCTGTGCACAAATGTGTGTAGCTGTACAAACATATGAAATAAACGGAGGTTGATTTATGCTGAGGGGTTGTGAGGCAAAAGTAAATACCAGCAGTATGCTGAGAAGAAGAGAGGTATGATTTTTCATTTTTACTGTGGAGGGGCCCTTCAATTCATCAGAATATTCAGATGGCGTAAACTGCAAGTGAAAGCAATTCTGCATAAATACCTCCCGCTGCTGCTAACCGCCAAGAAGGAGCTAAAACCCTGTAGTCAAAGATCCATTTTAGATTTCTTGATATATGCATTCAGACTGCAGGTAAAAGTGCCAGAAATCACATGGAATCTGTTATTTTTAATGCATCCTAAGTTTGTGATGTCGTATCGCAGTTCATACAAAATGTCCATCTCTGACTCAGCTGGCTCCCATTTCTACATGAAACCGTGAATACTGACTTCAGTGAACTACCTGTTTACTTCTCTAAGACAGTGATGCATGTCACATCTTTGCTTTTGTTCTTTTGAGCATCCGGGTGATTTCAGGACCTTTACCAGATCACACTGAAACCTGATATTGGCCACATGGTCAACATAGTGTGAATAGCTAATCAAAGAAATCGGATATGGACAAAAAATCTAAATGTAGCACCAAGCATCAATTCTGAACATGACCTTGTGTTTGAGATAACAAATCATGAGTCAATACTACACTTCAGAAATATAAATAAATATGTGTAGGTCCTAATTTGGCACACTAAAGCAATCATCAGCAGAATTACTTCAACAGGGTTAAATGATTAAGAAATGCTAATTTATGGAGCTTTCTTTTAAACGTTTTTAATAGAAACTCACATGGCGAAACAAATCTAAATATTGTGTTCACATCTCACGCTTAAACTGACTGTTATCCTCAACCCAAAAACAGCACCAAATGTTCTCTATGCCACTGAGCATTTTGAGAAAAATGTAGCCATTGGCAAAATAAAACCATTGATTTGAGAGCAGAGCCTGCAATATTTAAACGTGTAAAAGACATTCAGTAAAAGGTGCTTTTATGTAAAAACAACATCAAGGAAAATAAATGCCTGAAGCTCTTCATTGTAAGTGGTTTATAAGCCTTTATTCTATCGGCTTGTTTAAAGACAAATGTATGACGCTCCACCATGTTTCTGCACAAAGCTCCTAACACTTCAATGGTAGAACATTGCATTCTCTGTGTGAACCACTACAATTGGAATTTCAACCTTTTCTTTTATTGTCAGCTTCAAATGCCTACTTATCTCCTTTCTTTCATTTGAACTGTCACATTTGAGAGCTTCTGTATCTGGATTATAGATAAACTGGACCTTTACCTCTCTTTGCTGGGAAAAGCATGGTGGTAGTGACTGAGAAAGTGGATGGGCCATGAAGCCATTCAATATCTCCTCTTAAATCTGTCTGCATGTCTGAGACTCTCGAACAGCAGCTTGTGTTACACCTCTGTTTTCATCATCCCTGCAGGCCACCTCGATGGGGCTGCGACAATGTGACAAAACTGATCCTGAGTGTGTTTTAGTTTGTGTGTGTGAGTGCAAATTTGCTATGGGGCTAGTGTGCAGATGTAACAGGAGTCCATCAACAGAGACGACAGCTTCAAACCATCCAGCCAACCTCTGAGGTCCCTTAACACCATGTCACACACACTGACTGACACACAACAATCTAAAACTGATGGAAACTGAACAACCTGTTACTGAGTTCATATTAGAAACAACACACACAGACAGGTCATGGATTTTAACTTGGAAATTTGACTCAACAAATGAACAGCATTAATCCTAAAACCCTTAATTTTGATTACAAATGTTCTCAATGGTAAAGTAAATGTCACTGGCCCATGCCGCTGCCAGAGTAAAAAGATGTACCAAAGCAACCTCAACTGCTGATGGCTATGTCCAAAAACCTTGAAGCAAAATGTTTGTGAAAACAAGTGAGGAGATTTCAGTCTTAAATAGGCAACAAATGGTAGTCTACCAGCCGCAAGTCAATAAATGACACTTCATACTTCCTTTGTTGCTTTGGCCAAATGATTAGGATCATTGTTGAGCTGTATTGTCTTAAAACTAAGTATACTTGTCCTACATTGTTGACCCAGTATGATTGATAAGAAAACACCAAGGATATACTGTACGTCATCTCTTATGGTGATGGTTTTCTTTGAAATTCTATGGGCTGATAAGGTCTTATACTTGTGACCTGCACTTTCATCTTGCACACAAAGCTTTGTTCTGCATCTCAGAAGTACAGTGCACTTTAACACTAGCCACTTACATTAGAGTGTATTGAAAAAATTCACAGAAGAATCTCTGAATATAGCCATTTGTAAACACTCAAATTCAAGCATGAGCCCTTTGAGGTGCCTCGTCTTGTTCATAAGAGATTCCGGAAAAGATATTACATTTAGAAAAAGATCCATACAGAGATAAATAGAAAGAAAAGCACTATGATAAAAGATAATAAAAAAACAATAACAGTCAGGTCTCCCCTTTTTAGCAGAAAATTTAGCACATCCCTGACAGTCTTCATTAATTCTGGTGTTTTTACTGGCTCCAATGGGTTAGGCAGTGTGGATGAAAACATTCATCATAACAACATAAATAAAACCCCCGGGCTTATTGTGAGAGTTTGAGTGGTATAGGCCTCTAATATATGACAAACACCCTCTCCATCGCTCTTCAGTGTAATTTCTTTCAGTTTGTCCATGCTTCTCTATTAAAAGCTAAAATTGCTTTTGGCCAAAGAAAACATATATCCAGTGCGCCTGGTAGAAATAAATGATACCAGCTCTCATATGAAGTGCAGATTGTGAGTCACAGTCTTGCATTGAGGAACTGCACTGGGTCATAATTTCAACAACCTTTTTATGACCTTGTTCTGTTTCCCTTCAGACTGAGCGCATGTTTATGTTTGGAATAACTTGCTGTGTGGCCTTTTCTGCAGGACTGAGCTCCACTAATTCCCCTGAGCACAGACACTATTGTCACAAAGAGAAAACACATTTCTAACACATCCTCCATCATTTCTTGTTTTTTTTTAGCTTTGTTCTATTTCATAATTCCTTCTTTAATAGAGCTGTGTTAACTTGGACAACCTTGCTTTCCTAAAACTTGAATTGATAATCAAAGGTTTTTCACAAGAACGGAAAAACATTGGCCCCGCCACAGAGGTCGTTGTTCATCAATGAGTGATGGAAAATTAGATATGAAAGGGTCTCTGAAGAACAAGCCAGCCAAAAAATAAGCAGATTAGAGAGGGAAAAAAACAACACTAATTGAAAGACGGGAACAAAATAAGATGTACCTTCACCACGAGCATATGGACTAAAATGCCGATTTGATTAGTTGGGAAATTTTGTTGCAAACCATTTATTCATAAGCCAATTCAGCAATACTCTTGATTAAAAAATAATTAAAATGTAAAGATAAAACACGCTTGAATATTAGATATGCTGGTGGGTATTTGTCTTTTTTGTAAATATGAACTTTGTTCAGCACACACAATATTTTGTGTAAAAAGTAAGTATTATAAAAGGTTGTGCTCCAATTATATGCTCACACCATTACATAGTAAATCCATATTTAACACACCTGCATTTAAGTAATAGTTCAACATTTTGAGTAATACGTTCATTCCCTTTTTGGCCAGACGTTTGATGTGAATATTGATTACACTTTCCCGGCTGTCCATTAAATATGAAACGACATCCAGCAGCCAGTTAGTTTAGCTTAGCATAAAGAAGGAAAGCATTTTGAAACAATTGGTCTGGTTCTGTCGAAATATGAAAGAACAATATGCATACCAGCACTTTAAAAATTGGCCGGATGCAATGACTTCTGCTGGTCGCCTGTCGCGATTCATTTAAACACGTCACTTTTTTGTGGATTAAACAAAAAGATGCTGGTAGCTGGATTTGCTATGACATTTGGATAGAAACAGGCTAACTTTTTTCCTGTCCAGTTTTTATGCTAAGCTAAGCTAACCTGCTGCTGGCTGTATTTCCATATTTATTGTTAAACTTGAGTGGTATCGACTGTCTCATTTTTCCCACTGCAAGAGAAAGAATAAGAGTGTTTCATAAAATGTCCAACTATGCTTTATGGACTAAATAACATGAATTAAAACCACACACATGACAAACATCTTATTATGTATAAGCCTTTGTCTGACATAAAAAGCCCCAGAGTGCAGCCTCTCCCCGTGCTATTTAATTAAAAAAGATAAAGCCCTTCTTTGATCTCTGCTCCTTCATACTCAGTAAAGATATTTCACGGCTGAGTGTGGAATTTCATGCGACAGATGTATAAGTGGGGATGATGCAGTACATATGTTCATAGGGAAAACAAATGCACATGATATCTCATTCCCTGGGGCTTTCTTCAACTCTGAAAGGCACCTTTACATCGGTCTCACAAAATGAATTTTGAGCAATACACACCTCTGCTCAGTGACAGCTGTGATAAAGATAAATATTTAATGTTTTTCTAGAAGTCTGCGGTGAGCATGCCTTTTTCTGGCAAGCATAATATGTGAGGGAAAAGGAGTCAAATCTAAATCAGGAGGATGAGAATCAAAGGTTAAGGCATGAAGAGTGAAATGAGATAAACAAGTGAGAGTGAATGACAAAAAAGAATGAAATTTGAATAAATCACATTTCCTTAAACAAAAAATGGGACTTTTTACCGCAGTTTAACATTTCAGTCATGAACCACAGTGGAGAAGGAGCAGTGCCTGTAATCTGTTACCCACTGAGCCCTATTTTCAGCTTGTATATGACATGAGGAATGTTGGACACCAGAAACTCTCAACATACCCCTGGCTATTGACTGACTTCATGTAAAATAAGAACATGTTACAATAATAATACATAATTGATAAGTATCTCTCATTCTCTCTGGGGGAAAAGCACTTGTAGTGGATAATTGGTGCGATAAATATTCTACTTGTTTGATGATTAACTCCCTTTGGGACTGTGAAAAGGCTAGTAGTGGAAAATAAGTCCTCAAGTGTGTCTATTTCTGGTCAGTCTGACATCTTGCATACAATTAAAAAAAGATTTAGCAGAGAATTGGACAATGAAATCATTTAAACATGATTAGGCATGATGAAAGGTAACAGAAAATCCATTTGCTATACATTGTGTCTAGTTTGTTCTGAAATCAGATTTTCTTCTGAAGTCAGTTTTCACTCAATTTAGTGATACAACAAATCATTCACATACTTTAAATATCATCCACCCACAACATAGAGAAATTGCCATTACATTTAGCTGAATCTTATGATTTGTTCATGACATTTCCCCAACTTTAAAAACAAGACCCAACTGTCCTTTTTCACCACAGGAATTAATAACCTGTAACGTATGGATTCCTATAATCTGAAATGAGACTCATGTGGCTTTGATACAAGGTTCTTCCAATAAATGTAGGTTTTGAAGGTTAAAACAAGAAGTTAAAAGATGCTTGAAGAAACAGTTAACCATACGTCTCACAATGACTACCTGTTACATTTCATTAAATTCCTCGAGTCAAAAGTATTCCCTCTTGATGGAATAAAAAATGTCAGTTTAAAATGCTCATACACACTTTCACATAATTCTGTGACTGCTGTTGGAGAGACAGATAATCTACAAGGTGATGACAGGATAAAATGGAGGAATAAAATGTAACACTAACCTCTGGCATCAAAGAACTCCTCATCGGAGCTGTCAACTGATTCCTGTGCGATATTCTGCAGACACCAATGAGTGGCGCTGTGCTTTCGTGCTGATCCTGTGGGTCAGAAGAAGCAAATAAGATAGAAAATTCTTTTTTCGAAAAGATGACACACAGGGTCGTGTCATTAATCATAGAAATCAAGGACAGATCAATCACGCATATCATATTATTTTCCATTCCTTTTATTTTTTAGTTGAAAGCTCTCACAATTCAGAATGAAAAGCAAAGCGTGAACGCCCCAGGGTGGGAACGATGGCCTTTCAAGTGTCACAGCAGTTGAAAGACCCAAACAGACTTTCTTTGAGCAGTGTCATAGCACACAAGTGTGTCAGCAAGGAAGCATAGCAGTATTTGTATTAGCTCCTCATACAAGAGCAGGGATGAGAAGGGATTTAGAGCACTGTCCATTTGTAGAGAATATTCTCTATTACTCTCAAGTGAAAAACGATTGCAAACTACAGAGGAAAATAAAATCGTTAAAAATCTTTGAAGCAAAAAGGGCTATTACATGACTGTTATTTTGTATATATTGATTGTTGTGCTTTTATTTAGGTCTTAATGTGTGCATATGTATAAATGTGTCTTTTGATTGTGTGTATATAGGTATATACATATTTTTATATATTTGTTTATGTATTCGGGATTGTGGGAAACGTTATTTCGATCTCTCTGTCTGTACACACAAAGATTGACAATAAAGTTGACTTTGACTTTGACTACACAGTCAGGCCATATGGAAATTCTGCTGAACTGTGTTGAACAGGATTACAATGCTTAACAGACTTAACACCGGGTCATAAACATTTACACAAGACTTCGGAAATTGTTAGAACACAGCACTACGGCTAATATTACCCTCGCCAGCCTGTTTATCGCCACGAAGAAGACTAAACTTTTGAACTGGAAATCAAAAACATTTTATAAATGAAGAACCTTATAATAGATTTTTGATTCATGGATAATATGTCCGCCTCATACAACTATCAAATAAACACAAAAACACACAGGCATCTCCATGTTTAGGCCACACTCAGACAAACACAACACACTCTCACCAAACAACCAATTTTATTCAGGTATCTTTCCCCTTTCTATTCCTACACATTTATTTATTCATTTGTTTATTAATGTTTGATATAAATGATTTGACCTATGTTCCTCTGTTATCAGTCTTTTGAGTAATGATTATTCAGTTCATTCCTTTTCATCTAACCACAGCTGAATAATGAGGGTGCCTCGGGCTGGGCCCTTGAGGCGGCTGAACTAGTTTAGGGCGACTTGGAATAAGAGGACCTGTTTTTTGATATGCTCTTCTACTTATGTAAAGCTGCTCTTCAGACCCATTCAAAAGACCCCTACTGATTGGTTGGGGGCTAACATTGCCATTAAATAAAAGATAAAACAAGCAAATTAACAAAAACAACTGGGATGAAAAAAAAGACTTAACATTTGGTCCTGACCCAGCTGTTCGATGCCCCGCTCCAGTTACACCCCGGTACCTTCTCTGCTCATGAGGCCAGTGATGAGAGCATTGTTATGTGTATATTTTCCTTTTCTCTCTATTCCCTCCAGCCTATATCGTTCACACATAGAGCCCATCTACCCACACACTGCTTAACCCATGCACACTGCAATGAAGAAAACCACAGCAAACATTATGTCCTTTTATAAATCAATGTTTTTGGTCGTTTCCATGATGGTCACAATTGCAACTGCTTTCCAAGACAAAAATCCAACATGCCAATGAAGTTGGGAATGAACTGAAGATCTCTTTTCTACCTTTGACTTAGTCGCAACACTGCCCATCAGCACAATCCTTCTCCAGAGTCCCCTGAACCTCTGCAGAGATTGTTTGGCCTGTAGCCAACTGGAAGATAGGGTACGGGGGCTCAGAGGATCAGTTCTGTCCTTGTGTGAGCACTTATTGTGAAACAGACAAGCAGCAGCACTGACAACCAAAGCAGCATTTTCCCCGCACATTACACAGCCATCCATACCAACTCTGAATGTTTTTGTCCACTAAACTACCCTGTACACACAAGAGAATTTAGCTGGATGACACAATTCTCTCCTCTTATACCAAAATGATTACTGTTCTCTGGGAAGCACTTCTCTCTTTGAAAATGAAAACATGCCTCCCTCCACTTAAACAAAAAGGCAACAGAAGCTATAAATATAGCTGAAATCCTCAGAAAACTCTTGACCAGAACGTAGGTCAATAAACTGCACAGAACGACAGAACCGCACATTACTATGATGCAACTGTGTCAGTGTTTATAATTTTGTTAAACAATAGACGCCTGCCGGCTCGTGGTTCCCTCCCAACTGCTCATTTATGTGTCATGCTTTGTGTCGGACACTTGTGGAGATAACACACTCAGCATGAAGTACTAAATGAGATGGATGAATATCTACATTACAAAAACCTCAGTGTTTTCTGATCCTTCCCTCACTTCACTTTAAAATGTAATACATGTAATTTAAAAATAAAGGTTTGGTTCCTTGATTTTATTAGCTGTAGCGACTTAGCTAGTTAATTAAGATTACATTTATGAAGACAATAACACCTGTGAAGGGTTCTTGACTTTACTAACACTTACATGATGCTTTTATCTCATCACGTTAAATGGCTGAAGTTTAACTGCATGTGTCCACGAAAAGTCAGCATGCAGTTGAATCCATGTTACTAGACAAGCAGCTTCATTCCCGCATACAGCGCTAAATAGTCTTTGAAAAACAAATGATGAAAAAATATGGCTGTTATTTCATGCAAACACTGTTTTGCTACTTGGCTTCCAATTACTGGATAAGCAAGGCAGAGGTTTGAATTATGCTTTCTTTGTTTGACTTTTCGAAAAATATTGTTAACTTAATGTTGCAAGAGAAAAAGCTTTTCAGATGAGGACTAGCATGGATGGATTACTGAACGTGCTTACTGGGCATAGACAGAGGCCCATAAGTGCCACGGCCTTGCTGGCCTTAATTTACTAAATGTTTCTTAAAGAGATACATATCAACCAGAAAGAGACTCAAAGGTCCCATAAAGAAACGCCAAAGGGACACAGAAAGAATTCAAAAGAAACCAAAACAACTATAAAGACATGCAAAACATCTGAAAAGAGAAAGAAAGTGACAATGAAAAGGGGCAGAACAACCACTAAAAGAAACATTTTTACAAAGAGATGACAAGTTTACACAAAACATCAGCAAAGAGCTAAATAATAAGTACAAAGAAATATAAACGTACTGCATAGAGACAGAGACAAACAACAGAAACAGATACAACATGTTTCATTGTGTGTTTTCCTACTGCAGGAGAGGTGCTGGGGTCTTTTGCATGTCTGTGCCCAGGGGCCCATTGTCACATAATCATCCCATTGACTATAAGCTATAAGTCTTTCTGAATATCAAAAGCCTGGTTGAGTTAAGAGTTTAAACTTCCCCAAATCTAAAATATCAGGTCAGTACTGCTACAGTGAATGGGCCATGTTTTTTATATAACCTGTGACCCCTGTGAAAAGGTCATAACACCCATCAAAATAATTGTAATAACTGTGTCCATGAAGCTAACTCTGGGTTGTTTATAATGTTTGCAAAACACAAACTTAGGCCTGAATGGTTGCACATTTCTGCCTGGTGGTGTGCAGCATCAAACATTGGAAAGTCCCTCCGCTGTGCTTTTCACATGACTGCGAGGATTTAGGCAAGTCATCCTGAGGAGTGTTGAGAGCTCCTGTGTGCGCAGGAAGCCTTTGACAAGTGGGTAAGAAGAGCTGATGGTGTGCACAGCATGAGCAAAGAAAAGTAACTACTTTGAGAAATAAAAACACTCATTCACCAATCTTATCCAGCTGCTGCCCTGAAAGACTGCCAAACAGCTCTCCATCATTTGATTTGTTGAGTGCATACACTTCCAGTCACCTTATGAGACCTGCCAAGAGATCTTTTTTATTATCTAATGCATGGGAAAAACTCCCATGTGTCTGCTTTGAATGCTAGTGCACTCAGTTTACCCTTGGATCTGTACGTGCATGTTGCATTTCTTATACAGTTTATGAATTGTAACCAATTTCTTGAGTGGCTGAAGCTAAACACCGGAGGGTCTATCACCAAGCGATGCTTTCCCCTCTGGGTAATGGGAATGATAGCTGGAGCTCCTGCAGGGTAGATACAATCTATCCGCACATATACTGAGTGAATGCTTGAAAGAACTACAGACTGTGATCACACAACCAGCAGGAGTGCAAATCTGAGCGACAATCCTGCATGAAGCCAGGAGAAAGGGATAGGAACATTTTGTCAATAGTGAATGATGTCCCCACTTTTCACATCAACAGTACTCGCCCAATCCCTGCAAGTTGTCTCGCTCTTTATGAGAACTGGGCTTATGATTGTTTCACAAAACAGCGTAGGGGAAGTTTGAATTATTTGATTGTAGTCCCAAGCAAATTTGGTGATATTGATTTAGCAATGTTCATTGTGGTTGATAATTCACCACTCTACTAACAACATTAATTGAAAGTGACTAAGTATTTCAATTCCTTACACTTACAATATTGTGATGTCAATACACTTTGTGTTCATGTAGGGTATGTCAAATTAAATATCATACCAATGCTCTATGAGGCTACTTGAACATATGAATGCTCACAAGGACAATGCAACATGCTGTTTTGCATAGCATGCTTAAAAATGTGCTAAACAATGAAAAGCAAGTGTAGCAGAGGCTAAAGGGAATGTCATTTGTTTTTTGGATAATAATTTGACCTGATGAGGGTGCTAGCGGCAAAGTCCGATGCTCATCAACGTTGGAACTAGGGCTGTGCGATTATGGCAAAAATCATAATCACGATTATTTTGGTCAATAATTGATATCACGATTATTAAAAACGATTATCCATTTACTTTGAAAACATCCATATATTGAAAAAAAGTATGTTTTTAACAGTTGATTACCCTGAACTTTAAGTATAATTAAACTGAAAAACCAATAAAAAAAAATAAAAAAAAATTAATTTTTTATTTTTTTTATAAAAATAATAATCGTTTTATTTCGATTACATTGTTTTCGTAATCGTTGCAAGCCAAAATCGTAATCGAGATTAAAATACGATTAATTGCACAGCCCTAGTTGGAACGATTCAACCTCGGGATCATGAATGTTGTATGACATTTTAATGTAATCCATCGAATAGTTTTTCCGTATTTCAGTACGTCCAAACGTAAGTCAAATGTATAGGTAGTTAGGTACCATATTATACATCTGATCATCAGATTGATGGCGGAATAATAGCCTTTATTTCGTCAGATCGTCTATTTCATTTTCAGTCTCAGTACTTGAAGTGCTTTTTCAACCCCACACTTGTTATTTTTAGACAAATCATTTTGCACAAACACTTGAGTTCTATGAGTTGGCTGATTTCAATTTGAAAGAGATGGCCCTGAAAAATAGCTCAAACTGACACTGTGAGCTGTTATTTTAATGCCATGGTCTTAGGAAGGCAAACGCACACAGCCCTATGGACTTGATATTTGTTTATCATTTCATGCACTTTGATATAATTAAACACTAAGACAGACATATTGGAGTCATGACAAGCATTTGTGTACTCACGGTTCATGACTTCTCAACCTTAACTCCTGACAGTTTAAAAGAGAAATAATTGAAGTCTCAGTTTCGAGTTTGCATAAGGTTTCACGCAAATGGTTCATGCCTAATAAGGATAATACAAAGTAAAAGAATAAGCAAAGTATCAAGGATTTTGTCAATTAGATATTAGGATATTTCAAGAATATAACATGCTTAAATTTGGTTTCACAGTGTGCAACAGAATCACCTTAAACAGCAATTGGTCATTCATTAGTTACTCAAATCAATTTGTTTTTGCCTGCAAAATGAAAGCATGCCAGACCAAAACTGTTTGATTTTTTAAACAAAAGGTGGCACTTATAGAAACTAAAAAGGAGAGAGGAAGGGGGGGGGTAGAGGTCCTGCACTTAACTGGGCTCTGTTCAAATAAAATCTGTGCACAAAGATCTAAAAAGCTTTACTTCACAGCCAGACAACAGAAGAGGTTGCTTGTGATTCATCTCAACCTTCTTTCATCTCTGTCTTTTCATTATCCACTCTCGCGGTGTTTACAAAGAGGCCTGCAGCCAGTTGAAATGTTGGGCTGACAGCATCAATTACTGGAGCAGCTCCATTGCAATCAAAGGTCACACCTCCTCTATCTGTCCCTCACACACAGGTATGACTCTCTATCTTTGCCACACACAGACACATGGCTGCAGTGCTACTCATGAGTGAGTGTTGCGATCTGATTTGCCACAGCACAACTGGGTCAAATGTTTGACTTTCAATGGATGGCTCAGTCATAGAGAAAAAAGGCACTTCAGGCAAAGAGCTTTTGTGCCAAAATGTTGGCTCTAAAATAAGCCAGGTTGGGTTAGAGATGGAGGGTCTGTGATCCCGCAGCTTCACTAAGAGACTAACGTTTTCAAAAGTGTTAATGGCCAGTAAACACCTCCAAACAGTAGGCTTGTTCAACCACAGTTTCTTTTTTGTTCTAAATACAACATATTTGACATTTGGTTGTGGTTGTGGAGTTCATGTTTGCAGAAACAGTAAACAGTACTTGTACCTTACTGTGTTTAAGAAACGTCTCTGGTCTAGTATTACAGACAGAGGGAGAAGGTCAGATGTGGCACAGCTGCTGTTAGAGGAATCTGTACTGTATTTCTCTATAACTTTTAGGCAACAGTTATTGAACAGAAATATCTAGACCAGTGGTTCTCAACTGGTGGGTCGCGACCCAAAAGTGGGTCGCGGACCCGTTTCAAGTGGGTCGCGGATGTGTGAGTGAAGAAAAAAAAGTTGAAAAAAAAATTGCAATTTTTTTTTTTTTTTTTTGGGAAAAAATGCAAACTTTTATTTTGAAGGACCGATTTTCTAACGCTGTGCATTCAGTAGGCGTTGGACTGGAAGTACCGGAGACCATAAATGGTTTTGAAAACTTCTGTCACGTAGTGATCATCTTCTCAATAAAACATCTCTGCTGATGTTTTTTCGAGTCTTCTGGCCAATCAGAATCAAGATTGTTGGCGGAAGTCCCCACGGAGAATAACTGAGGTAGAACTATTCTTTATACATCCATGGGTACAACTTCAGATAAAAATGAACACATAATGAAATATGACCCCCGGTTTGATGATTGACAGGTCACAGAACAATGGGAGCTATCTACCCTTACCCACAATTTAAAGTAAATCACACAGACTATCTCCTCTTCTCGCAGCAAGATGTCAGAACTAAGTGAAAAACAAACAATGGCATAAAATATTATTAATATGTCCGGTAGTAATAGATTTATTTATTTTCTTCTCAGAGTGTACCAGAATGCGTAGTTTATGTTAGTATTTCTAAAAATCTCCTGGGGGAGAATCCCCCCAGACCCCCCTGCTGGGGTTGGGTTTTCAGCATGTGTGCCTTTTTATATAGTTCAGCTTTGATTCCATCATCTCATTAAACCTTGTTTAAAAGCATACTTTAGTTCTGTGAAGGGATATATGCACTGTACTTCACTTTTATTAATATTGTATTCTGAAAAGCGTATATATTACAGCACGATTTTTTGTTGAATAGATTTGAGTGCTTCAAAATGTTGGGTCGCGATGTATTGACCAAGTAAAAAGTGGGTCCCGAGGCCTAACCAGTTGAGAACCACTGATCTAGACATTGTTCTACCATTTTTTTGGTTTTCATGGGTGAAGCTGATAAAAGTGATTCTAGTATTTACATGTTACAATCAATAACCAGCTGTACCTGTCGTGATGATGTGCAGCAAATGTGACTTTATTTTTGGATCATGGACTTTGCTATGAAAAAAAGTTGTTGTATTGTTTTTCTTTCATTTTGTATGACCTTCTTATATGATATATTGACATGATAAGATCATCTTTCTCTGAGTGGTTATTTTCCTGAAATAAACTGAAATGTTCCATTGATTGTCAGTGTTATTTGTACTCTAGTCACATGTGACCTACAAGGATAATCATCACAGACACGGTGACCTGCAGGGCTGTGATATGAAGGGACATTTCTCTATTGGAAGGCAGCTGTTGAAGGAGCTGGGAATTTATGGATGCAACTGCGGGAGACAAGTCAGGAATACTCTATCTCAACAATAAATATTATAATTGAACCCATTCATCTTTCTATCTTCCCCATTACATATATTTGCCTGACTACTCCGATGAAAATTATATTAAAAAGATAACATTCAACCTTGGACTGCACAACTGCCTCAAGCTGTACAGTTAATGCGTTGGAAATGTATCTAACATACATTCTATTACTGAGCCAAGTATTCACTGAATTGTTGGATTTGTAAAAGCAATGATAAACATAATAAAAACAGGACGAATTAAATACAAATGTGTATCTAAATAGGTCATTTAAATGTGTTCATTTAACCTGTAAGGTTTCTAAAGAGGCCACTCGTTCTCTTGTACCGCATCTGATCCTCTGTTGGTTCACCTTGCAGCTGGCTTTAATTACAGTTGATTCATCAACAGGTGGCTTTCACAGAAAGGCATCATTTCAACAATCTCACAAGATGTATGCATGAGCATTTTCTTTATCTGTTCTTGTATCTCCAAGAGGCATACATATGGTGTGATATCTTGACAAAAAAACTGGATTATAAACCCTTGAGTGTGGAAATATTAATATCAAGTATAACTTTACATAAGCACTTCAGCGTGTAACAAAGGAAAAGGTAGGTCTAAGATTACCTTAAGATGTACTTTGATGACTCCCCATCGCTCAACATATTTGGTGTTTCTGTCTGCGGCCATTTTGTGTCTATTTGGTGGAATCTTGAGTGGACGTTTAGGAGACGTTTTATGTTGTTCATGATGTATTACCTAATTCTGTTTTCAAAACACTGAAATGCATTTTGCAAATACCAACACAACCACTTGTCTACCCAAGCCAAACATTACAACTTTTGTGAAATATTTTTGTGTGAGACATTGAAATTGCACATAATGGTTTGACCCAAAGTCCTCAAAAATAGGTGCAATGGGTTAACTGTAGAGGTTGATTCTGAACCAAGGGATTCATTTCAGCCAGAGAAATTGTCAACTATTGCAAACAAAGTCATCCTACCATGTGTGTGCAAGACGAAATTATTCTAGTTTTGCAAGTGAAATTGCTTTAAAGTGTATTTGATAGTAATCACAAAGTGTTTGGGGGTTTTTGCAGATAATGAGCAACCCCACAGTGCTGAGCACGGCCTCAGGAGAAATCTGCTTTTGATGAGTATACCATCCTAAAGGAATTTCTTCTTGCCGGAGTTTTATCTCATTGCCCTCTCTCCTCTCAAACCCAGATGGTCTGTAAGCTTAGAGAGTGCCAAAATCTCCTTATTTTTAATTAACAGCATTTCATATCCAATATGCAACTAAACGGCACCCAAAAGAGCTGACGGGTCATAAGCGATGGCAACGGCTGCCGTCACGCAGTGAGAGAGTGAAACAGGGCTATCTGATGGTGCAAACCTCTTCTGAGTGAGCATTGGACAAGCTACAGAATTAGTGTGTGATATTTTCCATGTCAAGAAGACATCTGATAATGTTATTCTTCTGTGCTTGGAGGAAATGAGAATTGCCTCTGCATCTCATTTTTGACATACTACTCCCTCCAGTAGAAACTCAAATCCCACGGACCCCCTGAATTAACATGATATTATACTCAGAAATCTACAGAAAAAAAGGCAATGATCCTTATGTCCTGCCTGATACCCTGTGAGCTGGACATTTCTATTAATAGCCTGTCCTCTAATTTAATTTAACCCCATTTCAACAGAAAGTTCAAATCAATCTCTGCAGCCAGTGGGAGACATCGAGGAGATTGTTCTCTCCTCAAAAATATTGATGCGGTCACAAATTCACCTTCTACACATTATCCTCCTGGACGCTAATTATCCCAATCGGTCTGTTAATGGACTGCAGAACAACTAGGTGATAATCACTGTTACTAAGCCTCTCCCTCTGTCTACGCAATGATTACCATATATACAGTAGTACTCCAGCTGAGGATGACTGCATGTGAAGGGGTTTCATTTGAAATCTCTGCACTTATGATGTTCAATACATGCTGGGTTTTGTGGCATTCAGTTATTGACAGCTCACTGGTGAGAACATAGCTAACGGACCCAACTAAAACTCGTGTTGATGATTTAAGTGTTTGATTAGGAATTTAGGAGGGCGAGTAAGTTAAATCATTTGTATCTTCTAACAAGCACAGCATCAGCATTCATTTTGAGTTTCTGTCCACCTGGTCAATGCGAGTTCATTATTCACTCATTCATTATTCATTTTAGCTCTGGTTTTGATCTCTACTAACTCCAGTGAAAATGGTCAGTCCCTTTAGCTGATTACTGCTCCACTTTGTTTTATTCAAAACTAAAATCAGCTGTCTGCTAAGCAAAAATTAACCTATGAGAGTTGAGAGTGAACCGAAACAGTTAACAAAAATATTAGGTCCCCTCGACCGCCTTAGTCTTACAGCGTGTCCCGATTAAACTAACCGGCCATTTGTATATTTTCGTTTTACAAACTGCATATTCAGTGAACAGCCATAAAAGACAGACAAAACTAACACATGTTCCCATCTTTTGCATTGTTGCAAGAAAGATGATTTATAAATTAAATTGATAATCAAAATGTTACATGATTGACCTTTCAGTTAAGTGTCAACTTCAGCTCTATAATTAACAATTAAAAAAAGTACTTTTACAACCATTAGACCGAGTGATTGAGAGTTCAACTAGATGCTCTCCGTCAATTATCACTGTTTATTGGCTAAAACCTAAAATTGTATTAACCAGTTATCCCAAACTAGTGGATTCAATCTAAATTGGTGTGCTAACAGTAAGTGCACCTTCAAACATCCTATTAAGAAACTCTGAGAGCTTCTTAATAGCCAGAAATCAGTGATTCACCAAAGGTGTTTTTGGTTTCCATTCAGTATTCAGACCCCATTTTAACGTTACGACATAAGGCTGTACTAAACAGTAGACCTGTGTGAGCTCCAGGTGAGACGGTCCCTTTCCACTGCCTCGACCTCAAATAGCAGCGGGCCAGCTGCTGTGTGCATTGTGAATATCTGCTCCCTGACACAGGCCCAGTGTGCTTCCCAATGGCAAACACCCATTACAAATAAAATTAGCACTAGATCAAATAAAAAAACAGAGGTCATGGGCTGAATGCATTAACACACGCCTCTGTAAAATTCAGAGAACATTGTGGTGCTGCTTTATGAGCCGGCTGCCTGGGGACTATTTGCCAGGACAACAACCCAACACACAACAAGCTACTGCAGTATGATACAGTTTATGAATATGTGTGTCCTTAACTGAGAGGCAGGAACTGATTTTGGGAAATCAATTTGCAGATGTCCCAGCAGTATATTCCTTAAAGAAAACCCTATTCACCTTTACTCAGACAGAGAATGAAGCAGAGAGAAAAAGAGAGGGATTGTTCATCAGCTTCCTTCAGCTCTATGTAGCTCAATGCTGAATCCCAGCAAAGCAGCAGGTAGGCTACACATTTATTCTATTTGGACAGCAAATAAAAAACACCCCCACAGACTGATCCAATTTCATCAACTATGAGGATTACAAAATGCTCTGAGGTGCAATACCACACTGAGCACTGGAATGGTACATGCAGTCTAACGGAGCATTTACAGTAGACTCTGGGAGGAGAGGATGACGGAGATTGAGGGTGATTTGAAAAGCACAAGTTATTTTGGCAACACAAGACTTGTCTGGTTCTGAACCGCGGTATGCAAGTGTTTGAAATGAGCGTCAAGGAACAAGAAACAGCTGCGTAACTAAAGAGTCTGGGGTTTGAATTCCCATACACGCGGGTTAAACGGTGGGTCCCTCTATTACTGTCCTCATCAGCTCCTCAGTGTGCTAAATTAAATAAAACATTATATAAAATGGGCTGCCTTATAGCCAGTTGGTATCATTGCATTTGTATTCAAGAGCAGTCTACAGCCATGCTAGCAGCTCCGCAAGGTTTTACTAGGCAGGATGGAGTTAAACGCTCTCATCAAATATACGATGCTAACAGTGATACTGCTAAAATGCTGATGTTTAGCAAGTATAATGGTTACCATGTTTACTAGCATCGAATCATGCTAGCCTGCTAAAGCACATCTGAGGCTGATGGTAATTAGTTTGGAAGGTATAAACCAAAGTGTTGAAAACATTTAAAATGACGTCCATATACTGATAGATCAAACTTGAAGACATCTCCAAGTTACTACAATTCATCTTAAAGGGGAAATTAATGTTTCAAGAGAATTGATTTGAAACCATAAATCTTATTTTTATGATGGCATAAGGAGGAAGAGGGAAATTGAGGGGATCATACTAGCTAAAGTCATAATAAAGATACATCATCTGGAAATAACAACATTTCCATTTCCATTGAGAAATGTTAACATATTGGTTAACATATTAACTTGGCAGTAGTGATGATTTCAAGAGAAAGCTAATCATCTGGGGACTATGAATGTTTTTACCAAGTTTCCTAGAAATCCATCCGATAGTTGCTGGGATACTTCAGGGCGGACAAACCAAATGTTGACAATGCCATCCATACTAGCATGCTTAATTTTGAGGATTAGAGCTTCACTCAGCACAGCCCTCATTATTTCTAAACCCTTATTACTCAGCTCAAATTATTTTTCAATATTTGCATGACTAAAACTGGGGCTGTCATCTGTTTTAATAGGTAGCCACTGAATCTGGGCACGATGCCATCTTTTCTGCAGAAGCTAAGAAAAGACACTGCAAACAGTAAAGCTTTGCTAGTCCATAAACATGGGTTGCCATTCTGTAATGATAACATAATATATACAACACTCACCTTTTGCCACTTTTTTCCAGATGTTTTTTTTATTAAACAGTCCCCACTTGAGATAATTGTGCAGATGTAGCTCTCAAGTGAATAAAGAGAGGACATTTAAATTAGAATTAAAAAGTGTATTATCCCTTGCAGCCCTCTTATAATTGAAAGTAACAAAGATAAGATCTGCGTTCATAAGCGAAAGTCATGAAATTAAAAGGTCTGCCCTGTCCAAGTTGTTGTGACTTTGAAGAACAATATTTCTATGAGAACAATGTATTCTTCACAAGTTGTACAGTGAACTGAGGTCAAGCGATATTCACTGCATTTCAGAGATATGAATGCTCTACCAGTAAACCCAAACAATCTGCACACAACCTGCCAGCAGCCTGCTGAAGCATTGCACTGTTCACATAATTATATAGTGCTGGACTCAAATAATATAGGGCCTTAAAGTGTTTTCTAAAAGCCTGTTAAATTTCAAGGTGAGGCTCGATGCAATATAATTAGGATTGACCGCAGAAGAAGATATCCAGTTGCAGCTGTTGAAAAAATATATTGTGTTTTGATGCTTTCAAAGAATCTTATTTTCTTGTGAGATTGTCTATGAAAAATAGAAGTGTTAGCTTGATTTCTAGAGTGCAACGATTTGTTCACTCGCTAGTATAGCGGCAATGAAAAGTGGGAATAACACAGAAAACAAATTCATTCTATGTTTGAGGAACTTAGGTGGGGATTTGATGGGTTATTATAACACCTGATCTCAGCCTATAGCACTTTGTTTGAATCAACTTCTTGTTGAAAAGGTAAATATCATATTCTTGACTTGAGAGACTTTCCACTGTCATTGCACCCCAATATCTAGCAAGGGTATTATTTTAAATCCAATGCAGCAATACTTTAAAGCCCAAACCACACTAAATAAAATCCCCTCTCTATCGTGACACTTATTGTCACTACAGAGAGAAATAATGATCTAATATTTTATTGATCCCTTCAGGAAAATTCTCTTTCCACTCTCGCTTTGTGTAAAAGGTCAGAGCACAAACGCCACATACAGAAGAGCAAGCCTGGAGCTGGAAGGGATTCAGTGATTTGCTCAAAAAGACATGCATGACGACACAAGGATAATAAACCTGGACCTCCGGCTGAAAATAAAAGCCTAATAGTCACAATGCCTACCTGCTGACCCAGCATTATTAACAGGTTTTTACATTACCTTGATACTAGCCCTGTAACTACATTAATCTGAATAAATATTAACAAAAATCAGCAAACACACACAAAAAGACATAGGCTTTCGTAAGTCTTAAACGGTTCAATGTCTGAAATTTGCCATAACATGTTTATACAAAGAGGCAATCTAATAAATAAAGTGCAACCCCCTATAGCATTGCAATGTTTGACAGATCATCAAAATTACTATAATGCTATTTCTGAGCAGCATATCAATCTTTTTAATGTGCATTAATAAACCTTTAATGACAGAACTGTCCCGACGTAGCTGATGCTGTCCTTTCTACAACGCCCTATAGCTATCTTATATCCAAACAACAATTAAATGAGCAGCATGAAAAACTGCCAGCTATTATTAACAATGCACCGAACTGCTCTGTATTATTATGATTAGGTTTTACATCTCCTGGATTCACTTTCTCCTGTCTTATTTTCTGATTTAATGTCTGGTGCTAACATAGTGCTGCTGCCTCTGTTTACATGATTCTGTGACCTGATTGGGAATATCAGAAAAACTTTTTTTTTTAATTAGCCTTCATGCTCACATCCTGAATTGTAATAGCTGATGCTAAAAATAGAAACTAGAGTCACCACCATATGCATAGGGGGGATCCTAATAGCTGCAATAGCGGATGACCACAAGTCTGTCTGCAGGTCACCTCACCTTTTACATTAAGTATTTTTTTAGCCTATTTGACCTTAGAGCGTCGACGGGTCAAATATTTCGGTGTAACACTGGCATGGTCAAACAGAACCAGACAGACTTAGTGACAGACAGACAGGTATAAGGACAGACAGATGAAAAGACAGTCCACTGGACAGGCAGAGGTCTGTTTTTAGACCGTCGTACATTCCTACAGATTGCCTCCCATCCATGCAGCACGCGGATGAGCGCGTCTACCTGTTAGCACGAGACTATGCATAGTGTCCCCTTACCTCTTCCTCGCGCCTCCTTTGACATAGTGTCCTCTGCCGTGTGTCTCCGTCTGTCTATACGGTCACTCAGCAAAGCCGTCACGTTATTCTGTGCGACAACGTGAGGTCGGATGGTTAATTAAACAGCGGCTCTTCCTCCGTCCCTCTCCCGCCTGCTGCACCTTGAAGCCTGGCAGACGGGGTGAATCACTGCCGTGTCTGTCTCCTCTCACTGTGCAGAGGGGGAGTAGAATATCACCCCAAAAAATAAGCTATGTTCTCATTCACCTGTGTCAAGTCCGTCAGAGCACGCTGCCGCAGACATACTTTGGGATGTTGTCTCTGTGCGGAGTTGGTTCTGCGCCGTTAACATCAGTCAGAGTTCCTCCAAACAAGACCAGGACTGCAGCGCGACTGCCTCCAGCGGTGCGCGTGCCTCCGCGGATGCAGCTCTGAAGGGTGTCCTTCGTCTTATCACCGGTTCTGACTTAGCAACATTATTAAGAAGTATATCCAACATAAAGAAAGAAAAGATTAGTAACTTCATGCATTAAAACCATAGGGCAAAGCCTAATGTGAAAGCTGTATTGTCATTGGCACGACTCATTTAATTAGCCAAGTTTCATCCATTCCATTGGATATATCATAGCAGAATCTGCATAGAAATATTACAGGAATTAAACACAATGTTAAATATCAAGTAGGTAAACGTCATAATGCCACACAAGGAGCACATGTTGTTATGTTCCCCTATTGCAGGGTGTGGCTGTTACATAAAAGTAGATGAGGTATGAAGATGCCAAAATTACAACAGAAGCATAACTTTGTAGACAAATAACAGGAATTGGACCCATTATTAAATATAAAGTGTTTAAATTAGTTGTGAGTCTCATAGTGTGTTGTATTGCTATAGGTTATGAAGAATGGAGATGAAAGACACCAAATTGCAGCAGAATTTGACATCTTCGCAGAAATATTACAAGAATTACACAGAACATAAAATATAAAGTATAGGTAAATGCTTTTGAGTGTACACACAAACACTTTATTTTCCCTCTGTTGGGTGTGGCGGTCACATTCAACTCAAAGAGGGTGAAAATAAAAAGAGGTTTAAGGATGAAGAGCAAAAGGACACTAAATCACTGGAAACTAGGGATTAAGGGGTGAAACTACAACAGTCCTGTCAGCCATCCATCACCGAAGCAGCAGGTGCCATCTTGGTCACGCAGAGGCCGTCACCCAGACCCATTTAAGAACATCAAGAAGTGCCACAAAAACCAAACCCATCAAAATAAAGCCCTTTGCCCAGGGACTAAGTCTGGTTTCTTCTGTCGTCTTTTGCTTTCTAGGAATAGCGGGAAAATTAAGCATATGAATCATGTTCCCTCAGCTTTAAATCCTTTAAATCCAGTTGTGAGATCGGGGCCAATCCGACAGACGCTTTACGTGTGCCTCTAATTCATTATTTATCTTATCTTGACCTGCGATATTTGACATGAATTGCTGAAAATAGGTTTCTCACTGAGCGCTCAGGGCATGCGGTACACTCCTGCACTGTCATGACGTAACAGCTGCTGTGTCCATCCCTCTTCTCCTTATATACGACCAACACACACCCAAGACAATGGACTGGTTGCCACGTCATGTAACACAATTGAATATTGATGAATGATAATGCCTACGGCTGAACCATTGCCCTGGAATCTGAGAGCCGGACACACTACATTACCAACTCTACTAGGAATACATGCAGCCAATTTGTATTCATCAAGAGAGCCAATGACAATACTTCTGGCCCTGAACACTGAGATGAGATCCCTCTAAGAAAAACCAATAAGAAAAAACCTCCTGGCCAGAGAGACAGCAAGACATATAGCACCGATTACACCAAATGGCTGCACTAACTGGATCCTACTGAGAAAAAACAAAAGGCTAATTTAATTAATGAGATTTCTTTCGTGAAAAGAATTCTCACCGTGCCATTGAGCACATCATTCCCATTCTACAGCACAACCTGAGCAGCAGAGAACGGCAAAGAAAAGAAAATATTTTAGACTTATAAAAATAACCAATTTTATTGAGATGATTTTGTGCCAACATCCAGGCAGCTTAAATGAATGGTAATGTTTAAAAACAAAGAAAAACCAGACAGGGTGAAAGATGTTTATGACGGCAGATAACCACTGCAGGGCTTTTGGAAAACGAAGGCAGGACCAGTTTAACAAAAGTCTTTTTGGGAGCCATAAAGAGTGACAAAATACAATATGTCAATTAAGCACCCGAGTTGCAGATTCATTGTGCTTTCAAAGCACAGTCGCCAACAAATCTCTATGATTTTGGCACTTTAAAGATATGATTTATTTTTAAATGGTCTAGACTGACATCTGCTTTGACTGATAATAATTTCCGTGTCACAATTTATCAATGTGAATTTAGTCTGTGGGGAATCTGCTTCCTTACTCGTTTCATTACTTGATGATTATACCAAGACCATTAACTCTCCCTCATAATTAATGTGACAAAATTAATGATGCACACATTCAAAAACTGCCCAGCAGTTGCATGTGTTTTATGGAATCTTAGACAGTCTATGAAGCCTCAAGATAATTTAAGTAAAGAGGAACCTTTTGTAGGGGTTGAATGCAAACAATGGAAGTATTTGCACAACAAATTGCTCAGTGATTAGTCAGGTCTCTAAGCAGAAACCATCCCTTCACCACTTCAGCTCCAAGAGAATATCCTTGAGAACAGCAAACATGAGTAATAAGTCATATGATTCATATCCATCTAGTTTGAGGACAGAAACTCAGCTGCAGATGACACAGAGCAGCCTTGATGCACCTGTATAGCAAAGTGCTCGCTCTCAATGCATGATGAATATATTGCAGTCATCTGTGTGCTCACCGATCCTGAAATGACATCTGACGAGCAGTCAGAGCTGGCTGGAGGCAAGGTTAAACCTCTCTGACCATTCAAAATTATAATAATATGCAAACCAGTGCTAATGATGGTCCACGCAAAGTATCATCTGTTTGTGAATGTTCATGCTTATGCAACAGATGTTCACTGTACATAGAGAAATACATATTTTACAGAAAAATAAGCAGGTATGGGATTCTCTCACCGTCTCCCAGTTAAAGTCTAAGTGATGGCTGCAGATACAAACATTTATTATCTTTTGAATGTCTCTTGGCAGAGGCATTGGAATCTTCTGAACCATAACAATGAAACATAATTAGAAATTAGCCCCTCTGAAATGAACAGATTCATTTAATGCCTTTAGTTTCACCATTATATTAGAATATAAAGCTTTAGTTCTGTACGGCAGTGGGAAGACCTCACTTTGAGCCTACCAATTTCTATCTGTCCTGGATCGAAAAGAAGAAACCGAGCTTGCGCCTGTGAAAGCCTGCACGTATTCAGACGCCCACGCAGAAGCCACCCCCGAGAGGAAATAGAGGCAGCTGATTGAATGTGAGCTAATGGATTCAGTCACTGTATGTCCCCTGTCAGAGGCTGGTCCCCACGGGCCAACACAACATTTGAAAGTGTCTTTTTCTGTCTGGATGGCTTTCATGTTGCTCTCCAGGGACTCAGACATCTTCTAACACTACGAAGCCCACCCTTGTTTATTTTTCATTCAAAATGAACAATCATGCAGGATTCAGTAGCTTGGGAGCAACAGTTTATAAACTAATGGCCATTTGTTTTGTCTCTGTGGGAAAAAATAAATCAAGAAATCAAGAAAAGACTGAAAATCTCCTTATTTAGGGGTGTTAAACTAAATGTCCAAACATGTTAATATTTATTTTCCAAGAATAACACATTCACTAGTGAGGAGAAATTACACTTTTTGCTGCTTTTAGACACTTATTAAGACATTAAAGCAAACAAAGCCAATCAGGTTACAAAGGTTCAAACACATGATTGTTGGCTTCCTGGTCATTTTGTTGGAGATGACTCAAATTAATTTATTTCCATATTCCAACATGGAAATAGAATATGTGAGATATCCTCAGGGAGATTTAAACCAAGTGCAAGGGAAGAGCTTTAATCTTATAATCCTCTGTAATGTCATAATGGTCTCTCTGAGCTTATCTAAAGTAAAGTAACTTTCCCTGTGGAATTCAATCGCAGATACAGAAGGACCATGAAGAGTTATGTGACTAACGCTCCCAGTGCAATACCACACTGTCGCGTCTGCCGCATTAAAACATACCTATAATCCAAATGAAATAGAGATCTAAAAATTGACACAATAAGTACATACGTGAAAGAGTTTAATTCCAAAATGTATATATAGAGAAACATGACTAATTATCACATTCCTTGTCGACAAAGTGAAACTAGATCTTTGATATTTACATCGTTTTCGCTGAAAATAAATACATATTATAGCCATTTGTAAAAAACTGCTACATCCATGATGCTCCATAATACATCCTATTGGCTGACCAAAGCTGCAGCTGAAGCAGGAGGCGACTGGATTGGCTGAAGGAACTCTGAGGTGAACACGGCCTCTGCGTACTCCTCCACAACATCCTGAAACTCTGCTGCCACATCGGCCAGAGCCTCGGACAGCAGCTCCTCCGCCAGGCTGTGGAACAAGGAAGAAAAGAAGCAGGATATTCTCCTTAAAACCAAGATGCAAAGAAAGCTCCCATTCAGTTAAAAAGACATTTACAAACTTTGAATTGAATGTAGAAGTCCAAATCTAACATCTGACAATTCTTGTTCTGCATCACAATAAATGAAACAAAGAGAGAATATATGACAAATGACAACTGTAAAAATAATCTAGACCAATTACTCTTTGATTTGAGACTAGGGCTATTTAAAATAGCTTAATGTTTTTTTTTTAATTAATTTCTATAAATAAGATGGATACATTACTTAAATGTGAACCGATTGACTATATTCAAGAAAATGTCAGCCTCAAGTTGTTTTTCTGTTTTCAAACTGCAAAAAGGCGCAATCAAAGCTGTTTTTCTGTTTTCGGACTTTCAGAACTGCGTATGAAAAAAAGGAAAGAAAATACGTCAAAAGAGCGGTGCTAAATTGCAGTGTTGTGATCATTATCTGGGCCTCACAAACACACTGAAGCAGGCCCAGTGCGACTGGCGTAAAAAAACTGAATTATTAGGTTGTCGGTGCAACAAAACAATGAGAGTAATTGTGTGATGTTGAACTACCTGTACCTTAGAAGAGTCAAAACAAGATTGCTTTGCTCTTAACACTTTATACAGCGTAAATTAGAATGGAACTAATCAGGAACAGCTATTAGGAAACATTTTATAACACTAACATGCTAAAAGCTATCTAGCTCTACTGATTAACTTTTCATTATTCTGAATGTTTACTGCTTCAAATATGATGCAATTCTCAGTTCATTTGTATAAGTAATTATTGAGCACAAGCTTCTCATTAATATAAAAACAAAAGGAATATCTTCTCTTTTTTGAGACTAATGTATTATTATGCATGGTCCTAAATAAAGATGTAATAGTAATAATGCAACCCTGAATTATTATGCTATTCTGTTTTGCAGTGAATTTTCATATTCATCTGTCAAAATATAATATTAAAGTGGTTCAAATGATGCGATGAATAGCTTAAAGTTAGTATGTTTTCTGTGTTCGGTCTGTGCTAAAGTTGTTTTATGTTGCAGTCAATCTGTTGACAGACAGAATGAATGGTGGGTTTGGATCCACTAGGCGCCTCATCAGACAGACAGGATGCTACAAAGTGTGTCAAAATGTAGACGTCTGTATGTTTGTGTTCTTTCTTTAAAAACACTGAGGTAACTGGATGGCTTCTTCTCAGACATTATCCTTATTTTTCTCCAAATTCAGAAAAACACAGACCATTAGTTTTGGTTTATTGATGTTGGACAGTTAATGAGCCAGTAAGAGAAGCAGTCAGATCCCACGAGTGGGACCGGGCTTTAGTCTTTTCTGCTCTGAAGCAAAAAACAATGTATTGAGCTGTTTACAATCCCCCGCATATCTATGACTCAGGGAGACCTACAAAAACCTTATGAAGTGTAGATCTTATACATCAAACACATGGATTCAGTATGCTCAGTAAGAGGAGAGGGAGTATTCTGCATTGCAGCAACTTAAGAATTCTGTTAAGTATGCAAATGTGTGAGTGGGAGAACAACAGTGAACACCAGGGACACACTATGCAAACCATGAACTCCTTTTGCTCAGAGAATTGAGCTCGTCCAAGGACAAAATAGAGAGAAGAGAGGACAAATGTAGTTTCTATGTGGCTCTGGTAACACAAACTAAGCATTTGATTCTGCTAATATGTTAGAGAGGAGCCCAAAGACAGGGGAATAAACTGTTAGACGCTACCTGTCTGCGATGGCCCAGGGGTTGAAGCTGCCGACAGCCTCGTGAGACACAGCGCGCAGGTAGGCCTCGTAGTCTTCCCTGTACCCACGGATGTTCCTCAGCATGCTGCCTGGCACAGAGATAACAGTCCCCCTGCTCCTTTCCACTGGGCCTGGGAACACGGTGCTATGTCTTGGCTGTCGTTCATCTTGGGAAGCCTCCTCTGTCAGGCTGTTCTCAGAGAGGATGCTATGTCTGAAGAAACACAAGAGGAGGATCATGAGAGGAGGCAAGCTGGCAGATTTCCACAACACCTTTTTATTAGCTTTAGCGTATTGCTGTATGAAATGGGCTTCAGAAGGCTGTGAAGAAGAGGCAAACACATTTATTGATGTGGTAGTCAGAATGGAGTGCAGCACAGTACTGTCAATGACCAGAAACAATATTTGTGATAAATGTATGAGAGGTGTCCAGCAATCTGGTCTGCCTCTTGTTTAGTGAGCCGGGGCTCAGCTGGGCATTGCCATTGTCTGGCCTGATAATCCTCTCTGCTTGAACAAATCAGTCTGGATGCTGCGACGCCGCTTTCTGTGCTATATTTAGTGTTGCAGCAGTTCCCAAAGCATAGTGCCTCCCTTTTGTGCTCCCTGGCCTCAGCTGAACCTGCTTCTGTTTTGACTGCGAGGGCTGCAAACCACAGGGTGGCCATAAATACCAAACTGTCAGCACTGTCAACTCTGCTTACAGTCTGCAACAGGTCGATTCACTGTCTGATGGCCGTCTGAGGACCATTGTGGTCAAAGAATTCACTTCGTATTTATATAGTCAGAATTTCACCCTGCTTTTTGTGCCAAAATCAAAAAGAAGACTCAGAAACCTGCCTGCCTTTCTTGTAGACATTCAGACAACGTGGATACATCCTCACTGCCAAGTTTAAACTTCAAATATTGTTAACAGAAATCTTATGACTATTTGTCTGTATTTATTAGGATCCCCCATACTCTTAGAATGTGTGCATTAAGATCAGAGGATAAAAAGAAAACATAACATATAAAGAAAACAAGACAAAAGATAAAAGTACAACTACCAAATCGGCTCAGTGCACAGGTTAACCTTCATACGCCTACATTACAATATTTCCTGAGTATTGAACTCATACATCTTTATATTATTTAGTACACAACTCTGAAGCTTGTTGACAGGGTTAAAGGACAAGAAATAGCTGAATACGACATATGTAGTGAACATGTCATTAAATCATTCCTCCTGTGTGGTCACAAGGGTGTGTGTTTATGTGTAGGCTGTATGAAAGGGTAACGTAAATTACACGAAACAAAATTGATATGGAAATAAATCATGACATTAATTGCTGAAGCGTGTACGCATACAGATGCTACTTTATCGATACAGCAGCCACTGCTGTGAAGGCAGTTTTGGAGAAAAAAACATCCCCTATGGGGCAGAGCACTATAAATCCAATAAGTCTGAGCATAGGCCAGTCCACATTAAACATGGGGCATGGCACGATAACAATCATTCAAGGTAGCAGCATGGAAAACATACACATCCACTAGCATCAAAACTAAAGGCAAATATAGGGTAGCATTTTAGATGTATTGCCAGTTGGGATGTGTTGTAGTAAATTCAAAAAACACATCTATCACAATTATTATAGTATAGTTAGATTGTAGCCCTAATAGGAACACTTAAAAAACGTTTCTAATTTACAACTTGCACCACCTGGAAAAGACCAAAAACTAATAAACAACGTAACCTAATAGCAAGATCCCATCAATTGATTTCCAAGTTTGCCTTCTAGTTTCTGTAAAAAAGCTCCAGTCATGAATTACATGGCACCCACGGACCCGGCCACGTTGCCAAATGAGAAATATCAAAAGGGACGACGGCTGTGCTCAATCCGAGTTGGACAAAGCCAAATGTGACTCAGAGAAATCAAGAGGTTTACAAGGTAGATTCACAAGGGAGCTTTTGAAAACAGCAGGACAGACACAGGTGGAGGAGAAGTAGCACGGAGGATAATGTATAGTGTTGCAATTTCCGTGCTTATTCAATAAAGCTCTACCCAGACCTCCTTTATATTCCAGGTGTGTGATCTCTTGTATGTTAATCAGGTGGAATCTGAGTCTTTGCAAATCTGAGGTCATGACTGGATGCAATGAATGGGAACATTGCAAATCTACCAGACAACCAGTAACTGTGCAACGCGGCTTTTGGCTTGTTTGTAGTACTTGGCCTAAAAGGACTGTAGCTGTTAAACAAAGAGGCCGTGAAGTGAGAGAGCAGATAAAAAAGAAATACATGAAAGGGTTCGAAAATTGCTGAGTGGGGCTTTCATCTTTTCATTGATTTGTTTGACCTGCTGATGCAGCTGGGGTTGGTCAGTCAGCGTTAGCAAAGAAGGGGGGACAATCTGCGTCTGTGTCTGGGCTCTTCGCCATGGATACATAAATCTTATCTGCAGCTCTGCTGATGTTTCCAAAGATGAAATCTCTCACTCCATTGTCCGTGTGGTCGCTTGATAGCACTCTCACAAACACAAGCACAAAGACAGCCGAGGTAAAGAATAATAGATTCTGTTTTCGGGGAGATACTTTTCGGGAGGCCAGTGTTCAAATATTATTGTAATGTAAACAAATGGGGAAAAATATTTGTCTCCGTTTGCAGAGACTCAAATAATAGCCCGAGCACCTGTATAGAATCAAATTAATCTGTTCTATTTCCTACTTTCTCAATGTGTCTGATTTGAAAATTGCATTCCCACGTTAGTCCTCTGTGCCTCTATAACAGCACTTAAAATAAAAGCTGTTAACCATAACCATTAACAGTCTGCCAGTGTCCCAGTCACCCTTCAATACAATCAAATGAGCTACCAAACATTTCCGGTGTCACAAATGTGGTTCCTTGGTGTGTGTTTAAAATATGTGTGTAGAGATAGCATGCAGGACTCTGTTTTCCTGCGTACAGCAGCCACTGTTGTGTCCCTCTGGACAGACACATGTAGGTTACAAGCAGCCAATCAGGGCAGAGACAGCACATGATGAGCTCTTCACACATTTTGCTGTTCCAAACCCCCAAATGTAAGCCTAACTTTCTACTACACTGAACACTTGACGAGTCAACACTGACAGAGGATTAACACACACCAAAAACCGAACTTAAAATGCATTCCTGGGCCATTTTTCTCTCTTTAGAAACTGAGTATGTTTTATTCCTTTGCTCAGTTGCTGTACAGGCTAAATGAAAGCAGAGTCTGATCAATCTCATCAATAATTTTATATTCCCTCTCTCCTTAAGCCCAGTATACTTCTCGCTTATTGCACACTACTGTCAGTTATCTGATAGCATGCATTCGATTATCTAGACGGACCTGAAGCTTGCTGCAGTTACGAACACCTAATGGGACTTGTGTTTTTCGCAATAACACTTTTCACTGTCCATAGAATTACTGTTCCTAATTAGGTCAGTATGTTGACTCTGTGATCGAACTGACGCAAAATCATTAAATCAAGCTTATTTCCTCAGGCTGCAGATGAAAAATGTCAACTGTCACGAAGGATTACTTCAGAGTCTGTCATTTCCTGTTTAAGACCTCCACATTGTGACAATTATTCAACAACAGCACAATTCAACCAGCAGACTGCCACACGTTTGGGTCAGGCTAGTTCTGTGTTAATGCGGCTCTCGCTGGTATCGCTGATGCGGCAGGGTTTTGTAATCAAACTTCTCTTCCCTTAATCTCCACTGTGATGTGAAATGTGCCACCCGGGTGCTTTTAGAGCGAGCAACACTGCAGGACAGGCAGCCCGCTCCCTTACAGCTCAGCTCTGTTTACTGAGCAACTCCTTGGCCCCAGAAGACAGCTCTATAAAACAATGTGCCTAATAAATACAAGTTCCCCTTCTATGTCACACCAAATGACTCCCTACTTCCAACTTGATTCCTTCCAAAAGGAACTGAGCCTTGTGGGAGAAGAATCGTCTACAACAAGTTTTTCTTGCACCAGGATATATAGCTTAAGAAAAGCTACAAATCTGCTTTTAGTATAGTTCACTAACTGCAACAATTGTTACATTTACTGGCACGTTTTTCTCTGTCCAAACAAAAGGACTAACTTATCCAAGTAGCTGACAAGTTACTTCTTAAAAAAATGGGGTCTTCATTCAGTGGAGAGCGATGGAAATAATGTCGACAAATAATTACCATAGATTGTTATTATTTTGCTAATGCTACTGACAGAAGAAGTGCTTGGCAATTGTCACATAATATTTCATTTACATAACTTTCATTAACAAAGTTGTGCTGTTATGCTGAGTGAGACATTTTAAAAAGGACTATGTTGATCAATGTACCGACATAAACCAATAGTCATAAATCCAACGATAGTCAAGAAGTATCAGATGCCCCCATTCAAAATATAAACCAATATATGAGCTCTATAGAGAATACATCAACCACTTATTGTTAACACACCAATGCTAACATTCGTATTACATAGTTAATGATATCTTCTGTTCTATATTTGTCATTTATTCAGGTCCCTTTACAGAGATTTAGTTTCACTCTGACATCAGAGATTATTTCCACCGCTCAATGTCAAAGAAATCCTAATTACATCGGATGTGAGTCCATGTGTCAAAGAGAAAACATGACAAGGTCCAGCCGAGTGCCAAAACATTTAAAATAGATATTGTAATTTGGACTGAGTATGAAAGTGATGCAGGCAGATCTGTCTCTCTTTGATGCTAAAATGATTCAGGGAGTTTCAGAACAAATGAGCTGGCAGTTCTCAAATGACTTTATCCCTGTTAAAAGCTGCTACCATGGATACCTCTGAAGAAAACAAAACCCCTTATCAAAAACCAATAAACTGAATACTTGACATCCCAGCACTCTTGTCCGTCAAAAAATAGAGCTATTACTTGATGGAAGAAGACTGAGTCCAAGATGAGTCAAAGTGGATCTCAGGGCATCGTTTCAAGTAAGGGAAACGAACCTGAGGCACTCCATGTCTGACCGACTTTAATTTACTAATGTTGCTGCTTGAATTTGTTTGAGGGGATCCTGCTTGTCTGTATCAATAACTTCTAGTCCTTCCACTCTCTTAGCTACTCCTTCCAAGTTCCTCATTAATTTAAGCAGAACAGCAGCTGCAGCCAAAGCCCTTGGCAGTGGTGGGTCTCTCTGTGGAGTCTGCTGCCTGAGTCAGGAATAGACTTTGCCCTGAGTATGGGAGCCACCAAGTGAGTGTTTGTGGGATGACTAAGATCTCCCGGTGGGAGGGCGATTATAGGACGACCATTATGTGGGAAGAAATACCATGTGCATCGTTGGAGAAACATTTACCACTTTTTTATCAAGTCTTGAAACCTAATTTAGCCAGAAGTGAATGACTTCCTGTGGATGAGGCTGCTATTGCTTTTAGAATTGTAACAGCAGTAAGTCCTGAACGGCAATTTATTTTCTCATATGAATTGCAATCAAAGTTACTAGGCTACGTTCACACAGCGCGACCCAATTGCTGCCAATCTCTTTACTTTTCGAAGATGAGCTGGCCTCTTTTTTTTTTCTATGCTTCAATCACGCAACGAGGTGACAACCAATCAAATTGGTCTTCCTGCCAGCACAGAATTATGACAAATGATAATCTACAGTGACCTGAAGGCCCAAGAAATTATGTGACTTTTCAGACTGAGATGGATTGCAAAACATCAGTATTGTATTCAATTAGCCTAAAATCCAAAAGATCACATTCAGGGTTCTTACACCTTTTCCAAAGTCAAATTCAAGCACTTTTCAAGCATTTTCAAGGTGCATTTTCAAGCTTTTCAAGCATCTTACAGCTGTTGTAAATGACATATTTATATACACATACTTATACTCAAATGATTATTTCCCTACCTCACATTAAATCAGATGTTCTTTATGCTATAAACAACCAAATGTGTGTTTCATAATAGCATTCTACATGAGGATGAAAAATTAAAAATGTTAGAAAAGAAAACTAAGTTTAATATTTCAAAATGAGTGACCCATCTGTACGTAGACTGGGCATCCCATATAACCTGGCTGAGCCAATATAAAACAATCAGCCAAATAACTTTTCAATATATTATTGATTACTATTTTTGAGGTACTTTTAGGTTGGCAGTAAACATAAGTCAGAGGTACATGGTGTACTTTGACTCCTCTACAGTTCAGAGGTACATGGTGTACTTCTACTCCACTACAGTTCAGAGGTACATGGTGTACTTCTACTCCTCTACAGTTCAGAGGTACATGGTGTACTTCTACTCCACTACAGTTCAGAGGTACATGGTGTACTTCTACTCCTCTACAGTTCAGAGGTACATGGTGTACTTCTACTCCTCTACAGTTCAGAGGTACATGGTGTACTTCTACTCCTCTACAGTTCAGAGGTACATGGTGTACTTCTACTCCTCTACAGTTCAGAGGTACATGGTGTACTTTTCCTCCACTACAGTTCAGAGGTACATGGTGTACTTTTCCTCCACTACAGTTCAGAGGTACATGGTGTACTTTTCCTCCACTACAGTTCAGAGGTACATGGTGTACTTTTCCTCCACTACATGTATTAATACCTTTAGTTACTTTACAGATGAATGATGTGATTCTCTCTCTCTCTCTCTCTCTCTCCTCTACAGTTCAGAGGTACATGGTGTACTTCTACTCCTCTACAGTTCAGAGGTACATGGTGTACTTCTACTCCACTACAGTTCAGAGGTACATGGTGTACTTCTACTCCTCTACAGTTCAGAGGTACATGGTGTACTTCTACTCCTCTACAGTTCAGAGGTACATGGTGTACTTCTACTCCTCTACAGTTCAGAGGTACATGGTGTACTTCTACTCCTCTACAGTCAGAAGGTACATGGTGTACTTTTCCTCCACTAACAGTTCAGAGGTACATGTGTACTTTCCTACACTACAGTTCAGAGGTACATGGTGTAGCTTTCCTCACTACTGTATTAATACATTTAGGTAATTAGGACAGATGAATGGATCTATCTAGATATCTCTATAGATATAGATCTCTCTCTATCTCGCTCTCTCTACTGTCTTCAGCTGAGTCTCTCTCTCTCTCTCTCTCTCTCTCTCTCTCTCTCTCTCTCTCTCTCTCTCTCTCTCTCCAATTTCAAGGATTTCCAGCACCCGTACGCACCCTGCACATTGTATATGATTTGTGCACAACTAAACTAAATGTACTGTATTTTCTTGGAGCCATGACTACTAAAATAAGGGGCTAAGATCTTTAAGATTTGGGAGGAAGTTAAATAGGTCAAACCCTGATGCTGCACTGCAGCTAATATATTCTGGTAGCACTCCCGGATGTGACTACTGCGATTAGAAGATGAATAAAACAGCGAGGTGGGAAAGCAATCAGTAGGAAGATGACATTTAAAAATGGTGGGTTATGTGAGTAAAGAAATCAGGTGAAGGACAAAGTAACCCACCCAGTCTCCACGGGTTTCTGTAAGACAATATCTGCTGCAGATCCCTGCCTCAGCACTAGCCTTGTGAGTCTAATTGGCTGAGGAGAGGCTGGCCTGGAGCCCGGAGCACCGCACTGGGGTCCTGGGGAGAGGAGAGAGGAAGATGAAGGGGAAAGGGAGGGATGGGGTGGAGCAGGGGGATAGACAGAGAGACAGAGCTTGCAGTCAGAATGACAAGTATTCACCTATTCTTATCAGCTGTAGCATTGTCTCCACCTAGAGGAGACATGTGGGAAATGATTTCTGTGAACGCTATTAAAGAGGACAATCAGGAGTTTAGTTTGTCTACCTGCTGCTGATGGTTGGTCCCAGTGAAGAGGGTCTGAGTAGGCGATTGAAGCAATTCGTCTCCTCACTTCCTCCTGATCTTTCTGCTCAGACACAGACAGATACATTTGTTTTATAATAATAATTCAACTTTGTGATGTACCACCTTCTAAACACAGTTACAGTGCTTTCCAAAAAATACCCAACACATATAAAACACAAAGAAACCAAAGCAAACAATTAAACGCATCAGAAACAAAGAGAATGAAACAAACAAAATGTAATAAATCAAAAAAATCTTAAAAAGTTGCTGAAAAGGGTCCATTCCCTTTGTGTATGTATCTGGACCTTCTTGGAACGACTAGGAGCGACATAACTGAGGATCTTAGGGTACAATGGGAAATAATAGTTCTGATGAAACACCTCAGGACAAGGCTTTGAAAGTAATTCATAAAATATTTCTAAAAGCAACAGTTACGGCCCGTCCACACAGCAGCGTTAAAAAAATCTTGGAGGTGGGCGTATCTGAAGCTTGGGGATTTTTTGCGAGCAAGGCACCAACAACCAATCACATGAATCTCCCGCCCCCGACATACGAAGCAAAAAAGCCTGAAGTAAACTGGATATAAACTCCCCAAACAGGCGAAAACCTACCACTGTCTCTGCCACCTCCCTCCATGCCTGCTCCTCCGGTTTATATCCCGGTAGGTAAATAGGGACTGGTCATAAAGAACCGGGTGATTCCCTACCGCTAATTTCTCCTCCATTTTTTGGAATATGAGGAAATGACCTGCGGTATGTCTCTCCCAGCATACACGCGGTTTGATTGGCTAGCGCTTTAACTGTCAGATTTGCATACACGGGATTGATTGGCTGACGCTTCCACCTCAGCTTCAAAAGTTGAACATTGCTCAACTTTGAATCCTGAAAATCCTGAAAATCTCCGCTCTGCTGCCCACAATGCAATTCGGCGAAAAGTGAGGCAAAGTGACGTCACCCCATTCAAAGTGAATGGGCAGAAGCGTTCCAAGATTTTTTAACACTGCTGTGTGGACGGGCCGTTAGCCAGGGTAAGAAAGTCAGGATAGGTGGGTTGTCATCGTAATTCCTAGCTTTAAAATCCTAGCAGCAGTGTTTTGCAAGCAAATTCTCCACCTGCCAATCGACACTGCATCAGTAAACAACACCAGACCGAAGCTGTCACAGGACATCTCTATAAATAACAGCCCAATCACTGGCAACCTTTGGGGTTCCAGACTGACCTTCTGTTTGAGGGTCTTTCTGCCAGGCAGCTCTCACCTGTATCTCCTCCATACGAAGCAGCATGCTCTCCAGGGTGGGGGCCTGCAGCCTACACTGGGCCGTACCCTCCAACTCTCTGTCTGTCTCGGCCGCCCACGCCGCCCGGGCAGTGTCCTCCAACAGATCCTCCAGCAGCGCCTCACTCAGCTGCTCAGCACTCTCTGCTGCCTGTGGAGGACAATGTTCACAACAGAAGAAATACATGAAGAACAGTGGGTTGAATTCAAGGGCATGATACCAAATTCAAAGTGTATTCGATAGCAAGGGAAATTGTCCTCTCCCCTGTGAAAAATGTGGCATCAGCAGCACAGCTCACCCTCTCTGCAGGCTGCTCAGACAGCTGATTCCTCAGTGAGGAGCTGATCCTGGTCCTGGACTCACCAATCTGAAGGTTAACAGAAAGGCGAATTCAGTCCAACTAATCCCAAGCAAGCATCAATCATTATCTCATAGTCCATACAAACAATTCCATTACAAAAAGTCAAACTTTATTAGTCTTTTGGTTAATATAAAATGCACTGTTCCTGTATGTATATATTGTTTCCCTTAAGCCAGGGGTGTCCAAACTTTTTTCACTGAGGGCCAAATACAGATCAATATACAAAGGGCTGTGCCGCTCACTAGAGGTGAGGTATATTGCCTTATCAGTTAAGTTATAAGTTAGCTAAATCAATCAAATGAATGATGCGTGATACTTGAAAATGCTTTAAGAAACACAACAGCCTACATCACAGCTTACCACAGGTTTTTATTTATTTTGTTGGCAGCTCAATCTTTAAAACAGAGGCTTCAGATTGCTTATAAAAAGAGGAAATATGAAGGGTAGATTTCAAGCTTGTTAAGTAATTAAGTCTTTTTAAAAAAAAATGTTTTCAACTTCAATTGACTGAATCTATTTGAAAAGTGGGCTTATTACCACACGAATACTGTGTTATATATTTGTGTGTTACATATATATTTAAGAAGTACTATATATTACAAGCACACGTTTCATTTGTAAGAGAACAGATGAGTCTTTGTACCTGTGCTTGGTCCACAAGGGGCTGGATTCTCTCTCTGGTCCTCTGCTCGGCTCTCTCGCCCCACTGAGGAGAGACAGCTTCTGACCTGTAAACCAAAACACACCGACACAGCAAGCTGTCACAGAAGTTCTGTTCTTCTAAACACACTTACTATATCTTGCTTTCAAGCCTGACAGGTTTCTACAAAAAAAAGCAGTCTTTGTCAGGCTCTGTGTTAAACGCAAATATTCACATTGCCTGCAAATGAGCGAGTTCAACACTATCAAACTATGACCTCTGAATAAAGGCAAACCTTGTGAAACCCTTTTGTGAATTTATCCTGGTTCTTTCACTGTAGAAGCCAAATCATTTCTTTGTAAAGCCTGACACACTCCTCACAATGACTCCAGCTGAGATCAGTTCAGGGCATAATGACTAGAGATTAAACTGATGAGTGTGACAAGAGCAAGAAATAATCTGTAATTAATACCCGTCACTTAATAAAAGGGGCGCAGGTGGAGCAAGCAACTCCTGGCCCAAAACACAGTTAACATATAAATGGCTATCTGACTTGAGTCCATTTTCTTCACTATAAATTCTACATTAAATGGGTTAAAATACTTGTTCTTATTTTAACGGAAAATGTTTGTACATTTAGTCATAACATTACAGAGTTTTCTTACAATATATTGATACTATTATATTCAAATTGCAGTTAGCTGTTTTGAGTCCAATAAACAATTGTTTTCATAGCCGGTGGGGCAGCAACTTCACAATGCAAAAACTTGGCAGAGTCCGGTACTTCCTGTAGAAAAAAAAGATGCATCTTTGTGTGTGGGGAATCAGAAGAATGAAGGACAAACCTGCTCATTGCAGAAATTGAATTAAAGCCTTATGGACCAAATGTGGACTACAACCCATTCACTGCTCCTGCTGAGTGCTGCTGGCCTTGCAGAGTTTAACTGTCCAAAGACTAATTAGCAAATGTGAGCAAATCTATAGACCAATATGCTCTCTCTGGTGCTGATGGGATGTTGCTGCAATCACAACCTGCATTATTTTCTGCTCTATTGTTTGTAGGTAATTATGCCCATGCTGAAATTCTAATTGAACTGATCAGTTAATTGCTGGCATGGTGCATTGAGCTGTACGGCAGATTGCTGTGTGTATTACTGCCTTGGGGTGGCAACAGATTTACGCGTTGTTGGCTTTACTGGTGGGAAATGTTTCGTCTTCTTGCCTTGAATACACATGTTTATAAAGGACATGTTATCATTATTATGTAATGTATAATGAATTGATATTAATTAGTTATACAGGCCACTGAAGAGAGCTATGATCGTATGAATGCTAGAGGGGCGCTTTGAAATTCTCTAGCAAACAAACAAAAGCATTGAAAATGGGGACTGACTCAAAAGAAAAAATGACATTACAGCCTTAATAACTGTAACGTATTAGGTAGAAATGATAGGAATTGTCTGCATATTTTATTATGTTTTTCAGTATTTCTTCTAATTATATTAATATAGGCCACATTTTGTTCACAGATAGAATCAACAGAGCAATCTGCATTTTGGCTGGATCAATATCCCACAACATTATGACCTTCAATATCCCCTCTGTTTTTTTAAATCTGCAAATCTGTTATATTTTCCTCACCTTAATGTCTGAATGCGCTCAGCCTCTTCTTTACTCAACTTGAGCTCTTTCAGTCTCTGCATCGTCATCCTATCCAACCAGGCGTTCCTGCCAAGCCATCAAATTAAGCCAAATGTAAGCTGTTATGCATTTCAGGTAATACGTTATAATCCTCACCTCTAAAATAAGGCCCCTGATTTATTGGAGTGCACAAATGTAGTGATTAGGATTTGATTAAACCTATATGGAACACTCACTCAATGAGCCACTTGTGACCACTGAAAGCAGGCCAACTATAAATCACTCACAAAGAGAAATGGCTGCAATCTAGCGGGCACCTAGATTAATTTATTGGAAAGAATTACATTTGAATTAGAATGAGAGTATTGCCTGTGGCTCTCAGCAAGTGGGGTCTGACAAAGAGGATATAAATAACTCTCTGAATACAGAAGGACTCATTATGATTCCATTTGCTTTGCGCTTTCCTCTTGCCAGGACAGACAGTCTGATGTACAGTGTGTATGAAGATAATAAGAACAGCTTAATTAAACCTAAAATAATAAAGAATCTGACAAACAGTTAGACTCCATTATAAAATATCTGATAAAAACAAGAGATGGAAAGCTGGATATAAGTTATAGGAGATGTTTTTCACCTCATAGCTTCATTCTGAGCTTGGTTCTTTCGTTCTGAGCTCAAGGCCGGCTCTTCTCCCAAACCCCCGGCCAGGGTCTGCCTCGGAGGGCTGGGCGAGGGCTTCACAGGAGAGAAGAGACATCGAGGCTCTGGTTGTTTCCTTTGAGGGGATCTGCAGAGATAATAGCGGAGGGATGAAAGGATGAGATAAAAAGGCAAAACAGATATACTCTGAATTAAGAGCAGTCAGAATAGATGGTGTGGGAATTGAGTAGGAGGAATATGGAGATGAGGAAACAGTGAAAAGTAAAGAGAGAATGGCCTGCAACATTTACACTAAATAGGGGTTTTCAATACAAACATTTTTCTATGTCACATTCGTTGCTATTTCAGAGAGAACAGATATGCCTATACCTTTGCTGTGTTTTATCCTTTAAACTTGGTATGAGTGTATTTTATCATTGTACAGTATATTCCATTGTTGTTTTTTGGATAGCATTCAGCTATTTATCTAGCAGATAATTACACAGCTTTGCAGATAAAGCCTGTTCTCATCTTTTTTCTAGCTGAAAAGTTGGATATTAGAGGTGTCTTTTAGCACTTTTTTCCCTTATATTTAAACATGTAATTGTATCCAGACCTCATTGATTCACAATGCATTCATTCATAATGAACCTTAACATTAGAGTTTTAGACATGACAGTATACACATTATGTAATGAACTTAATCATCCAGTGTGCACTGAGAGCAAAATCATTGGAGAACAATAACAGGTTTTTCAAAATGAATGTGTCATCAGCTTTACAGACTCACCGCTGCCGGGGGGGAGAGTGAGGGGAGGAAGGGATCCAGGGCACGGAGCGCTCTTTCTGAGGGAGCTGGTTCACTCTGAGCTGAGAGGAGACTGTGGGCTGCTGGAAACCTGCTTCCTCTTTGTGATCACGCTAAGACAAAAAGAAGATGTAAAACACAAGTTAGATGTTTGCAAGATCCTCAGATTGTTTACATCTTTGAAGTGGCACACCTTGGTATGCCTTTTTGACAGGATTTGAATAAAAAGCCAAATCACACTGCTTCTAATATCATATGAAGCATTTCCTGTGTGGGGTAGATAATGATATTGGTACCTTATATTAGCAGATAAAATGCTTTAAAATGAGTCACAAATTCCAATTATCTCCAGTCTGGCATGTAGATATGTTATATGACATTTAACCTGAATTAAAGATATTTTCTTATCTTGCAGTGATTTTTGTACATTTTGAAAAGCATTGCATTTTATTACTACTTTTGCTAGTTGGCCATAAGGATAACAGTGGTTATCATAATAAGCTGATTTCATTATAGGAGGGACTTGATGTTCTTAAGCAGGAAGAAAAAACATGTGTGAATATCGGCAATCAGCCAAGATGATTTGGAAAATAACAGCATATCCAAAATCGGCAAAAATCTTGTCCACCCCTAGTAACAGCATACATAATTCAGCTTTGTAAATGTCAAGCCGCCACCTTTAACAGAATGTCAGCCTTGCTTCTCTCAGAGTGTAGAGCGGCTCCCTTCCTGCAGGTGGGATTAGACGGTGGTCTCAGGTCTCTCTGGGCGAGGCTCTCCATGCCTGTTCTCAGCACCTCTCTTCTGTTCAGGGGCTGCAGAGAAGTAGGTTTGGGCTTCTGTGAGGCCATTCTTCTACCTGTTGACAAATATTAAAACATTTGACTTTTTTGTATCTATACTCAATGAAAAGAGAAATAAAGGAAGAGCTGCTGTGATTCATCCCTATTAAACATGAGTAGGGCTTGTCGTAACACAACACCTCCAATTACAGTGAGCTTGACAGTTGGAAGTCTGAACCCGTGGTAGGTGTTTGCGTCATCTCTTCCACAGCATGTCTCTCCGCCCAATGGGAGCCTTCAGGAGTTAACTGATCATAACACTGAGCAGCAGGGGAACAGAGGCCGGGGTTCTGCACTTAAGTTCCTGTTTTTCTGATCATTACTTCTCTTTATTGCTCATTATTCATTCTCAGCATTGTGCAGCAATTTAGGCACAGTGAGATGCCCAAACACAACTGCACAAACGCCCTTAGGCGCCTTCTAGATACCCGGGGGACTCAACAGGTTGTCATTTGTTATATACACAATTTATTCTGTGCAGCTTTTAGAGGCTTAGTCAGAAGGTAGGGCCTTGTCTTAAAGAGGAAATACATTTAAGGAAAGCACAGGATTTATATAAAATGTTGCAAGGTTTGAAATTGTATTATGATGATCAAGGTCAAACATTTGAAGAAAAATATCTAAAAAATGTGCACAAACTCAAACGTTATATACAAAGAAGTAAAGGCTTTAAGATATGTAAATGCATCCAGGGAGATGAACACACCACGGACACCTCTTTTGGGATTTGCTGGTTTGCGAGGCCCTCTCACGGTTGAGGTGCTGGGACCCTTGGGTGCAAGAGAAGGTGACCTGCTGCGATGAGGAGACTTCCTGTGTGGAGGGCGTGCTTGGGCCTGCATCTTTTTTTCAAGCAGCTGTTGTTTACTGAGGGCAGAATCCAAAGTCTAAGAGGAATAGAGTGACAAGACTTTAAAATGTTGGATAAGTCGCACAAAAAACATCTATAAATGGAGATCAATTACAACATCATTCCATAATTATGTTCATTACATTACATGTCACTTGTTAGACGCTTTTATCCAAAGCGACTTACATACTCAATACTGTGTACAATCCCCACAGAAGCAATTTGGGGTGAAGTGTCTTGCCCAGGGACACAACCACATGCTGACTGCAATGGGGTTTGAACCTGTGCTCCCCTGATCCGAACACCAACGCACTATACCACTGCGCCACACGCCTCCCGTAAATAAACAAGAACATAATCATTCTGAATAGTGATACTATAAGCTAAAAGCCAAATGCAGTGCAGTCATTTGGTGTATGGATGAAATTACAAAAATGACTTAAGTCATATAAGTGAAAAAACAAATAACAACTGACATGTTTTCCCTTTCCAGGGCTGCAAGACCTGTGCTGCATTTATCTTCACTAAAAGATGGGGGATTTTATTGAATTATGTTTGCATTCAGGAAGCCATTTGAATTGCCTTGTTGTTGAAAGGCGTGAGACAATTTATTTGCCTAGCTGTATCTTCAGTAAGTAAAATACATGGACTGTTGTACTGAGATGGCCTGAATATCAATTCACAAAACAACTCTATTTAGGTCTGTGTATAATTATTGTTCTTGTATATTGCCCTTAAATTGGGGGGCCAAGAGTCCTTTATACAATAGTTGTAACATTTCACTAAGGTAGATGGGAGATAAAAAAGTGAAATGACATGTTACTTATACCCTATACTTAGATTTGTTCTTACCTCTAGTTTCTGTAGGATGCTTAGGGCCGTCTCAGGAACAGCTGAACTCTGTTCTACTTCAACCTTGGCTGAGCACAGAGAGAGCTGTCGGATCAGCTGGCCTAGCTCTTTGTAATAAGGGGGGACTTTGCCATGAGATAAATCTGAAAGCTGATGGGTGACAACCTGTAAAGCTCTGAGTGTCCCACGGTGGGCAGCTGCAAGCCTGCTTATTGCCACGGACTGAAAAAAGAACAGTCAAAAATGATACAGCGCTAAAATCTCCTTATAGCAACATAATAAAATCTAAAATCTCCTTATAGCAACATAATATTGATTTGAAGAATAGAAAACTGTGTTATTTTCCTCAACAAATACACAAATGATTTACTGCTCTACCTAGCGGTAAATCTGTAATAATGTTAAAGGCAAACCTTTTTCGTGTCCCACAGTTTCTGGCTGCGTAGTCTCTCGATATCTTCTTGTATCTCTTTTACCTATCCAATAGAAATCCACAAACCATTTCTTATAGATAAAAAGCAAATCAAAAAGTCAGTGAAGCTTTATGTGGTAGATATACATACCTGTTGTTGGAGAACAAAGATGACACCTGCTGAGCGGGCTGCCTGCTTCTGTCTGCGTAACTCCAACTTGTTTAGTTCTTCAGGCTCAAGTTGATCCTCTATTTTCTCCCCTGTTGTTTAAATCCAATTGTTCATTATTGTTTAGTTAAGTCCATTATTTGTGCTATGAAAAAACATATGAATAGTGTGCCCATTGTGGTGCCAACATTTCAGAACTTTTGTCAAATCATATTATCAACAGTAAGAAACAAGTTTAATGTAACAAGCTTATTGTTTTTAGTCATTTACCTCTATTGGCTAGCTCTTCTACTTTCTGAATATAAACTTCCAGCTCATATTGAAGTTTGAAGATCTCCTGGCTTAAAGGAGCTTGTTTGACTCCTTCAAATCTTCTCAGGCCAGGGTCTCTTGTTGGGGGTGATTTGCCAGTCTGAGGCATGGGAGAAATGGGATACTTCTGCTGTGTGAGCACTGACATTTGGACTCTAGGTCGCGTTGCTTTCTCTTTTGGACTGGAGGTCTTTAACTTGAACTTACTCGGAGTGGCTGCAAGCTCCTATAGAGAGAAGAAGACTCATTGACTGAACAAAGCAGCAATCATTCATTAAAAAGGACATAAACCAGGAAACTATTCATTGTAAAATGTGTACTATTTATCAACATGAGTTACCTGGAGTAGCTCTACATCACTTGTTTCAAGAAGAGAGGCATCCTGAGAGAGTTTGGCAGGGGATTTTGTCAGTGACTCAAGACGCCTTCTCCTCAGATCTCGTTTAGCCAGTTGAACCGCGGCTCGCAGTCTCTCCTCTGAGAGGGAGGTGAAGCTGATGGAGCTTCTGGTGCTGTCAGCTGTCTCACGCTGCTCTGACAGCGGCAGCAGCCTCTCTATCACGATGGGGGCTGGCGGGCACACATGGGTGGCACGGTTGCTGGTTCTTGCAGGGATGGCCTCATTGAACAAAAGCTGTGGTGTGTAAGATATCAGTAAGTCTTAATGAATCTTCAATGTGATCAAGCAGACATTGTGATACTCAATCATGCCTTTCACACCACTTTCTCAACAAGTATTTTATTTGTTCATTTATATTCAAGCCAGTTGCCACATTACATCCTGCCTACAATACGTTTTTTTGTTTTAACTTCTTTTAAAAAGCTGTTGATGTAACTTCATTATCATTCAAGAAGAGTGCAATAGTCGGTTCTATTTAACTATGTTGTGCTGTATTGATGGATGTGTCATCAAGCGTTTCTTCACTGATACAGAGGGACACAATCATGTAAATTATTATTCCAACAGCACCAAACACCACAGTGGAAAACTTGATAATTTAACCTTTTCAAAGTACGATTTATTGCAAGGCTGATCGGAATTTGGTTTATCTAACGCTAGTTGTACTGGATAGACTAGGTGTACATGTATGCACTTGTAAAAGGTAGAATGATTTATCTATAATACAGATAGAGCAAAGGTGAATGTTAACAGGCTTTTCATACATATATTATATTGTTGTTTACCTTGGTTTGGGACATCCCAGTAGTTAAAACGCTGTTGGTATGAACAAACCATTCTCTCCCTTGGCTTTGCTGTCCTACGAAACTCGCAGGGCCACTCTGCAAGAACCGTGCAGTCATTGTAGAAACTACAATCACCAACTCAGTCAAAAATAGGAATCAATACTTAATATAAAGCATTAATGCTAGTGAGAGTTAGCATTAGCAAGCTCACTATGCTTTGGAAGTGAAGCCGCAAACATTTATGTTAATCCAAACATCATCCATTTGACCATCGCTTGTTACAGTCTATACAGAAATAATAAATTAACGTTTCTTACTGACTGTTAATTAACATAGGACACACGGTTGACTTGTTCAAGTTTAGTGTAAGCTTGTCAACAATTTGAAACGCCGCCATGACAACAACAGTACGCCGCCGAGCGGAAGTAGTTTTTTTCTTAACGCCTAGTACGGAAGTTGAAAGTAGTCAAATATTAATGCAACCGCATTTTTAATAAACACGTGCCAAATAAAAATACCTGCTTATTTCTCCTTCTGTGACATATTCTGTATGTGTAATATACTGTGAAATACTGTGCCATTTGGTTATAAAATGATTGAACCTGTCGGTGATAAAGGAAATGTGATGAGCTTCGTAACCGTTTTGGCTACACGGTCCCTTTAAGAACCTTTGCACAACCGGAAGTGGTACTGTCACATTTTGAGTATTTCTACGAGGTCCAGTGTGAAGAGGAGCATCATTTCTGAAATAACACTTCTTAGGTCTTGATAGCCTTATATTTTAGTGCATTTTCCCACTAAGTCAGTCGAAACGATGGCCCACTACGAAGAGGTGACTGTGCGCGGCTATGATGAATTCTCTCAAGCTATATCTGAGAGAAAAGGAAAGGATATTTTTGCTTATTTCTCTGGTAATAAAGACGCCCAAGGCAAGAGCTGGTGTCCAGACTGTGTGACAGGTAACTTTATATATCGTCTACCTGTAAAATAACTATAAATAACACATCATTGTATGGTTACCTACTCGTTTGTAACACACGTTCTACTGGAATGGTTGTTCATCTATTTTTGCTCTTATTTATCTTTATTTATCTTGCACTTTGGTACATATCCATTCAGCCAATTGTTAACAGTTTACGATCTTGTATTTCAGCGGAGCCAGTTGTCAGAGGAGAGATGACCCATCTTCCTGAAGGCTCTGTCTTCATCTACTGTCAAGTTGGAGAAAGGGCTTAGTCAGTATTTTATTCTGCTTTTTATGGCAAACAGTGCTTTCACAAAACAACATAAGACCCCATATAAACTAACAAAATACATGTTTCTATTTTGTTATTGTGTTATTTTAATCATCTGTTATATTTGTTACTATGAAAATACATAGTAATCACGTGTATGGTCCACGTATGGTCCACGTATGGTCTTTAACATTTTTGATTTACAGTTTTGTTTGATTTTATGTAATATCATTTTGAATCATTATGAAAAAGAATGACTTTATTTATTATTTATGTATTATTTATGTAGCAACCAACCAATAACGAACTTTAGTTTTTTATGTTTGTTATCTTTTCAAATATGGTGGTATTTTGATATTTACACACATACAGTCATACGTTTGTATCATGTTTGTATTATTTGCGATCAATATTCTGTCATAATGCTACTGTACAAAACCAGATGTGGGAAAAGTACTCAGATCTTGTACTTGTGTAACAGTAGAAGTACCAGAGTTTAGGAATAATCTGTTACAAGTAAAAGGCCTGCATCCAAAATGTTACTTAAGTAAAAGTAAAAAAGTATTAGCATCAAAATGTACTTGAAGTAACAAAAGTAAAAGTACTCACTATGCAAATTGGTCAATTTCAGAATAATATATATGACATGTTTTGATTATTATTATTGATGCATTAAAGTGTTATCAAAGCTGGTAAAGGTGCAGCTAGTTCAAATGACTTTGTATACTGCAGGGTAGCTTGTGGATTTACTCCAGGTGTAACTAAAGTCTTATTAAGTGTTGATTATATATCACATCATTAATCTATATCTGCAAAGTAACTAAAGGTTCAAAATAAATATAGTGGCGTACACGATTTACCTCTGAATTGTGGTGGGGTAGAAGTACAAAGTAGCATAAAACGGAAATACTCAGTAAAGTACAAGTTTCTCAAAATGGTATACAGTACTTGAGTAAATGTACTTAGTTATTTCCCACCTCTGTTCAAAACTGATGTTATGGATTGCTCTCTAAAAGGTATGTTTTTGCGGCTCTGGTGAATTGTATCAGCTAATCATTTATTTTCATGTTTCAGTTGGAAGGATTCAAATAATCAATTCAAGAAGACACTAAAGTTGAGTGGAGTTCCGACTCTGCTGCGATATGGCACAGTAAGTATAATTAGTTTTACGGAAAAAAACATTTAATTTAGATTATATAGATCAGGTAACAATCAGTTTCTTATAAAATGTTGCATATTAAAAAGTGTAATCTATTACTGTTACTGTAGTTTTAATGGACTAGGGAGTTTACCTTCCTGGTATACAGACATGTTAAAAGCCCTGTCATCCTATTTCAGCCTCAGAAGTTGGTGGAAGATGAATGCTTCAAGTCCGACCTGGTGAGGATGATGTTCACTGAGGACTGAGGGATCCTGTGCCTGTCAGGCATCATTTGTTCAACGTTGAACAGTTCACTTTACCACCATTCAATTCCAGCACCATCACAAAGTATAGCTCCTTCTGTCATGTGACGCTAATCAGCAACTGTGTAAGTTCACAACCAACCAATAAATGATGAGCATCCTAACGCTCATCTCCTCAATTAATTGTATACTGTAACATCTGCATAGACAGACATGTGTAATGCATGTTACTTGTACTTATGGTTCTCATGCTGCTTTATGTGCAATCACTCAATCCTGATTTAAAAATGTAGCTTGATACATTAATGCAAATGATGTTTATCGCACTAGTTGATCATTACAAATAAATTTGTCTGTACTGTGACCATTTATATGTGATTATTTTGTGTGGCCTTGCATTAGGTATCAAATAAAGTATGACTTGAAGTTTAACATTCATAACAGAGAAATTGTTATTTTCTAATGTGTTATACAGTATGTTTGCATTCTTTATTTTATTTAACCAGCCATCTATCGATTCCTCTATATATCTTTCTGCTTACAAATCTTATTGTCTTAAGGGCAAAACACCATAAGATGCCGGCAAATTTACAAAATTGAAACCCAGCCTTACTGTCTTTGTGTCCTACATAAAATCCTACCTGGACACACCATCTGTCTGTCTGTCTGTCTGTCTAAATCCTATTGTCTTATTAAAATACCATATTTATGCAAGCACATTTGCAAAACCATAATGTCTTGAAAACATAGGCAAACATAACATATTAAACACTAAACTACTGCACAAACTCTAAAACTATGAGACTAGAGCCTTATATACTTAATTTGATCAGTAACCTTTTTTGTTTTTTTATTATGTGTTAGCTGTTACATTCATTTCATTTCAAACCTTTATTTAACCAGATTGGTCTTGAGATCATAGATCTCTTTTTCAAGGGAGACCTGCAAAAAATGTATGATGAAGCCCACACCTTCATGTGCTAATCTCACAACAGAGTTGTTTTTTTAAACATTTGCTTTTAACTATTGTTTGGCAATCATCTTTCTCCTCGCATACACCTGAGAAATATGTGAAGTTGTGTCACACATCTTTGCTCTACCTTAACATTTGTTGCAGGTAAGTAGTATCTTCTTATGAAACTAGATGGCAGCATATCCCTAGAAATAGGGAGTGCCCCAGCCTTATATTTTTGAAATGTACTCAATCTAATGTAATGTTGTCTAATGAAGCTTGATAAACCAACAAATTACATACATTTAATAACATATAATGTAATTTTGAGTTGGAACCTACATTCCGGCTGCTTTTAATCAGAAAATCCGAAAAGTTTTAGGTTATATAAAACATGCAAACTCATTCATTAAAATAATAAGATGCATTTTCTGCTCGTACCAAATCTACATCCACATAAAAAAGTGATTACAGTATTATATGTGAATCTACAATTAACTCAGGTTTTAATGAAAGTGTAGCCTGCTATGCTATGGGAGGAAACAGATCGCAACCGCTGTTGCAGTCAGGGCGATTTAAGCGGAGCGCATTCCTGCACAGCGCTCACTCCGGAGGACGAGCCGCAGTGAAGCACACACCGCAACGCCTCTCAGGAGCTGGAGCTCACCTACAACCTCACGTCGGGGGTGGAGGAAGTGCCGGGTGTCGCCTGAACATAGCGGGTACATGTACATTAGCTTCGGCCGAGGGTAACGTTGTGTGTTCGAGGACCGTACGCCGCGATGTCGGAGTTCCTGGTGAGTCTATTCGGAGAGCGGCTCGTCAACAGCGAAAAAGCCGAAGTGGACGTGCAGTCTCTGGGCGCCAAGCTGTCTCTGGTCGGGCTCTTCTTCGGATGCAGCCTGAACGCACCGTGCAAGCAGTTCAACGGTAGCCTGTGCGAGTTTTACACCAGGTTCAAAAAGGCGTGTGAACACAAGGACAAATTGGAAATCGTCTTCATCTCCTCTGATCAGGACCAGAAACACTGGCAAGACTTTTTGCAGGAGATGCCATGGCCCGCCTTACCTTTCAAAGACAGACACAAAAAGGTAAGATGGGCTTTGGTGATGAGGAGGAACACTGCCAAATCAGTGCCTACTCTCTCAAGAGGTTATAGTGTTTTAGTGGGCTAGAAATCAGTGGAAAACACCCACCCTGTAGGCCATGTCTGCTTCTTTTGTCTTTAACAGGTGTGTGTGGTCTAATTTTGGGTGATTTTTCATTTGTTTCACAACCATTTATTTTTCAAATCAGATCCCCTTAAATCTGACTTTAAGCTACTGGACCACTGCTATCCTAAAATATATTACAATATTTTTGAGCAAATGAATGTACTTATTGAAAACAAACACATTGTACTGAATATCCCAAAAAAATATAAAGCCATGTTTAAAACAATTAAATGAGTACAATGGGAAAATAAATATCACTTTTATGAAAATATATTTGATAAATATTGTTTTACACCTTTGAGAGGACTTGCAGCTAGCAAATGAATCATGTTCTCCATGTATCCTGACTTAATTTACCAAGATAATTTAATTGTGGCAGACCAGACATTCCTAAGTTGTTATGAGGAGCGGAAACAGAAAGAAAGACTTAATTTCCCTTTGTCTTTTCACTGACTAACATTTCTGTTAGAGGAAAGGGTATTGGCACATAATATTTAAACTAAAGATCTCAGAGCAGTTATTTTTGTATCCATCATATTATCCATGTTGCTGCTTGTGCAGCCTGCCCAGTAAAGGCCTTTTATTTTGCCATCATCTAATCTAAACATGTTGCTGATGGTGTCAACTACTTATTATGAACTACCTTTTTGTATTTGTATATTTTTGTAAGAATTGTTAGTCAGCATGGATGCATTTTTCTGTGATACTTATTTTGAAAATGTATTACAAAAATAGTGGAAATAGACAAAGAAAATGGATATTTCTCAGTTTAGGATGCTACTATATTATCAAATTGCATAAGTGTCTCCTTTTTATAATTTGAATTTGTTATCTACTATTTATAGTGTTAACATATAAGACAAATATTGACAGTTTGTTTGGCTCGTAGCCTGAACTGCACCACAAAATAACCCATAAACATTTAGTGGATGTATTACCATTCTTCATTTAAAAAAAGGATTGATTTTACTAGTAAAGGTAAAAATGTTGCTATTCATTTGAAATTATAAAAAAAAGGGTACAGAGGATTTGGAACACTTAAAAAAAAACAAGATAGCATATTATATTATATTATACAGTATATTAAATAATGTTTTCAACCCTGGTCATCTTATACAAAATGTGTTAAGGAAAACATAGCGGCCTATAATGTTTAGTAGCCCACATTTTGTCTTTAACAGTGTGTGTGTTTTGCAGAACAGATGCACATCTTTTTATTCTTGCCACGTTTAGCCATTTCCACCCTAACTGCTCTTTGTGTAGGTGAGGCATGACCAGCTCTGCATCATTGTCTTGTAAATTATTTTAGATTGCCAATGATGATTTACGTTACACCTCATAATGAAGTCCAGGCGTGAATGAGAATCAGAGATAACAGGGGAGGGGGGGGGTTGTCTTGTTGTTGTCTGGGGCGGAGCAAATCCATCGCCACATAGCAGCGTTATTATGTTACTTACTGCTTGTGGAGAATATGTGTAGCCTCCACATAACCATTGTTCATGCTCTTTTCTCTGTGGTCTACCCGTCGTCTCGGCCTTATGAGTATAAATCAACCCGGTTGTGTATCAGTGTGTTGCTGAGGCCTGCAGTTTTTATTCAGTTTGGGCTTCATCCAACCTTTCGGCCTATTCTCTCTTACCGATATAACCCAGCAATGGAAATACATGTTTCAGTAGCAGCTTAAGTACAGTAACACAATATCTTTAGCAGACAATATTATGCATAATTCAGGCTTTTTTTTCTATTATTCTTCTTGGTTAACTAGATATTTATTAGTAAGTTTAATTATGTATTATTATAATGGAAAAATGCCAAATATGTTCACTATTTTCCTATTAGTGATAATAAATATATTTTCTACATATGTTAAACAAAACAATCAAATAATTATAATAAAAATAATTAAGTTGTAGCTCCAAATAATTGCTTATTCTGTCTGGATTCAAAGTATGCATCTTTTTGAAACACAACGTGGTCAATTCAGGACAAAATCACACTTTTTCAATTTTGGGTTTTTATTAAATGTGTGAGACCATACAAAAAAGCAGGCGTGAAATTAGCTGTTGGGAAAGTTGGATCATAAAGTAATTTCTTCTGGTTCTAAAGCGAGTTGTACATGTTTGATTGAGAATGTTACAGTGACTGAAGAGGATCTACTGTGTGCGGTTTGGTGATGTTGACCCAGTGCAGGGCCGTGTTGATGTTGTTGGTCAGCAGAGATTAAGTGCCCCTCTCACCTCTCCTCTCTATTTGACTTGGTGCAAGCCAAACTCATCCCCTAAAGGATGTCATTTATCTTCTGACGAGTATTTTAGAGCCTCACCGCCCACCTGAGAATATCTGACTGTACCTCCTCCCCTCTGCATTGTACTGACAGGGCTATCTAGCATGCACCAGAGGCTGTTCCCTTTTTTTTTTTACTCAGGGTTTATCGAGGCCTTCCTGTTTCAGAAAGAATATGTTTGTTATTACACCTGAACTGATAATATTCCTGATTTAAATACAGAGTGAAAGGGAAGTCTTAAACCTAAAGTTGAGGCCAATCTTTATTTAATGGGATCTTGAAAAAAGGAAAAAGCTGTCATGTAGTTCTCTGGTGGTTTTGTTATCAAAACAAATGGACATTTACATCTTGGTGCCAATGGGTTTTAATTATGTTATTTCTTCATGCGCCTGTCTAACTGACATATTTTGATTCCATAAAGGTCATACATGGGTCTGTTGAAGACTTCTTAATAGTGGAAAATGTCCATGGTCTTTCTTATCAGATTTTCTTCATTCTGAAGTTGGCGTCACTCTTAAACCCAGGCTGATCCAGAGGTCATAACATTGTTTTTGGACTGCTTTGAGGATACCTACTAGTGTTTGTCTTGGGGAATCCCTGAATAGCACGATCCCAGTGAGTGGTCGTCTGCTTGTTGTCCAGGATCGGCCAGCTGCCTGGCTGCTGGCACTGCCTTACATGGACTTGTGCAGCAGGAGTGAGAGCAGAGTTCCATGTAAATCAATTAAAGCCTTGGCCAACTTGATGTTAAAAAACTTGACAGAGGTAGAGAGAACAAGCTGAGATGCTGCCAGAGCTTCGTCTGAAGGAGTCTGAGGGGGGAGGAGAACATCGTGGTGAGAGAAAGGCCTCTTGTTCAAGTCCTTCTGGTCAGAAGCTGCTCTGTAGTCGGCCCTAGAGATAGGACGCACGCTTGCTCGGCTCATAGCAAGGGGCTCCGGGTGGAAGGGGCTTCAGAGAGGGGCTAAAAACACCTTTCATGAATATGCCATTGATCTGCTGAGAACCACATTACAGCCCATAATAGCTCTTTGGGCTGTGACAGTAGAAATGACTTGAAAAGGGGCCCCTAACTGTTTTATCCGCAGGTGGCAATTCCCTCTTCTTGATCTGTCAGTGTTGCATTTGGTTTTTGTGGGCTTGTATCGTTAGATGTTTTACTCTTTGTTGTGTTCTAAGGCGCAGTGCAGGATAATAACGTCAAGTGACTGTGACATTTTTGAGGCTTCTATGATGTGGAACATCTGTAATTGAGAGCTTTAAAGTTAATTGTAGGATTCTGAGAGGATGTATATGTCACCAGTTTCACTCTTCAGCAGATCTGTGCTGCGGCTCATGGGAACAAACTTTGTGGATGGTATCATCAGGATAACAAACTGAGATCTTTAGGATCACCATGTGTCTGACTGTTCCTTAACAGAATGTCGAATCTTAATTCTAAGACAAATAAAAGAGAATCCTAAAAATTATCAGAATGCATGAGACTCAGATTGACTGGGACTTCCCCTAAGGAAGGTTAACTAAGGACGTTTGTAGAGGGTAAAACTAAGTCAACAGTCCCACAATGGACGCCAACGTACTGTAAATGAAAAAATAAAATAGAACAAGTGTGGTCTAATGCAACTCTAAAGCAGTGAACTGGAAGTAGTTGCACTCTCTTTCAAATTCCTAACCCTCATCAAAGTACTGAGGCTTTAGTAAATAGCCTAATAAGAAGTTGGCGCTTAGACTAAGTGGAAAATAAGATAATCTGTACTTCAAGGCATTTGACCCTTGCAAATTAGATGACTAATTCATGAAAACCTGAAAGAGGACTGATCCTATAGTTTCATGATGTTTAATTTCTTTTAAAGATCATAATGACTGCTCAAAACTCCGGAAATTGTACTTCATACTAAATACAGTCAAACATTACGATTTTCTTTCTATACAAATAAATTACATTAACACAACTTGATACGTTTCAAATTGCTAAACTAAACGTTGACACAGGGGCTCTATTTTCAATCTGGTGGTGGTACATGAAAACTTCTTTAGGTCAACAATACTTAAGGACCTCCCTTAGATTAAGGCAAAGAAAGCTCTGTGTTTTTGGCATAATTCAAGTATCTATATAGTCATTTTGTTTAAATTACATGTTATTACATGGGGGGGGGAGTACAGGAAATCCCTCAGACATTTATCAGGCATCTATTAAATCAGGATTTGAATCTCTGCATTTTGCACTTCAGGTTGTGTGTTTGTTTTAATAGCTTATAGGATATTTTCCATTTTTATTTCAGCTCAACTGCTAAAACACTGCTTGTGAACTTGGATCACTTCCTCAACATTATATCAGTTGTGTCCTACGAATGAACCAAGGACAACATATTAAAATGTCAATGCAACTGTAAACGTATCTTGGCTTTTGTTATACCATACCATTTATAAATTCCTTTGGGTTTTGTGTTACACATACTTTTAAGTTTTGGTTTGCTGACCTTGCAGTCACTGTTACCTTGCTTCAGGCTCAGAGTGTGCATGCCTGGCTGCAGCACTGTAGTTTAATGGGACTCCATTGTCCTGCAGCTGTGAGGCCTCGTTGCTGTGCGCCATGTTTGACAAGAGCTTATGTAAAGAATGTGGGCACACACCTGCTCCACTGAAGCCGTTCAGGGCCAGAGGGCATGGAAACAGTGTATGTTTGTGAGGACTCAGGATACTTGGCAATGCCAACTGTTACATCTCACACCACCTATCTTGTGTTACTGCCCATTGTGTCCCCTATACTGCGAGATCTGTAATATTATGAGTGGTGACAATAGAGATCAAATCGGAGGTGAAGTTCGGAGGCTTAAGTTACCCAAGTGAGAGTTTAGGGAACAGTCGCGCTGTGTGCCTCGTAAAACCCATTCCCTGGTGTAACTAAATCTGTTTTTACTTCCGTTATCTACACGTTGTAAGACAACACACAATAGCTGTAAGGCTTCGACCTCTGTCCGCGGTCCACAAACCTCTGAAACGAGACCCTGGGATGGACTTTTCCTCCTTTGTCCCCGTGTTCTCCAGCTGGACTGCTCCTGGACTCTGTGTGGTTTTCAGTCCGGACTTTCCGAAGAGGAGTGACGTTGAAGATAATAGACATGGGGCTAATGTGTTCACCGCAGTGTCTGCAGAAGCACTCGATGAGAACAACAGATGATCATCTCTTGCGCACAGTACCCCAATTGAGCCCCCAATGGTCACAAAGTCCAAACCAGGGCAGCTTATGAATTGAAAACTTCATATGAATTGTGGATGCTACTGGTGACAGGAAAGCATATTTTACTAATGCTCTTTCCATTGAAATAAGCAGATGGTAGTTTGTATTTCAATTCATATATACACCATCATCTGCTATCTGTCTCCTTTTTTTTTAAATGTTGTTTTTATACTACTGCTGCCGTATTCGGGAGGTTCCTTCCTCGTTTTTGTTGAGCTGAGAACACTTCGTGGACGGGTTGTTGTGCCTGCCCTGGACCCTCCCCCACTCAATCCTCCAGTCTCTAATTGCCCCACACCGCAGCTCAGCAGCCCCTTCCAACATAATAACAGCATAGTCGCCCCAGGGGCATCATGCCATCCAGAGCTGTCTCGTCTTCCTTTTGTTATGTCGCCTATATTGAATGTTAGCTCTTTGTTATCGCCTGTGTTTCCCCCTCATCAGCACCACTGATCATATTTCTTAAGCTAAATGAGAAGACACAATGATGGATGCATGCTAGGGACTGTCTACACTCACTGCTAAATGTAATCTTTATCTTTGACACTCGATGATACCTATCTCCTTCAGGACATCTGCTCCATCAGTGGGTGGCAGTGTTTATACGATGTAAATGTATTCATAGTATGACAATTTCTGGGGTGACAAGTTTCCCCTTGGACGCTAACCCCTCTCTGTGACCATCACCCCCACCCCAGGATGGAAGCACTGTTGTGTATCTGCAAGCTGTAAACCCCCACCTCACTGTGGTGTTTTCATTCAAGTGTAAGTGCTCCTGCAGCTTCGGCTCCTGTCTGAAAAGAAGCTCTGCGTACAAAGAGACCCACTGTCTCAGCATGAAGCATGGCACGCTGGCACCAGCCTCATGCCTTGCCTCCAGTTTAGCTGTTGCATGTGGTGAAGGGATTTTTATCTTGCAACAATCATGCAGACAGATAGCAAAAGCTTTCATATTTTGTCACAGGTCTTCTGTTTTTCTATTGTGTATTGATTCAGCTTAAAGTTTTTACATTGGTGATGACAACCAATAACCCTGGGGGTACATCTGCAATTATGGAAAGGAGGAAAAGCTCAACTAACTAAAAATAAAAGACGTATCCAAATACCGTATTTGTATATTTGAGTAAAATGTATGTCCAGTTTGTATTACGAATTGGTGTGATGAAAGAATTGGATAAGAGTAAGAATAGTAACCGAAAATGAATGCTTAAATGGTTAAAATAGTTAGCTGAAAATAATCAATAAATACTTGTATAAATAGTTGGCTGAAAATAGTAGATTCAAGTTTAAATATCGTAACGGATACATGGTGAAAAGCATCAAGCCTCTGCCACTCTGAATCTAATCGGAATGCAAACCTGACCAAACTTAAACAGTTGGACTTAATTAAAGTGTATGAAAACATTATAGTAACACGGTGGGACGTGTTGAAAGGGTACTTGATAGGGATGTGGGGATATGTCGGAGAACATTTTTTAAACCACTGAAACATATTACCTGCTGTGCTGTGATTTAAGTGATGTGTGTGTGTGTGTGTGTGTGTGTGTGTGTGTGTGTGTGTGTGTGTGTGTGTGTGTGTGTGTGTGTGTGTGGTGTGTGTGTGTGTGTGTGTGTGTGTGTGTGTGTGTGTGTGTGTGTGTGTGTGTGTGTGTGTGTGTGTGTGTGTGTGTGTGGTGTTGTGTGTGTGTGTGGTGTGTGTGTGGGTGTGTGTGTGTGTGTGTGTGTGTGTGTGTGTGTGTGTGTGTGTGTGTGTGTGTGTGTGTGTGGTGTTGTGTGTGTGGTGTGTGTGTGTGTGTGTGTGTGTGTGTGTGTGTGTGTGTGTGTGTGTGTGTGTGTGTGTGTGTGTGGAAATGGTGGTCCCCTCCTTAGGCTAAAGGAGTAAGTGGTTATAGAAATGGCTTCGATGTGCTCTGATGGACTTTGCGGGCAGTGTGTCTTATTTACTGTCTGCCACTGTAATCATATCATGGGATTTTAATATTGCGGATCGATTTTAGAGGCAATGATTTCCAGATCATGGTACACTGCATTAAGCTGAAGATCCCTGAAGAGCCTTAAAATAATCAAGAAATAAGTTATGAATAGATATGGATGTTATAAAGCTATGATGTGTTAAGTATCAGACTATAGTGGTCAATCGATTTACCAAATTGCGAGCTTTTCCTTTAACCAAGTATTGATAGTATACATTGATAGTATTTTCAATATACAACTCTGGTCACTGAGCAACAGAGAGCCTGAAGTTGTTCCCGGAGAACCAGTGAAAACTGAACAATATTAAAGTCCAAAAATAGCACTTTGTCACAGTTTTTGACAGTTTAGAGACACTTTCCTTCCAATATACCCAGTCTCCACTTGGATAGCAGGAATATGCCATTTCCCCACTGTTCCAATGTATTTAAGTACATGGACAGAACATGGGGTTATGTTTCCATATTGCTGATTAGTTGGTTTATCCTTACTCTGCTCCTGTGTAGATGCCAGTGAGCTGTTAATCTCCGGCAGGATATAATGAGCCAGCGGAGGGTATATCATGCCTAAATTGTCACTGACAGCTTCCTAGCACAGCCTTTTTCATAAAATCGTATCAGCTCTTTTTAAAACATTTTTCATAGCGTAGCATGGTTAAGAGTTTTAACCGTTGCTAAAAGAACCAAGAATTATAAGTGAGCATCTTCAAAAGTACTTTTTGTCTGAGCCCAGCAACTTGGTGATACTCGAGGGTTTTCTAGCTAATTCAAATGCCATCCTTGCTAATTTGGCATGTTGCATTAAAGGGGACCTATCATGCAAAATGCACTTTTGTACATCTTTTATACATGAATATGTGTTCCAGGGAACTCGCCAAGTGTCATAAAACACAACCCTCTCTCTTTTCCTCCATACCCAAATCTCTAAAAACGGGGCTGCAACGGATCTGATACAGACTGATACAGATTTGAACATTTCTCTGACGTCAGGACGGAGGAGCTCCGCCTATATGGCCAACTCTCCACCTATCAGGGGAATGAGAGGTTGCCGTGGCATGGTAACAGCATGGTAACATGATGCTCGTAACTCGGCCCCCTCCTTTGCAGGGGGGCGTGGTCAGCTGCAGCGCATGCAAAGACAGGGGTGGAGGAGAGCAAAATAGAGCAAAATGAGGCATGGCTAAAATGCATGATCTGTTTGGTATTTTGAAAAAGAAAACGTATAAATATACCTTTATATAGGTATGGCCCTACAATATATTATTCAAATATAGCATGATACGTCCACTTTAAGTAAAAGCTAAGAAGCAGATCTTATGGCCTGTACTTGGCACATTATTTTTAATAATAAAACAGGGTCACTTGGATTTCCAGGCACACCCATCCCCAACTCCTCTAGGATATTGCACACACCATGCACTTAATGTGTTTATATTTTGATTATTAACCCAAATATCCCAAGCTCTGTGCAGCCAGGTTCGCTGAGTTTACAGCGGCTGTGTTATTTCACACCAATGCAACAACACGCTCCCCACATAATTGCGTATTACATCTACTTTGACAAATGGATATGTTGATATTCCCAGTTGGAATCCATCATGGTCTGTGTTTGCACGCCCATGTCACGTGATTATTTTAGAATACATTTGTGAGCTATTACTCAAGGTCACTGCTGGGCTAAGCTAATCTGGAAAACAAATAATGGTGCTGCAGTGTTGCCAATGAATTGATTCATGCTGTTGTATTATCGGTAACATTACATTAACAATATAAAGCTGGGCTTGGTTTTCAGCTGGCTGCAAAATATTTTCTGGCACTAAAAGCCTGTGACAATAATAATAATAATAATAGTGTAGACTTACATGCGTCTGAGAGGCATCTATGAATGTGTCTTAATGTTAAGATGCAAACATTGTTAAAATGCTTAAAACCTGCATTATTAAATAAATGATCAATTCATTAAAAAATCGAATCAAAATTGATATTCAGAAGCAGGGCAGCTAAAGGTAATCAAGACACGATATGGTGGGGTGTATTAGAAAACAATTACGTATTCACACATCCAGAACACGTGAATCCCAGGTTCACATATTTATTTATGTTTTGCTCTATTTTGGTCTCCACCAATTCCTGTGAGAAATATCTGATTTCTCAGCTACTAAATGCTAAACTCCCTAGTTTCTAACTGACTGTGTGCCGCTTGGTGTTGGGGGGAGGGGGGGGGTTTGTCAGTTAGATTTTCCAACAACATCGAGGAGAGATCTAGTAGTGAATCATAAACTGTTTGTATAAAAAACTATAAAGCTCTGTAGAGCTGACGGGAACTTTAGAGTTAGGTGAACTGCAGTCTGTCACTACTAGTGGTTTACCCTTCACATGAGATGTTGTTATTTGATCCATTATTTGTATGAAATATAATTAGAAAAAACGTTGCTGCTGTGTTCTAATAAATCTACTCTAGAAGAAACAGTGTGTTTTAGTAGTGCAACAGACTCCAGTCAAAGTCCAGCTTGATTTTTCACTTCAGCTGTATCAAGTAAACAAACACAGAACATGACCTTGCTGCTGAGAAACACATGGAGTCTGTACAAAAAAAAAGAAAAAAAGCACTGAGCAACTGATGGAAGCCCATATGGATGCATTGGCAATGTTGTTGGCTTTAATAGGGAGAAAAATGGAGCATAAACTCCATGAAAGGCTGGGTAACGCTAACCATGACAGGCAGCAAGCGTGTCGTGGGAGGTGCTGATAATCTGAGTGAGAGGGATTCTCTTTGAACATATTTTGAGTAAAGAAGTAGCCTTGCATCTTATGCTAGCAGTGTGTCTGAGTGTTTTCCCGTCTTCTGAGGCTTGCGTGTCCACACATTTCTCCAGCTGTCACATCACATTTTCAAATCAACTATACGCTACGTCTTTGTTCATTCAAAACCCCTACCACATGCATTCCACTCATATTCCAGCTCATGTAGTTTTCTCTGAGGAATGGGTTCTTCAGAAAAACCTCACACAAATCATCAGACACTCTTAGTGGTTAAGAGACTGAACCCCCTGCTGAGGCTTCACTGTGGCTTAGCTCTGCTTCTGTGTTGGGGGCTAATCGCTGTTTTGATTAGTCTTTTTTTACCCAATCTGTTTGCACGGAGCACCGATCCCACGGCCATGTTGAATGAAAGGGTTTATCAGCTTAAGCCTGTTGTAAGGAGCACGAGAGGTCTCATCTTTTCACTGTGGAACGAGAGCGGCCCTCGGACACAAGTGTCCAGGCAATTAGAGACGCCGGGGCCTCAAAGACAGATTACTGGCACACAGAGTTGTGGCCGGCGTCTTTCTTGTCCCACACATTGTTCAGTCGCTGTTGAAACGCATGATGGTGGATGCTGGTTTTTCAAAGGGCAGCAGAGGAGGAGATTTGCAGTCACAGGGCTCATATTTTTGGGAAGATTATTTGGATGCAACATCAAGTTATAGACTTCATAACTCAAAATGGTTTTCTTACAGACTGTTGGCACCAGTTAGTCTTGCATCCCAATGCAGTATCAGTCTCCACATGTTTAGAGGCCAATATATTATGTCTATGGAAACATAACATCAGGGTAGCCTTGTGAAGTAGTTTGTATGCTATACTGTAGTTAGCTATAGGAGTGTAACCAATCCCAGTGAGCATGTTCATTTCATGTACTATTGATATTGAGTGATGTTAAAAAATACACAAGCCATTTCAACCACTTATACCTACTTCCTTTAAAACAGAAAATAGCATTTTTATGGATATTATTTTCTGTCTACACTCAAATGTGTCACTTTTACTTATTTCACTTATACAGTCTTCAAATCAAATTCTGCTTCAATTAGTTTCGCCTGGCGTCTGGAAAGATTGTGACTTCATTACTTCAATTATTATGACTACCTTTTTAAAATGGCATATGAAGAGATGATAGTAGCACACAAGAGCTGTGTTGTTCACTCAAAGGTTAAAGCTTAAGAGTCATTCCCCTGGCTATTGCTATAACATGTCAAATTGTTGCTCAAGCATTCAAACACCTTCAGTTTTTGCCATTTTTTTTTTTGGAAATAAAAAAATACGTAGTTTGCAATGTCTCAAAATCCAAAATGGCTCAAGTCAAAATATTGTTTTAAATTTAAATGCATTTTTCTAATCATCGTGGATGTGAGCAGGACCTGAGGCTTACTTCTTTTATGGTTTCTTCCTCTGGAGGAAATTAACTTGCAGAAAGAATATGAGCTTTAAAGTGAGACCCTTCCTGCTGATGAGATTTGCAGCCCATGAGGTGTTATATTGAGTTTGGGGACCGTGCGAGTATGGGGAGTGGGTAAACACAGACGGAATATTTAAGCCTCCTTCTACTCCACAGTTCACCAGTATGTCACTCGACACCTGCTCATTTGACAGAGCAAAAGCAGCAGGTGTGCTCTTTAAGACCAAAGGTAGCAGGTTTGGCTCTGACAACCTCGGTCTGTGTGTTGTGGCTTTCCTAAAGGTGAAATATAGACTACATCGGGATCATTAAGTGTATTTAGTGTAGCCGCATCAAAACCCAAGTGTTTGTTTGCACACAATCTCCCATCGAAGCTTACAGAGTTGATGCAGAAAGAAAACCCAGATGAAGGGTTCATGTCAGGAATTTCTCTGTGTTTCTGCCAAGTCGTATATACCTTTTCCCCCTCTCCCTTTTCATCTATCATATAATTATAGTGTGTAGCTAGCGGGAGGTATGTATGTTTTTAAAAGGCGGAAAGGGAGGGAATAAAGCTAAATAATTACCGTTGCAGATGAAAATATGACTGTAGGTTTGTCTGGTATGAATGAAACCAGGCTTAAAGAGAGAGGTGAGATCCGATCCATAACGCCCAGTTTATTTTATCTGTGCTTCTTTGTCAAGAGTGCTCTTTGTAGCTGAAAACCAGACATGTGGAATCATTTCTCTCCTGTCCGCGGAGTTCTTCTGCGTGGCCAAACCCCCTTGAGAAACAAAGGCTTCAACATCACTTCATCGCTTCCCCTCAACGCTTTGTTGCTCCAGGTGTCCGCTGTCTGAGAAATCGAGATGGACTGCAGATAGAACGTGTGTGCAAAAAATATTTTAAAAAGAGAGAAGAAAATAGCCAGAACTTTCAGTAAGGCTGTCTAAATTCTCACAGGTGTTTTTATGAAACTCTCCCTCAGTTAGACTCCTTTTAAGCTTGAGAGGAGAAGTGAGGGCGAAGAAAATCATTTCAACTTGGCTGTGGTGAGAGCAAAGATCTGGGTATGGATCTACTAGTGGGGTGGAGATATGTTCAAAATGTCTGCTGTAATTTCCCTCTCTAATTACTAGCATCATCTCAATAAAAGTGGTATTTGACATCTCTTTTGCTGTTGGCTGAGATTGGTGTTTTCTGTTTTCTAAGGCACAGCAATTCCCATTGACAGAGCTGTGGATTGCAGTTAAAAGCACAAAACAACTTATAATGCCTTGGGAATAAAGGTGCGAGTGACTGTACATAGTCTGGCTTTCTAGGCGTCCTTTGGGCTAACATGTTCTTCCCTTATCCATTCTCAGAAAGGCGAAGCGGAGCCAAGTTAAATACCTGGCGTAGCCTCAAAGCTCCAAACATTTCTATGGAAAGCCGAATTATTAGTGTAAGTTTGTGGATAGAGATAACAGATTGCATGTCTTTTGTGGCCAGTTAGTTGCCAGTTTTGGAGAAATGGGCGTACCAAACACTGTTCTGGACTTTTGGTAATAATACACTGGGACTTATCAAGTTAAACCCCTTTGAACTTGATTCTGCTGGCATAAGAGACAAAATACATCAAGAGTATAAATATATTAAGAGTAACATTTAAAAACACAAGTATGTCTTTACAGTAAAACATAGTTGTTGCAGGTTTGGTTTGATTCAACTGGCTCGGTGAAATAGCTTATTTCTTGTTTTACAGCCTCCTGTCAATAGTGGTCTTTTTTTTTTCTGCTCCTTTTCCACTCCGCCCTTCTTCCGTTGTGGGACCTCTGAGTTATTTTGGCCTTGAAAGCCAAACATACTGTCCCAGAATGTTCTCTTTATTGATGATTCTTGATTTACGTTATCGCCCACAGGACATCAGAATAAGACATTCAGTCAAGCCTGCAACCTTTGTGTCCTTTTTTCCTTTTAGATTAAAGACGGCTATGAAAAGCAGGAAGGAAATGGAGCATTTTCAATGATTTGCATCATCTTTGATCTTCAATTAGCAGCCATTACTTACCATAATATTCCATGTAGAATTCCTCAAATTTCCATTGCTTTTGATGCTAATTCAGACTCAGGCTTTCACATCAGCCTGCTGTGATTATGAATGTAACTTCTGATTTTCAGGATTTATGGCTTACAACAAATAATACTACTGCACCTCATTATGCAAACATCCAGAGAACCCTGAATGATAAGAATCTGTTCCAGTCACAGTCTGCTTAAATACTGAAAATGCCATTGGGGGATATGCTGGTGGTTTCGGGGTTTAGTGATGCAGTCGACGGTTATCACGGTTTGTGCACTTGGCACAAAGTTAACAGATTGAGAGACAAGAAACATGAGCGAGGATCCCACCACGATCCCCGGTCTGCTCTTGTGTTTGCCAGTGGTGAAGTGTGAGCAGCTGTAGGATGATGCCAGCATGAGGACTGAAATAATTACCACAGTATGCTAGCTTACTCAACACTGTTTGACTGCAGCTGTTTGCTTTTGCCAGTGAAAGAATTTCAAAGGATGTAATGTAGCTTAAAAAAAAATAGGAAGTGGAGCCATAACTACCTTGCAGCGTTTTTCTTGACTGGTGCAATTTTGGAAAGTAAATACACATAAAGTTTAATGGTTTGAATCTGTGACACAGAGTGGGAGCTGACACTTAAGTGTGGACAGGACCTGTCCAAAGATTTATGATCAACCTGGAGGGCTTGGACACACACTTGTGCACTCACAGCATTCCGCTGTTTTTTTATAGACTCCACCCTCGCAGCACTGTCCTCTTCCCATCAACACAAAAGAGAGCAGGACGGGCAAACTGGGTCAGGTTTCCTTCTATTTATGGCATGTATGTGATTCTTCCTTCTCATCGGGAATCTTAAACATTTGGTTGTTTTTTGTTTCTTTTTCTATGAGGTGCAGAGGTGAGAAAAGCTCCCAAAGCAGCTTTTAAACTATTATAAATCCTTAAAGCCACTGAAAATGTGGTCTCAAATATTTTCTTCATCACATATATGGCTTAATGAGTTAGGGGTAAAACATCCTCAGTCCTCTGAGAATCTGTTTTATTAGGGCGTTATGTTCCTGTTTTGATAGACCACGGTCCTTGTAACATAAGCAAACAACCCCACATCTGTCTTCACATTTTCATTCATGTTGTTGCATGGAAGTATGTAACGTCCCCTTTTTCCACCTGAGCTCAGCCTACTTTAAACCAGTGAGAAGAGCTGAAAACAAAATCAGCAGAGGCAGAAATGTCTCATGTGAAATAATTGAAACCTTTGTGCAGTCATGTACTCTGTTAACGGTGTGAAGCTGGTTGAGAGATATGTTTTCAAGGCCGATTCGATTGTGTGATAACAACATAATTTGATATTTTCAAATCAAAACTTTGTTGTGCTTAATGCAAGCACAGATTCTTCGTTCATGCACCAAGCTCAAGGTCCTTTTGATAATTGCATTCACAGACATGGTGGGTTTTTGCCTCTCAGCAACATCCCCCTGCCCAGCCATTTCCCAGATGAGCAGCACTATGTCATCTCCGTCTGCCAAACGCAGCCGCTGAAAAATGGAAACACTCCAACAGGCAATTGCTTTGGCCAAAATTATGCTAAACAGGCAGTTCATTCGGATGCTGCACTGCTCCCGTGATGTGTATATATTTTTTTGCTCAACACATTTAGTGGATTGCCTATCTTCATGATTTGTTTCCCTCCCTGCACAGACAGAGACATCAACATTAATGTTATTCCAGTGATTATGAGCGAGGGCTGTGCATTATTGTGCAGACCTGTATCTCACAGTTTCCTGTTTTCCATTAGTGAGGCCCAAGTTTCAAGTTTGTTTCCAGAGTGTGTGCCACTCTTTCTGAGCACTTTCTCAGACTCTAACAATAGTCCCCTCATCGCTGGCCCCTCATAATCCTCTTTACACCCCCCCCCTCCCCTTCCCTCCTCCTCCTTCAATCTTTTCCTCTTTCCATCTTCTTCACTCCATCCATAGGCCAAGCAACTCGCTGAATTCTCAAAAATTGAAATCATGCAGAGATGTTAAATGCAGCATATTAAAATGTTAGGAAATACTGCAGAGCTGCTTATATGGAAGTTAGTAACAGAAACTTGTATGTGTGGTCTAGAGGAGGCTGAGTTATAGATATAAGCTTGACTGCCCAGCTGCTGCCAGAATGTTGTTGCCATTTTTTTTTTTTGCTTGCATTACTATTGTACCTTTATGGCAGCTGGCACATTCAACAGCAGATCAAGACAATAGCTCCACTCCTCTTCCTCCCAGTGTTTTGTGTTGTTGTTTTCATGATGTTTTATAGAATATTCAGCTTTGATATCGCTCTCTGTGTCTCTCCATGTGTTGAGAGGAAGAACAAAAGAGTGTATTGTTTTACATTCATTTGTTCAGTCAATTTCTTTTATCTTAAAAATCTATTTTTGTTTGTACAGGATGTTTAACAACTGTGTTTGCATAGAGATGCTCCATGTGGATACTTAATGTCAGTAAGATACTATTAGGTTAAACATCTTAATATAGTTGAAGCTTCTTATCACACAGGGGGGTCCGTAGATCTTTTCATGTTCCTTCCAAATGAGCAGACCTTTTCTCCTGACTCCCCTCTTTTATTGCTCAAAAGATTATGTCAGCTTGATTAAAAATGTAATCATTCACCCATTTATCCCTTTATGCTTCAAACCGCCTTTGTTTGTTCAATGGAATGGCAACTGATGGGTGGTAAATGCAGATCAAGGGCGGGCCACCTAAAGGGGGGGGGTCTCGAGCTTTGGTGGCCAGCTTCCCCTGAACTGCTGATGTGTTGATCACAATGGGAACTAGAAACAGTGCAGCTTATGAAGTCAAACCCTGCTCACAGCGGCGGTGGCATCGTTCCCGTGCCGACAGCACAAGGGCTGCTCTTTTCTTTCCACCCTACAGAGTGATCCCTGCCCTGCTGCCCCGGGCCGCAACAAGCCTCGTTGTCACTCAAGTCGAGTGAGGGGCCTGAAAGGCACGGACACTCCAGAAATCCACTTCAAACTAACAATTAGAGCATGCTGATACATGGGGTTAATAGGCTTGTATGAGTAGGTTGAGGTAGTATCATTAGCAGGGTTTAGGTGAAAGTGAAATCAATTTAACTGTTTCAGGTGATGCATAGGAAGTAGGTTCTTTCTGTGGATGTGTTTTTGGATAGTTTGGATTAATAGTGGCATGTGAGCCATGTCCTTCCTGAGTACTGGAGCGGGGCCTCATCAGCTCCCACAATACTCAATATATGCAAAGCCGACACTTGACAGGGCTTGTTAAGCATCAACACTACACTCCTCATTTATTTCAATATGGGTCATTATTACTGTTAATCAAGTCTCTGCTCAACTCACTCCCTTTGTGTTTCAGGATCAGTAGAGGAACTACAGTATGTTTTCAAGCTGCAAAGTGGAATACATTTACCAATTATCTTTACAACCAAGCAATTTAGCATGGTCACATTTTACAAGCATTCAATAAACTGCTGTGGGATGATAGAGATGACGTGATGTTAAACATTAATCCAACATTTTACACAAAGAGTTGCTGGAATGTCTTGTATGACAAAATAAAAATCTTGAACCTTGAACCTTGTTTCATCATTCAGCGGTGGAAATAAACATGACGAAAAAGCCCAAACAGTAATAATATAAAATTATCCCTAAACACTACATTTTCATAACCGTCTTTTGTTCTGGTGTGTGTGTAAGTTAATCCATGAAAGGAGGAATCTGAACTGCAAAATGATCCTTTTTTGAAACTACGTGAAATGTAGTGTCCATGTTTGGCTGCAGAGGTAACCAACAAACCATTTTTAAATAATTACATGTATGTATTACCATGCAATGTTCCTTTTTCTTATATATAGAATACAGTAATACTCCATTTAAGATGGCAACATATAGAAATGGAGAACACAGATGGTTTGTCTTCTGCTTCAACCAATCTCTTTAAAGCATTTTTTTCTTCTACAGGCAGACTGCTTTAGAAATATCATTAGTACATTAGTGATCTTTGACCAAAATGCCTGCTTTATTTGTCACTCCTAAAGCTCGGCTCTGTGCTGCTCATCATGGCCTAATGGAACACAGCACTGCAGCAATTAAGCAGCTGTTTGGTATAAATCAAATAAACCTCCCAACGCCATTTTTCTAGATGGTAGGTTTTCCCAGAGAAATCAGAGTAAGGAGACATAGACATTTTGAATCCATTTTAAGTTATTCCAATTAGAAAAATATACTGTGGTTATAAACTGATCTCTGTGTGCAATGCATCTTTATTTGATGCTGTCCAGTGGTTGTGCTAAACACAAAATGGCAGGCATGAAGGATACAAATATACTCAAGTCCCTATAACATCATGTCGAAGTGAAATGTAGCTCCTAAGAATGGTTGCAGCTGTAGAGAAGGGATGCTCCCATAATGGATAAAACTCTGTGATTGCAATTTGACTGACACAGGAAATTATCCTCGGGCTGGAGATCTCTGTTGCTAAGGGACCAGGCTGGTGGGCTCCTAGTGGCTGAGTAGACCCTGAGCAATCTTGGGCAATTACTTCACCCAATCATTAAAATCTGAAGAAGGGTGGGGCGCTGTGAATTCATTCCAGGGTTGAAGCACAAGATAAGCTGTAGTTGTGGAGACATGAGGAAGAATTGACAGTGTGAAAGGCGCAGACCCAAATGCTCATGTTGTTGGTCGTGCAATTAGAGATTATTGGATTTCTGTTGCCCATTATGGAACGGACTGGAAGGAAATCAATTATTGAAGCATCATTGCATCAGGTCCCTTTTTGTCTTCATATTCCACAGTCACTCCGTGTAGGCCTCAGTGGGCTTTTTGTTTTTGTTTTTTTGTTGTGTGATGTATGAAAATTGCTGACTGAATCTCCTTGGGGAAACAGTAAGGCAATTCAGGATGTTTGAGAGCTCATTAAATCTGGGGGGGCGGGGGGGAATGGCAGCATTGTCAGGTCTGTAATTTCACAGGAGAGAAATGCATTAGAGGAAAAAGGGCTGTCCCATACAAAAGTCCAATCTGGGCTGAGCCAGTCCAGGGAAGTTCATTCGCTGCTCACTTGGCCGGACCACCCAGAAATGATCTGGTGGGCTACACAAGTGAACATTGTATTCCTCTGGGAAAAAGATCATCTTCTGGCCAAAGACAAAAGGATTAATCAACAAAAAGCTGAACAAAGTGTCAAGTCACATAATTGCCTTTCATGCCAAATGAATGTGACTGGTAATTCTAAAAAAGGTTTCCAGATGGAGCTCCATATCGACTGGCCAGATGGACAAAAGATATGGATATTCTTCAAACTTACCTGACATATTTTGTAGGTGTTCGTGGTCCCCAGACAATGAATGCAACACTTTTACCCTATGTCCTTTTACATAGTAATGGGTAATCAAACTTTACCATTCTCCTGAACACAGTATTCATTTTATGGGCAGATGGCGATAAAACGGATGATGTTCTCTAGAAGAGGCACCTTACTGATTTCCAAAATACATGTCTGAAGACCACCCTGAAGCCAAAATGTTAACATGTAAGCTACTGCCTAGTTAGCTCTTGTTATCATCATGTGAGAAGTAGCACATTGTGCTGACACATAATACATTTGGTTTAATTGTGTTTTCTTGATGCTTACATTTTATTTTCTGCTGAAGCGTTAGAACTTGCAAAGATAGCAAATATTTAGTTTTTTTTATGTCACCCAACACACAACATCTTTGTATGGGCTACTACTAGGTAGTTTTGAGTTTGTTTTAATGTTGTTAATCTTATCTACGTAAAATGCCAACAATCCAACAATTTATAAAACATTTTTAAAACGGCAACTTTGTAATGCCAATGCTTTGCTTTTATTTATTTTTACTTTTTAGTGAGTATATTTATAACTTCAGACATGTCTTAGGATGCACATTACAGTTATTACATAACAAATAATGTGAACATTCTTTAAAGACAGGACTTTGAGGCCATTTCCTTTTTAAGTATCTCTTTTCAGCCAACCCAGGAGTGTCGGAGTGAATTCAAGCTGTTTTTAAAGTGGACTGTTATGGTATGGGCTAAATGAAATAGCAGGATATGTCTTCTGGGCCATACATTTCGGGGTGAGCAGGAGTGACATGCAGCAGCAAAGACCAGGCTGTGCGGTCTCCTTGCGGTAGGTTATCTGCCAGAATTTATAAATATTATTTGAACTAACGCGTTTCTAGCTGTCCATGTGAAGCAGCAACCAGTGAGATTTTGACCAGTTGTTCTGCTGTCTCAACAAATGTGACTGAGCACATAAACAGAGCCGGGCGTGCAGCAGACTCCCATTTGGACTCCCTTTTTGTAAGAACACTGGCCTGCTGTTTACATCTCAAGGCTCTTTTGCTCAAATATCGTAATTTATTTTTATTTTGACCACTGTGTAGTTCTCCAGCTGGATTCAAATACAGTAGAGGATGTGAAGTCAGAGCAATAATTGAGTGCTATCCCGCAGAATTTGCTCTGAGTAAAACAGAATTGATTTCACACATGATGTCTGTTAATTAGCATGCAGCTCATTGTCTGCTCTCACTGAGACATGCTTTGTCCAATATAAGCAAACCCACATTCAGCCCTCAGATTGAGCTGGTTGTTTATCCTGGGGAATGAAACCACTTGCAAACAGTGTGCTTTGTAGGCCACCGCATAGTGTTAGACAGACCACAGTTTACTGGTTGGTATTTGGAAGCAATCAGAGCACAACACAAGCTACATTGATGTAGGTGCAAAACCCTTAACCCAGTGACATCAAAATGACTGCAGGCAAAGATGGAATATATAAGTTTAACCCAGAAATATGAGGTAGAGCTAAACCTGTAGTTTTAAATTGGTGTTACAGGTTACACCTCTAGGTATCACCCAGGGCTACATAAAGACCCTAAGCCTTGAAAAGCAGCTTCACTGTGGCAATCTCTCAACATTGTGTGGCCATTGTGTGACTGTATCGCTGCCGCCATGTTCCACCACCCCAAGTCACAATAGTGGTGGTCATCTGTGTGTACGGATGTCGGTTTCGCTTGTGTCTGGCAGGATGTGTGTATTTTCTAGGAAGCTACTTCGTCCGGTTCCTGCTCGTATGCATTACACCGAATGCCACTCACTGGCCAGAGAGAACAGGCAGAAATCTGTAAGTTTGCTCAATCCTGTTAATGTGGAACAGCATTTAATTAGATCCGCTCTACATCGAGCAGCTGCATCTGTGTCTGCAACATAAGAACACTGCATGTCGCTAAACACTGAATTTAATGCTCTGACCACTTTGAATTATCCTTTTAAAAGTAAACAAAAATCAAAGGCTTTGAGTGTAAAGAAGAACATTTAAAGTACAACGTTGTTCGACTTTTGTGTGATGTTAACACGTTATCTACAAATTACATATAAGGGCTACACTGATTATTATCGTTCTATGTATCTATTACTATGGATCATTAAATTAATTAGCAGCCCCAGATTATGTCTTCAAAACCTAATTATTATCAATTAACCTGCAGGTTATTTTCTACATTAACTTATAACAGAGAATTCTAAATGTTTTTCATAAGACGATAAGAACTGGTACAAACGTGAAGATTTACGTAACTAATTAATCCATCACATCAAACATTGAGGTTTGGCTTGATTCATTGGGACTTCCCCTGTTTGTATTGTGTTTTCACTTGACCCAAGTGTATTGTTTTCACATCAGTTCATGCAACAAAACTGCACTCCGCTCGATTCAGTCACTTGACAGCCACAGAAAAAAAATGGAAATTGCCATTACAAGTGGAATTTTAAATTATTGGTATTCTCTTTTTAGGAGGCTGACTAAAATGGATGGTTTACGTCTGTGTTTTTAAATCTTAACAAAGAACCTACTATGCCAGATATCACTGAAATCCAAATAATTTCTAATTGTCAATATAAGTTTTTCCTGTGGAAAATATTTCTCTCTTTGTGGAGGGAAATCTTTCGTTGAGGTGTTAACAGCAATGATACATTTGAGGCAGATGCATTATTATCGATCTCTCTGGTTTTTCCTCCATGTCATTGTTGACTCTCGCTAAGGAGAGGAACGTTGCATCCTTCCCAGGGAAAACAGAACTGTTCTGGATGATGTATTTTCTTTGTGGCGTTTCTGAGAGAAAACTGTCATTGACAAATAACGCTGGAGACCAGAATCGGCATAACAATCCAGTTTTCCATAGGGCGAACAACCGAACATATTGTCCAGCCCTCCTCACTTTCAATTTCTACTGTGTGTCTGAGAAAGCATTTTAATGTGGTGTGACTGTCTTTTGTGCAGTCCATCACCTTTTCACCCCCGCCTCCTTCATTCCCTGCCTCTCTTGTGGGCTCAATGCATACCATTACAGTTCTTCTATAAAAAAAAAAGAAAAAGAAGGTTGAGCTGTGAGGGAGAGAATGGAGGACTGGAAAGGTGACGAGAGGACTGAGAAATAAAAACCAGGCTGATTTCAATCTTGCTCGAGCGCCATGCACAGGCAGACATGTTTCTCCTCCCCAGCAACCAGGAGAAAAGGGATGAATGCTGTAATGTGGCAGCATAGATTGATTCTCGTCATAATCTGTCCCTATCAGCTCTGATGCAGCGTATAGTTTGCACAGAAAATTTGTCCAAAAAAAAAAAGACAGCCTGACACATTTCATGCCATTATGCCATGCAACCACATTCTTACAGCCACATTGTCTCGTTATTTCCAGAAGTACTTTATTGCTGTTTGAGCTAGTCTAGCCGTTTGGTCCCAGTCAGATAGATCATATATCTCCAGCACAGGGAGTGCTTTTACGCTGGGTATGTGGAAAGATTGTGAAGTAGCTGAACAAATTACGAAAAAAATGTTCAAATTACACTTACACCTAACTGTAATTTGAATTTTTGTTTTCTTAATTTGTTCAGCTACTCCACAAACACCCCATTGAGAGTCCTCGAAACTTCAGCTAACTGTTTATTAGATAGCTAGTAAGCTAGTTAGCTGGCTAATCTACAGTAAGTAATTGGACGCTTAAAGGTTTCTTTGACAGTATTCTGGAGCTGCAGGGATACATGCATGCTGAATGCTGGGAGGGTGGGTGTAACGTGCACTGGTGCTAACTGCTCCGGTGAGATGCTGGTAACCAGGAGGGCGGAGAGGTTGCTCTGCAAGAGTGGTCCTGCTTAGAACAGCAGCGCCTTTTGTGTCTGCCTGTTTCTGGCGGTTATTTATAAACCCAGTAAACCCACAGCACATTCCTGGCTGCCACATACGCTGGGAGAGCTGCACCTCACCCATGTGTGTCCTCTTTGTCTCTGTGTGGAGCTCGATCCTAGCTGTCAGGACCAGGGATGACGTAGCTCAGCACGAAGAACACAAAACAAATCTTATGCTTTTGATTTATACCTCGATTCTGGAGGTGCATGAAAAACCATTTCACTCCCCTTTTTTCTTTCTTGCTTTGGCACTTCATTTGCTGTCGGCAGTTGCATTTTTATGATGCTGCTTGTGGTCTTCCATGAGTCATATTAATAAGATGGCCTCCTTCCTTGGCAATAGATTCCTCAGTTTAATGTTAGCCTATTACTGAACTTGACTACTTTTGAAAAAGTGCTACTCTCTCTGTCTTTCTCTCTCTCTCCGTTAAGGACTCCAGGGAATTCCTTTTCTGAGTAAGTGGAAAACATTAATCACATTTCCCTGGAATGCTTTTCAAAACCAGCACAGCGCAATAATGCATTCAGGGTTTTCTCATTAGCAGCATTGCTTTATCTTTAGAGTCTGGATCACCCTCAGGAAATTTGGTTTTCTCATGTTTCCTTATGTAAGATGTTGTTGCTGATAACTGTTTTATTTTCTTACCCTCTTCCATTTGGTTTTTGGCTGCAGTTAACTTCAGGTTTCCTGTAGCTGAGTCCAAAGAACTGTTGGAGGAAGTACAAAGACTAAAGGTCTGAGTAAATGAGCTAATGGTTAAACATGTAACGGAAACAGTATAATCCTGTCATTCATTTTCTTCTGGATTTGTGTGTTTGACTTGTGTGGTGTTTTATTTCCAATGGATGCTGTTGCTTTTGCTCACAAACATACAGATTGGTTGCTCTGATACTCAGTGCTTGTAAAAGGAATGTACCAATCTTTGTCAAAAACAACATCACTGTGTTTTTCTCTGCACCTTCCTGATTATTGGCAGGCTTTGAAATAGTTCTATAGTCCCTTTCTAAAACTATTCTCAATGCCTGCTTTGTTTTGCTTTGCTCTGTGGCATTAAGTGTTCAAAACGTTAGATATATCCTGTAATTTAAAAAAGGAGGGTATCTCCATCTCAACCGAGGTAATTGTATCTCTGCAGAGCGGCAGTCATGGAAATGTATTGTTTCTGAGCTGCAGTATATATCACAAGATTATGGCTTGATTTGTGGAATAAATAAAGCAGCTTTGATGTAACTTGTTACTTTCACATTCAACTCGCCCATTGGTTACTTTAACTATACTGAAGTCAGATGTAATCACAACATTGTTCACGTTTCATTCAGTATGCCATTTTGGTGAAACTGAAGAGAAAGCTACTGACTAGTGATTGAATGAGTGATGGGTCAAGCCAACATATAGAGATGGCGAAACATGGAGAAATGTGTGCACATTTTCCTTGAAAGGATTTCATAGTGTTGCACTCGTGAAAATGTTACAAATCGGTGTGTCAGGAGTGATACAAAGTTGTCAGCAATTCCCGTAAGCAAGTCAATGCAGGAAGAAATCTCACTGTGACCTCGTCCAATCAAACTATAATTGTACAACACAAGGTTCATTCCGGTGTCATTGTAAATGTGTAAGGAAACATTTCCTCTAGCTCCAGCATTAGTCATCTCTGTGAACTTTATTCACTTTTCTTTTACGTCAACAGTTAATAAGAATGATCCTTAATTTTTACTCCATATTGTGACCAAGCTCTGTTGAATTTACACAAAGCTGGGGCCACAGGCTGCTTTAATTTAAATGGTAACAAGAAATCTGAAGGACACTTGTCATCCACTTGCATCATTAAATCTATGTCAAGTTGGTAATTCCCCTCACATGTCCTTTACTTTCTGTCCCGACTGTAAGGACATTGCTTGAAACTGAAAATCATTGCTGATAAAGTATTTCATTTCCAGTGGCTCAAGTATTTTCAGCCTTAAACAGTAAAAATGTAAATGAATAATTGAGTAGTGTTGGGTTGAGCGTGAAGGAATTTAACATGGGGATTACATCATATGGTCTGAAAAGCCCTTGAACTGCTGAAATAAGATATTAGAAGAGTCTGTACGAAGCCGAGGCTCAGAGAGGGCTAGTAACCTCTGCCTGCTTCAGTGGGGGGGCTCAGATCCGTATGTCAGGCTTCTGTAGCTGAATTCCAAACACACCGCCAAGCGCCCACTTTCCTCTGATGCTGGTCGTGTTTTTGATGAAGTGGAAGCTTGAAGCTAAGACGCTAGACGGCTCGTTTCTCCTCCGTGATTTGAAATCATTCAGTCATTGTGTGTTAGTTTTTCTTGGCTTTGTTTCCTTCTGAGAGTCTTTTAAAGCCAGGTGTGTACGAGAGAAATACCACTTAAAGAGGCCCTCAGGTCGACAACATAGGAAGGTGGTGAGTGGGGAGATTACTGACTGTTTGTTTAAGTTTTGTTCTCTTGTAAGTGTTTCATTTAAGACAGTGATTGCGGGGAAGATCGGAGGTTGCGTGGAGGTTACGGGTGAACGCATTTCACAAAGGCTGTGCTGTTTTAGCCGGGCTAATAAAGGCTTGAACTTTAGACCCGTGCTCTGCCCCGTCAGTAAGCCGTCCACCAGGGTAAAGTGACCCTGAAAATGGACACTCGCTGTGTCTCTGTCCCTCCTCTATCAGTCGTTCTGCTCTTGCCTTCTTTCATCATCTCGGTTCCTGCTGTTTGCTCACTCTCACTGGCAGATGTTTGTTTACAAATGTAAAACTCTCATGTTACCTTTTGCGTCACCTTTCAACACAGCATTTCAGCAGCATGCAACAGGAAAGGACTTAATTGCTTAGTTAACGTTGTTTACTTATAGTTTGTGGAAACCATACAATGCATGTGCCCTGGAAAAAGGGTTAAGTTGTGTTTTATAAATATACACAAGCTTTCTTTATTTGTTTAAGGCTTCTCGAGTTTCACCACATCTGACCAAGCCAGCTCTGACAACAACGCGCCCTTGTAAATTGTACCAGCTCTTCAAGATAAAGTGATACTAGTCATATAGTAACCATACTGTCGGACGGGTGTTTGTTGACTAAGCAAGAAAGAGGGAACAATCAGCCTTTCAGAGTAAAAAACACATTAAACATTAGCAACCCTCATTGCTTTTGAGTCGTAACATTCTGTGTTGTTCCTTAATGAAGACCAAACTAAATATGTTGTATTTTATGATCTGAGCTACACATGTACCTGCTGACCATTCCCATGCTATAATTTAGAACTGCCGCTAAGTATAATTTTTTCTGCAACTAAGGCCTTAGCTGAAAATCAACCTGCAGGGACATGAAACTTGTCTGAGACACTAATCCGTCTCTATAAACATCCTTTTTATTTTCTCACATTACGTATATTGTTTATAGTTATTTATTTGTGGGCAGGGACTGTTTTGAAAACTCGTTCAGGGACAATGCGAAACTGAAATGTATAGTTGCATCAACATCGTCTGACTTTAGGTGTTCTAACAGATATAATGACACTGCCAAGTTGAACTGAACAGAGCCAGGTGAGGTGGTCCAGGCACCTGATAGATGTTCTCCCCATCCCTACTGTCTCTCAGCTGTAGATCGTGCAAGAGAAGCTACAGGAAGTTGTAAGAGGGAAAACATATGCTTAGCTTGCTGTGCTGCCACCACAGTCCTGACCTAATGTATCTAGAAAATTGGTGGATGTGTAGCTTGAAGCTCAGCAGGGGATTGGCTCTGAGCCACATATCAGACCTCTTTATAAGCACTTTTGAGGGGGAGCACCGCTGCCTGTTCCAAGGCTCATAACAAAAGGTGACCTGGTCTTTACTGAGGTCTGTAGCACTCTGCCAGAGCCGAGGCTAGCCAGATCAGTAGCATCTTTTAAACCACTTCTCAAAGCTCAACTGTACAGGGAAGCATTGTTACAATGTGCTTTTATATCTTGGTTTATTGCTGTCCCAAGCCTGCCTGTCTTCTCTAAAGGACATTTTTATTTCCATTGTCTTTATGCCTTTAATCCAGTTTTTAAAAGCATTCTGTGGTTGATGTAAACATAGTGAAATAGTATCCCTTATGTCCTAATACAATGTAGGGAGACCAGATCAAATTTAGGGACAATCAAACTGTCAGACATATTCTCATTTTCAAAGATCACCTTTTATATGAAGTCATAATTAATAGCATAAATGCAGCTTGGTTCCTATAACTGGGCTTGCTGAATTGATTTTATTAAAAAAATGTATTCAATGCATCCCTAGGCGTGCAACCCAGACTCTATGGATTTTTGATTTGTATGATTTCCCTCACAATATTTTATCCGGATAAAATGAAATGTGTACCCAGGAGTCTCTTCCACTGACCAATTTGGGCTAAATCTGTTGGAGAGGGAGCTTATGGGAGTCTGAATGAGTTGCTCCTGCTGTGAAAAGTGTCTGGGGATGGGGGGTGGGGTAAGCCTAGAAAAAGCGGTGCGTGGAGTAGGACAGCCATGTGGGCCTCGTGCGAGATACGAGAGGGGACCAGCTGTACAGCTCGGCTATAAAAACTCACAGGGCCGGTCTGCAGCCAAACAGATGTTACTTTTCATGAGCGTAACACTAGAGGAGGAAACAGGCTAATAGATGGAGATAAAATGTCACCGAATGTCAATGTAGAGATTCATGGAGCTCAGGTAATGGGCGGAAAGAGCAAGAACATCCTTTCCCTCAGGATATGTGAACCATTGTTGATGTTGCAGCCCACTATTGTGCATCGTAGCCCACAGCGGCAATATAGCTTTTATGTTAAGTGAAAAGTTTTACTCTACTTCCTGGGACAGAGGGTGGTTGTCGGGCTCATATGTCTATATATATATAGTGTATATATCCTACTGTGTTTGTTTCATGAGGAAGAGTCATTGTGATTTAGATTTATGAGGCTCATTTCCGGCTGTTGAGGGTACAAAAGGACTAAACATATTTTAAAAAACCTGCCAAGTGCACAGTTTCTCAACATCCCTGCACTTATTGGGTATGTTTTTTGATCTTGAATATATCTCATAAACCATATCAAGTATTTTTAGGATGACAGTAAATGACGTCGTTGGTGGAATTAGTCATGTGCCCCTTTGGAATTTGAACTGAAACAAACAAAAATGATGAGAGAAACTAGTAAAATCCTTTGTTCGTGCTTGCAATAAAAAGGTTTTTCCAACAACAGATTATGACTTGAATTGAAGTGAAATACACAGGTGAACTAGCATAATCCTTTTACGAAAAACATGTTTACCTTACATTCTTTGTGGTTCCCTTTTCTTCCATGGCCGCATCCAGCTTCACAATCTTGGCTTTTTATGCATAAATGAGCCAACTTTATTAAATTATGCACATTGAAAACATTAGCTTTTAATATTGTTAACACAGCACCATTTAAGGTCCCTTTGTTTTGAAAAGGAAGTCTATATTATGTGTATATGGTTTGCTTTTGTTCAGTTTTGCCAGGATAACATAGTCCCAATTTGAATACCATTATAAACCATACTGGAATTGCATGCATGCAGTTTTTTACTGTATATCCTATGCAGATTGGCTAAATGGGTGAGTGCAGACATAATACACAATGGAGCGCTAACCAGCCAACTAAATGTAAATATGTGTTACATAGATTGTTGTATATAGAATTCAGAGCTGCCTTGATTATTCACAAAATTCTGATAATTTCCATAAATATTAATGTGTGTGATGGGATCGGGGATTGAGCTGCTCCCAGGGCTCTAGCACGAGGAGGAGTGGTGGGAGTTAAATGTGGGGTCAAACAGAGGGCACAACAGGGAAGCTGTCTAAACCCGACACCCAAACCCCCCCCCCACCCCTTACTCCGTCGGCACTCCAGGAAACTAGGGTACCACAGAAATAGAAAAGTGGAGGCTTATGGGTAGAATGTAATGCACGGCTGCTGTGGGTCTGTTTGCTGAGCGTAGCTAATTGAGCAGCAAGTGTAAAAAGAGCAAGCACAAAAATCAGGTTGTGTTGAAAGGCTTATTCTAATGTATGTTTTGTCTCATTATTAATATATAATAGCCTGAGATTCCCCAAGTGTAGAGGCATAGTCTTAATGAGGTTATACAAAGTTATTTTCTTTATTCAAGACCTGAATCACTCCATACTGTAATGGAATACAGTTGACAGAGAGTAGAGTGTGTTGTAGGCCTTTTGGCAAACACACAAACTCTAAAAATGCACCGGGCTTTCCAAGTCATGAGTTGGCAGATGACTGAGTTTATAATGCCAGTCTCAGAGGGTCACACTGAGGTAACTGATAGAGCCGGTCCAGCTGGTTCGGAGCCAGAGCAGCTTCATATTATCTCTGTCTGTTAGACCCTGCAGGCCTCCTGTTGATGAAACGCAGTCTGATGGTGGTGAGTGTAGGTGTGAGTTACAACTAACTGAGAAATCATGACACAATATTCACACAACGAGCTGTTATCCTGTGATAAAGTCAAGGTAAATCATCATCACCATCCGATCCGAATTTAATCAATAAAAACACTAAGGAAAAATTCCTTTAGCTTTAAGTCAGGGGAACAAGTGTCATGCTAATTAATGCATTTGGCTTGTAACAGTTACATTTGAACCAATTTATGAAGCTAACATCAACTTATTTGACTTGGTGGCTTCAGTCCATACATTCTGTCGGCAAACTGTTGCAGACTCTGAAATTAGAAGAATAGTTTCATCTGTCTGAAATCAAGAGGTCATTGTTTAAGAAATGACTATGATTTTCTGTTGCAAGAACGGAAAGCTGAGGCATGGCAATGTTTGTTTGTTTTCCCATGGTCGAACACAAAATAAACTAGTGGTTGCTGAAGTGTTTTCTGGTGATAGGATGGCACAAGGCAACATGCTGCTTTCTACTGGAATGTTATTTAAGTTAGTAAACCATGAGAAGTGAGTGTGGTAGAAAATCAGAATTGTTACATGTATCACATGACAAACAGCCTCAAATCACATGATTTTCATTCTCGTCCGGATGAAGAAGCATGTTTGTGGTTGAAAATGTCTAGCATGCATGAATAAATCCACTTCAGTGTGGATATGGCCAGTGTGAAATGGGTTTACACTTTGCTCTACTATAAAGAAAGAGGACTAGATGGAGAGAGAAATAAAGAACATTAAGTCTGTAGGGAGGCAGGCAGGATGGACTAAACGCCACTGGGAGTGAAGAATGCACCCCCTGCAGTCCTGACCTTTGACCTTGCCAAATGTAGGCCTCACGCCTGTGGAGAGACAATGCCTTGATACCTATTGAGCCCTGGCTTTTTAATCCTTTACAATCCCCCCTGCTTTTTACGCTGCGTTCTTTACTACATGAAAACTTATTGCCATACAGGGTCCAAGTTTGGATTTAGAGGCCTGTATTCAGGGGGTGGCTTTTGTGCCTCCTAACAAGGCAAAGGAGGAGACACCCACACCTCCCTCTCTCCCTCTTTTTCTCTCTCCCTCTCTCTCCCTATTTTTCTGCTGGGTTATTTCCCCTAAGCCCTCTGACATTCTGGCACCTGTTTTCCTCACAAAACCGTTAATTTATCACTGAATTATTAACTAAGAGCCCACAATGTGTCTGGCACTCGGTGACATGTCCTGACTTTGTGGTGGAGAGGGGGTGTGGTTGCCGTGGCAACGGGGGGGCTTTTTTATCGGGGAAAAAAAGCAATTTAGCCAGCGAATCCCGTCTGCGTTCTTAGAGGATCCACCACCAAAATGTCTCTACCGGAGAATGTTATAGGATTAATAAAACACATGAGATAGCAGCAGCTTTTTGCCTTTCAGAAGACCATTTTCGGGGAAGAGCATTTGCTCATCATAATGGATGTATAGTGCAGGATGAGCCTCTGTAATGAGCACATTGAAGTATGCTCGAGTGAGATGCCTTTCTTTTTTTGTATATGTTAGGAATATTGCTGACACTGAAGGGACAAAATGGAAGTGGCTGGAAAACAGAACAATTGGGTAACATTCTATAAAATCATGTGACAACAGATGAGCCGAGATCTGTAGTAGTAAAAGATGAAAGCATACTTCTGTGGTGCTTTTATGTAATGCAAAACGACAAGAAAAGCGAGATGAAGCACATCAAGAGAGAGGTCATCAGTGTAGCATGGAGAAAGGGCAAGGCTGTGCAGCTGTCACTGGCTTTGAGATGTGTATTTCATCACAGAGGGAGCGGAGAAGACCCTTGACCGGGTAAAGTGATAGTCTAGTCGGAGCGTCACAGATTGAAGCGTGAAGTAACACACACTAGCCTGCTTAGGGTAGGCTGAAGTACGGCAAAGAGGTAGGAGGGGAGGGCTCCCTTTGTAGCCATGAAGAGCAGCAACAGGGTTTTGAAGTGGATACAGGCAGTTACTGAGAGCCTCAGGAGCAGATTGAGCAGAGGTGGGGGGGCAGTTCGGAGGAATGTAAGTCAACTCTGGCTGCAGGGGCCCAGCCAAAAGGGAGTTACAGTGGTGTAGCTAGGGAGATATTAATGAGTTAGTAGACTGGAGTTCAACCATAGACCCAGAAGAAAATGTAAAATGTTTAAGACTTTAACCTAAAAGCTGATTAAATCCATTCGCAGATCAAGTTATAGACGTTGCCCGGGGTTTTTTAGAGAAGCTTTTGTTAGTGCCTGCCAAAAGGCTAACGGAGAGTCCAGTACGGCCCGCTCTTCCCTACTCACCACTACTGTAAATCTTTACGGTCAGAGATCAAACCGCCTGCAGGCACTCTCAATACAAAAGTCCAAGACAAATGCTTGTGTTGAACACGTCTTGTGGGAGGCTGGTCGGTCCATCTTCTTACAAATAGCTTCATACACTTACAGCCAACATCCATCAGGAAGAAGCCATTGACCACCTGACTTTGATCTCCTCGTGCATCAGATCATTGAACACGTTTGAATTTTAATCAAACTAGAATGTGATTCCCTCTGTGTCCTATGTTAGAGTCCATCAGTTTTATTTTCTAATCTCTGCTTTGAACTGTACCAAGAAATTCCTCTTTACATGAATACAAAAATTATATGCGGGAACATTTCTACAATACAATAATAAATGCCATTGAGAATTCTTGCGTAGGTTAAATTAAATTCCATAAATCCACTCGAGCAGTTGGGAATAATCTAAGTTGCTTATCTGGATGAAATGGAATGAATAACACGAACATTTGGTTGAATCCCCCCTTCTTTTTTTTTTCAAGATAAGAATTGGATTATCATCATTGGTCCCTCGCATAATACTCACAGATAAAGGGCTGTGCTGCTATCAGCGTCACAGCAGGATACCTCTCATGTCCCCTGTTGTAAATGGCTGACTTTCCTTTGTAGTTTCGCTCTTGTAATGAAGCCGCGATGGTCTGGCAGATGCCTCAGGCCTAAAGTAGATCTCTGAGAAGATGGGGCTCCAACAGTGATAGATGAATTGGGCACGTTGAGTGATGACATTTCTTCCACTCTAGTTCTCTCGACACGCACACACACACCACCAGAGCCGCTGCAGAGCCCTACTGGTTACTGACAGGGCAGACTGCACAGGTTTTCAACACAGACTGGGTCAAAACCGAAACGACTTGTTCAGATTACATACTTTTAACCCTCAAATCTCTTGGGGGTAGATGTAAGCTAACCACATTTTTCAAAGAGCAGAACATGGCCCTAAAGTGCAACAGTGCAAAGGGGCATGAAAGTGTTTTTCTACGCATGACATTTAACATATAAATGTTGGTTGTTTTCTTGCAGTTCAGAATACCAAGGTATAGGTAGGACATTAAAGCAGACCTTGATCCCATCAGAAAAAAGTAGCTACATCTAAAAAAAAAACTAAAAAAAAACCTGCATTTCCTTTGATCACTGGGGCAATGAGAATTTCCACCTTGGTATGTCCATGCTCTCCGATCTACTGGCCCCTCTGCGGGTTGATTTGCTGCTCTTCTGGGTATGGATGTGCAGCCATGCGTGATCCAATTAGCATGATGAGCACTGGGCTTAGTGTGAGGCTAATGTCTGCATGTTCACGAGAGCTAATGGATTGTTAGTATGGATCCCAGCTCTCCCTAGAGTCTTAGCAGTTGGTGGGCTCTCTGCAGGGGTTATTGGCATCTTTAAACCTGTGTGTAACGTTATAGCCAGGCCTCCTGCTCTGCTATATGGTTTCACAGTCTGTTGATATTGATAATGAATAGAGGCGCCCTTAGAGAAAGCCAGATAGCGACATGCAATCTTGATGCAGTGAAGACAACCTGTGAGAAGTTTCCTTGTGAATTTTGATACAGAAAGTTTTATATTTCTCCAACAGAAATATGTGATGGATTAATCTTCTGCATATTTTCTCAGTTGATATTTTTGTCCAGGAAAAAAAATGAAACATGATTTTGATCTCACCAGCTGTCCAAAACCAAAATACTGTATATTAAAGATAACATGATGTTAAGCAGAGAAATGTAAATGACTTCCTCAAATGGATATGAATTATCATCAGAAACAATGCCAAAAAGACAAAGAGATGGAAGCTGTTTTTCTCAAAACAAGGGATTAGAGCAGATTTGACAGTATGATGTAAGTTCACATTCTGTATTTATTGTCTCAGATATAATAGACAGCCTGTGGCTTTTGATAATGACTTTTGGGGAATGTGATCCTCATGTTTTCTCAATTTGACTAGAAGGACGATGTTAGGGTAATAGCTATTGTCTTTGATGTTTTAAAGGAAGATGTATGTGTTGAAATTATGTTGTTTGTGAAAGACTCCAACACATATAGCTTTTGTTGTTTCAAGTCAGACTTCCTCTTCCCCAGAAATCATAACAGACATTTCAATTTAAACTCAGATCAGAATTGTACAGAATGTAGCATCCTTGGGCTACTCTGATTTGGAGCCAAAGCACCAGGCAAACATGAGGAAAAACTGGTTCTTCCTCTGAGGTTGCTATTCGTCTCTTTTCTGCTGCTTGAGAGCCCTGTAACAACTCTGAGAGCCTTAGATTTGGTACCCATCTTCTTTTTCTCTTAAAATAAGTATCCCATAATTTGCTTCAGTGCTATTATACAAGAGTGTACATTAACCTGTGTGTAGTTTCTATTATTAGCCATGCTAGCATCCTGACCAAAATCATTTTTCCTCAGTGCCGATACCACTGTGCCTTGACATGGAATACATTTATTGACATGTTAGTGCAAGTGTGGAACAAATCACCTTATCACTCAGCTTTTGTTCCTTCTCTCTTGTGTCCCTCTTTTTGCTAAATCCGGTTCTAAATCTCACATCATCAGCCCCGGATGACAGCAGCAGGCGGCCAAGTGAAATGGCTGCAGTCACACAGATGCAGTGTCAGGCACGTTAGCTTTCCGGAGACAGTCACAGTTAATGCCCCTAAACCCCATCAATTTGCGAGACCAGATTGAGTTTCCAGAGCAGCGTGGAGCGTGTGGTAAAACTGTTGACTGTGGCAGACACTGCAGTTTGCTTTTGAGGGACTTCCAGACCAACATTGTCGGGAGGCTCCGGGTCGTCTTGTCTTGTGGACAAACCGTTTGACCTGCTGTTAGAAAGGGCCTGTGGTCAACCTCTGTATGACACTATATGTGCAATGAGGAGATACACAATGCGCGTCAAACATATACTGTGAAAGCTTTCCACTCTCTTAATCAGTCTGAACATCAGATTTGTTGTCAACCTGTAACCGTACTGCAGGCTTTCTTAACCGAACAGTGCTCACATCATTTGGCACAGAACGTATTTAGAATAACTACTGCAGCATCCAGACAGCGCAGATGTATACTTTATATTGCATGGGTACTTTAAGTGTTACTCTGAGTATAGCAGGTTACATGGGATGATGCAGTGTGAAATGTGTTTATCTGGCAAAGATTAAATCACTTTTGTATATACCTCGCTACTAGTATACTCTCCTATACTTGTAAGTTATGGGATATTTGACAAATAAAAGAGGTGAAACTATATTTCTCATTTTCACTTAATGTCTGAATTTCTGATCTGGTATCTGAATTTCATGCGAGGGATCCCCTTCTCCCTTTCCTGCAATTGCTGAAGCAGCAACATTGCTCAGCCTCACTTCACACAAGGCTGTTCTCTATTCACAGCGTAGGACTTTTCTCTGTGATATGGAAAGTGAGTCTCAGATATGTTAAATGCTTGATCTGTTCTTTGATGTTGAGGACTACACTGACAGTGTCAGTTCATGCACAGAACTTAGGCTAAAAAGGATCATTTCTGACTTTATGAGGTCGCATTCATAACAACTTTTTTTTAATGATTAAAAGGTCAAAGGACACTCGTAAATGTTTATTCAAGCTTGAATCTTCTATCCAAGAAGCTCTTATAATTGCACTGCTCAACATTCAAGAAGGATTCAGAAATGTATTTTTTTTCCAGCATGCTTTAAATCTTGTTCATGACACGGCAAGGACAGCATTACTTTGCTCCAGTTCACCCTCAGCAGTGTGCTTCTCACCCTCTGAAAAGTCAACTGAGGGTATCCTCTTTTATTGTACCTATTCTCCTGAGTCTCTTTTCCCACTCTTGTTGGACAGGTTGATATTCTGTTTGACCTTTTAAACTACTATATGTATTTGTTTCCATTCGTTTTTTTAATACTGCAGTATTTTAGTACGCAAGTGAACTGAGACCGGGTTTTTCCAGCTCTGAAATTGAATTAAATATGGTCTTTCCATTACAATTTTTTCCAATTTCTACTCTCATTTTTTCCCCTCCTCAGATGAAGCTGTGGAACAAGTACAAGGTAACCAGTATACCATCTCTGGTGTTCGTGGATGCCTCTACGGGGAAGGTGGTGTGTCGAAATGGTCTACTGGTGGTCAGAGATGACCCTAAAGGTGAGATTGGTGGTCTCTGCAGCACGCACACATACACATGTAGGCTATGATAAGTGAATGCATCATGCTGATTTATTTTTGTCCCCTGACCTCGAGCTCCAACCTTAATCCTCTTTAATAAATGGTTAACCTTAACCCCCGACACTAACCATTCAGCCATAAAAATACAACCTCTAAATTAGGTAATAGACATTTAAGGGTCAAAAAGACAGAACAACATGCATCCATTTCTCACACACTTGTTTAAACCATTGTAACCCTGGATTCTTGGGTTACATTCTTGGTCATCAAAACAGCAACAATTTGCACACCCTTGCTCTAGGTTCACATCAGCTTTTCTACTCTAATGTTACACCTGTCCCTCATAAAACTACTGCAGGTAGGAACATTCCCCTGAGGCAAGGGGGCATGAATGAGCAACTTTAATGTAAAAAAAAAAGACCTTTTGGGGGATTTCTGGCATTTCTATTCCCCCTATTGTTATTAATTTCCAATTTTTGCGATTTAAAAAATGTGAAATAAAGAAACTGTTGTGAGTGATACTTTAATATTAAACTAACATTAGTTAGAACAATACTAATAAAACCTAACAGTGTAACATAATATATTATTCTAACTGGTCTAACTACCACAGTGTGTTGTACCCAACATAGATATGTGCGATTAGCTTCAGAAATGAAAGTAAACCAAGATGTTGATGAGGACAGAAGTCACACCTGCATACACACAGTCACAACACTCATTCTCTGTAATGATGTTTACCAAATGCCTGCTCAGAGTTCCCTGTGGAGATACTGCCACATCATTCAGCATTTGGACGAAACATTTTGCGATTACGTGCTCGTGTTGATGCTGCCGTAATTATGGTGCTGGATGAATATTATAGCGTGGCCATGTTTCACTCCCTCATGTGAAAACCCTATAATTTCTGCACTTTTAAGTAAAGGCAGGGAATTAACAAGAGTGAACTTGCATTCCTTTCCCTGTACACAGGATGTCCTCTGTGGCTGTGAATATCTCCATTTTTTAAAAGCATTACCTTTTCAGGTCCAGCTAGGTCAGCGTGAAAGAACTCATTAGTCATGAGAGAAGAGAGAATAGCGGCTCTGTGGCAGTGCTGCGGTGAAGCAGAATGGGTTTCACATGAGGATTGTGACACATTTTGCTCACTGGTTAGTGAAAGCCAGTCCCAGCCTGCAGAATTATCATTAGCTGTTCTTCCAAACTAGATGTAGCCAGATAACCATTTAACAGGGTCCCAATTATTTTCTTTTTTTTACATTTTGATCTGTTTTCATTTTCATATTATTTGAAAGGCAGACAAGGAGTAGTTTCTGACATGACAAATTAATTCAGCTACAGCTTGGAAGAGGGATATGGAATTAAGAGTTTATGCATCGAGACTGGGAGGGGCATTTGAACGATTCAAGGCTCTCAGCCTTTCACTCTCCATGAAAGACCGAACTTGAGTGGCGGCAGACTAGCCTGCAGCGGAAAGATGGAGTGCACTTTTACAATCAGGACAACAATAAAAGGCCGTGTCTGCGTGGTGCAAACGTGTCATTCCCGCCTAATGAATCCCTGGACAACCACGCTTGCATAAAGAGCCCATTATGATGCAGCCATACAAGGTTTTTTACGAGTACCTCCTTTTTTAGTTCCAAATGCATCTCTAAAGCTTGATGGTAACAATAAAGTGTGGAAGAGAGCTGGAGGGAAGTATTTCTTGCAACCTGTATTTGCTCAAGAGGCATGGCTGTATTTACAGTACTAGATGTGATTTAAAAAAACCTGTATGTAATGTATACAGAACTTTTTGTTAACCAAGAACCGGACATAAACAATGTCTGGTTTTAAGTTGTATAGAATAGGCAACGCATTTATTAAGTGATAACTAATTAAACCATTTAAAAAATGCATTTATCTTTTTGGATAATTTGAAAAAAGTTAAGAAAATGACAACATTTTCATCGAATGTGAATTGATTATCAATGGTCTTTGGTCATACAAAGCAGAACCTTTTGAAGATGTTGCCTTGGATTTGGAAACAAACACATTTAATATTATTGATTAATCTGTCATTTTAAAGATGAATCAATGACTAAAAAAAGTGTTAGTTGTAGACCTAATTCGGTTCACCAACTTGCCTGACACATGTTTTTAAACTACTCTGGTGCCGTGTCCAGACGCAAATATTTTGACAACTATTTGATTAATTGCACCTTACACCTTACTATTTATAGCCTTCTAAACTGAAATGTACACCATGGTAATACTATACCTAGTAAAAATCAGCATATTAAAATGTTCATTGTGAGCATGTTAGCATGCTAATGTTAGCATAGCTCAGAATGGCTGTGCTACAGCTTCACAGACTAGCTAGATTGATTTCTTATCTTCCTCTTACTGATTCTTTTATTTTCCATCCATCTCTTCTTTTTGCCCCCCTACCCTCTCCCAGGCCTGGAGTTCCCCTGGGGGCCAAAGCCATTTGCGGAGGTGGTGGCAGGGCCTCTGCTCAGGAACAACAGGCAGACAGCAGACGGCACCTCTCTGGAGGGACACTACGTGGGAGTGTACTTCTCGGCACACTGGGTGAGTACAGGAAGCAGAGAAAAAGGACAAAGAGAAGCCTGATTTTTTTATTTCTGGCCTCGTAGCTGCCAGAAAAATCAAAACATTGGGAAAAGAAAGGATATGACCAGCAGAGCGGACCAGGAAGAGACAGCAGTCAGTCAAGACTGATAAGAGAAGAGTAGCAGCAGGGTGGAGGCGACTCCATTGTGTTGGCGTGTTTACACTGACTGTGCTTAGCTATCCCTGTCAGTCCTTTCACCACCTCCTCTGGACCTTTTTAAAAGTAGGCATTGGTCTCCCCACCCCAATGACATCATCCCTATTGTCTCTTTACTGCTGGACCTGCTGATAGCCAGGGAAGGTCATGACTCCCTGATGCGTGAAAGGAGGACTGTTCCTGATGAGATGCAGCAGGCCACAGGGGCCAGTCGGCTCTGCAGCTGCCAGAGCCGCAGCCTCAGAGAGAGGAGACGCCTGGAGGCTGGCTCTAACCCCAGACCCTTACGAAATTGAATAGGACAAGTCGCAAAAGTCATTACAGGAGTTTATTTGGGTTTTCTTTATACACCACGTTCCCCCTGGTTACTCGTGTAAATCTATCCACTATTAAAGTAATTTAAAAAACATGAAATGCCAGTACCTAGACTTGGAATCCATTAACACAGAAGGTTTTTTCTTTTTTGGCACACATTTGCTTTTTGTCCTGCAGTGTTAAGGAATTTTTCTTTTAAGTCATTAAAATAAAACTGAAGCTAGAAGTGTAGTCACTAACATCATCAAAGAATAGCCCACATGACTAATACAAAGAAGTATTGACACCACATTGTGCAAACTATAATACAGCATAACTGCAATAAACTGCATTTACTTCTTTTGAGTAACAGAGGAAGTGGTCAATCAATGAGCAATGTATTGATCGACGCTATGTACTTCACACTGCCACAGTACCTTTGTGTCAGTTTGATGAGTACTCATGACTGGATCATTGGAAGTGCTTGACATAATATATCCAGTGTCACATGGAAAGACATTTTGAAAATACCCAAAGTAATGGAAGCTGCTGCAGCAACCCATCATACTTGATTTTTTTATGTACTGTATTTTCACTCCCTTCAACAATCCCTTTTTCCCCCTCTTCTCTCTCCATCAGTGCCCTCCTTGCCGCAGTTTGACCCGGGTCTTGGTGGAATCATATCAAACCGTCAAAGAGGCGGGTCAGAAGTTTGAGATCGTGTTTGTCAGCGCTGACAGGTAAAATTCACCAATCTAGACAAGATCATTTTTTTTTTACACATACATTAGTCTATGTAATAAAGAGAATAATTATTTTCTATTCAATCACCATCTGGTTGGTGCTTTCCTCTCCAGGTCAGAGGAGTCCTTTAAGCAGTACTTCAGCGAGATGCCCTGGTTGGCCGTGCCGTATTCGGACGAGGGTCGCCGGTCACGACTCAACAGACTTTATGGAATACAAGGTACAAAACCACTTCCTGATCTTCAAGCTGAGAGGAGAGAGAGTCAAGATAAATGTTTTATTCCAGGCTTTTTTACACCACTCACCGAAACACTGCCGCAATGGCTGACAGATTGCTTCGCTGCTGGAGGAATGTGGGCAGCTTATCAAGTTTGCAGTCTTGTCCGCTACGGAAGTGCTTCGCCTCTCCCTCTGCCTCGCTCTATTTCTCCTGATTCCCTCCTCTGTGTGTATATGTGTGTGTGTGTGTGTGTGCACAGGGCTGTGGATGAAATTAGCAAGAGCTGGCTCTAAGCCTCTCCTGCAAAATATGTGAGGAATGCCTGGAAGATGAGTCAACACTGCCCCCCTCCCACATTTTAAATCAATGCAGTTTAGTATGGCCCCCACCTCTGTTGACTTCAGACCACATGCGCAGACAGGAACACACTCTCTCACGTACACGTATGGTCCCGGATGGTGTCTGTTTTTGATAAGACTGTCAATAGGGCACAGGGTTTTGATCAAAAGGATGGTGCGAGCCAATCACATGTGGTCAAAAGAAGGGTAGATAACAGATACAAGCAGACATAGAGGCAGAAACTGGTCCAAAAAAAGGGTCAAAAACATCCATACAACAAAGAAAATCACAGCGGGAGAGGGAGCAGTCTGCGTCATGAAGCAAACACTTACCAAAATTACCCTAATCACCTCCCACGCTGTTGCTCGTTTCCTGCTTTCCTTTTCCAACCACCTTCTCCTCCTCTTCCTTCCACACCAGGTATTCCCACACTGATCCTGCTGGACACAGAGGGTCACATGATCTCGCGACAGGGCCGTGTGGAGGTGCTGAACGACCCAGAGTGCCAGCTCTTTCCATGGCACCCTCGGCCTGTGCTGGAACTCAGCGAGTCCAACGCCGTGCAGCTCCACGAGGGGCCCTGCCTCGTCCTGTTTGTGGGTGAGTGGACGGGCATTTTTTATGCAGCCTCTGCAGCTCCACATGGGGCACAGGAGCTCCGTGTGCTTGAATGGAGTGGCATTTATGTGGACCATATTGAATGTCAGACACTGTGGAAAATGCTTGAAGCGTTGATAGGTCCAAAGGTCTTTGGGAAATGATTTAGTATGTATCTATTATCTATATATATGCAAATACAGAATGTACAAAGAAAGGAATAGCAAGCGGTTTCAGAATGATATTAAAATGTACACGGACTGAAATGGACTAAAGGCCAGTTTGACAGTGATGATCCTCAAAATATAAGACCACCCTGGCCTCTTGCGGTATAACTGGATTACAAAACAAGACAAAAGACCACACTTTCTTTAATGTCCTCACTTATCTGTCCACCAGTCATCTCCACTTCCTTGCTTCCCATGCATTTTTCCTCTCCCAGGTGGCTTTTTTTTCCCCAGACTTTCAACTTCTTTCTGTGTCTCTTTTCTGGTTCGTTCAGACGCGGAGGAGGAAGGTGAACTGGAGCCAGCCAAGGAGCTGATTCAGCCAATAGCGGAGAAGATTATGGCCAAGTACAAAGCCAAGGAGGAGGAAATGCCGCTGCTGTTCTTTGTTGCTGGAGAGGTGAGATAAACCACTCAAGGCACATTAAAATGCCATTTCACACAAACTTGCAAAGCTAAAGTCGGGTCAATTCTTGGATGACACGCATCGTACTACTCGGTAATCTATGCGCATGTTTTGTGCTTTACTTACTGATGTGCTTTACTCACGATAGGGAGTGTACCTGCTCTTAAGACAAATCGCTTTTCAAAATCATTCATCCCCTCAGCACTCAAACTTTTAAATTCTTGAAAGGCTTTTTAACTTGATTATTTATTTATTTATTTTTTATTATTGTGATGCTATGAACTATTTATCGTGTAAATTGGAATGATCCACATTTCTGCTCCCGGGTGTATCTGTGTGTTTTCTTCCTGTATGTTCCTGCCTGTGTACCTGACATAAGCTGCTCATAACCAATTGCCCCTTGCAGGATTAATAAAGTTGTTGATTGATTGAGATTGATACTTTGAGCAGCTGATATTCAGATTTTTTTCATAGAAATTTAACATAAACAAAATCTCATTAGCACCAAATATTTTTAAGATTCTTTAAGAATTATAACCCAAGGAAATACTTAAAAGTGTTAAAATAATCTTGTCATTGCTTTCTGGTGGACAATTAAGTGGAAGTTGTGTTTGAAGCTCTGTCTTTGGACTTTACCAACTCCTAAGGGATATATCTGTCTCTCAAGCTGCTAAATCTTTGTTGGCCGTCATGTTGCTAAATTGTTTGTCTGCTGTTATGTGCTCAGCAGGTAGAGTACACATTTATAGCTTTTTTTGGGTTTAATTGGAAGTATTGAGAGTGTACCGAACATTGAAGGTGCGGGCTACAAAAACTTAAACGATCAGCTAAAAACATTTCAGATTCAGGTTTTCAGTTTGGGTTTGGGGGTTGTTGGTTTGACATAGCGAGTAACGCTTTTCAAGCACTTGTAGGATTCATTGATGATACTAAAATATAACATTTAGCCACATTAACTTTTGTTATTTGTAAGCAAGATATGTACTGATCGGGACTCCACACAGTTGAAAAATATATATGTAGTACACCAATTACAATATTTCTGTAATATGCTAAAGTCAGCCATTATTTGGCCCATCCAATTCATCCATCCAGTTCTTATCACTTATTGTATGTCCCTTGTTTGGATCCGCAGCCAACCCCTTGTTATTGTTGCAATGAAAGCATTAGAGGCCCCTCTTCGAGCCTCTTGAAACGGCAAGAGTCACACCTATCCATTACCTAAAATTCAACTTGGTGCCTTTATCATGACGGGTAGACCTAGAGCGTGCCAGCAGCCAGCTTTCACTACACCCGTCCAAATAATCCTTCCATCTATTTGTTTTTCCCCCACGTCCGCCCTTGTGCGGCAATCCCTGAGGTTTTCATAACTCTGGTTATCTTGTGTTGTTCTGTCTCGACCTCTCCAGAGCTGGTGGAGTTAGCAGCAGCAGCAGCAGACAGAATTACCAGATTAGCTCCCTCTCCCCAGCTCCCCTGCTCTCTGCCCTCTAGCTCCCCTTCCTCCCGTTCCTCTCTGCCCGGCGATCTGGGAGAACGACGCTGGTTTCTCATGTCACACGCCGAGAGCAGGCTCAGGTTTCTCTGCCGTGGGGCTTGCACATGTGCTAACTGTCTGACCCTGTGTGTCTGTCGAAGGCCACTCATCAGCCTTGAAATGTCACTGACATACGAACACTGAACAAGAAAAGCTCACAGAAAGACGGGAGGTGACGTGGTAGTGTGTCGAGGACATTGTCTGTATGCCAATATTTATTTGACCTAACACAAAGTCACATTGTTGCACTTGAGCTTGAAGGGATTTAGAATTCTTAAGTTTGCCTTTTTTTCCAGATATGTATACCTTCATGCAGTGCAGGTATCATTTCCTGGCTCTTGCTCAACTGGCTTTGAAATCACCAGGTTTCACTTCCAGATTGGATTCACAGTCAGATTTCACTTCCTGTTTCAGGCGTTCAGTGAGTGTAGCTTCCAGGCTCTGGGCTCAGACGGCTGCACTTTGGCTCGGGTTGGCCCTGGTAGTCACAGGCTCCTTGCCAGGCCAGCTGCTGGGTTTTCTGTGTCCATGAGACAGCAGTATGTTGGCAGTCTCTCAAGGGGAGACTGGGCTGAGCAGAATGACACGGATCTTCTTACCATTCTGAAAAAAACAGATGACACAGAGTAGTATACAGATTTTATTAAAGCAAAATAAAATATCTTTTGTTCTCTCATTTCTGCTGAGTATTGGCATACACAATTAACTTTAGTGGTATTATCAAATCACATAAGAATATAATCTGCATGCAGCGGTGATTCATCTAATCAATTGATATGCTTAAATTGGTAAGAGCTTGATTCATATTGACCAAAATCATTATTTAATCTTCAACAGTTTTCTTCAAATTAATTGATCCATTCCTTCTTTAATCCAGCGTTTGGTAGAAAATGTGCACCTTTTTTCTTGGCCTTAAAGTATTCCAATTAGAATATTTTTAGGGTTTTTGACTATTGGGCAAACAAAAAAAGATATGTGATGATTGGTTATAGGATCCTACCAAACAATTGATCATATGATCAAGGAAATAACCGGTGAAGAATTGCATTTGGGATTCTGAGTAAACATTTTTAACACCTATTCATTATTTTAGAATGATTTGTGTTGCCCCCCCAAGCATGAGTTGGTGATACAGTAATGTGTGATCTAGCGCCATCGTCAGGCCAAATGTTGAATTTGTTCAATATTTTTAAGACCAAAGAACAGAGGAGTGTCCAGTTTTTAGCTAATGGTAGCCTACTCTCATGCTAAACTAAGGTGGTGAACAAGGTATACATTACACCTGCTAAACGTCAGCATGTTAACATGTCACTGTGAGCATGAAAGCAGACGTTGGCAATTAACTAAAATAAAGCTCCCCAGAGCTGCAAGAGTGTCATGTAGACTTTCAATAATCTTTATTAAAAACACATTGAACGTTTTAATTGTTTCTTTGCTCAAAAGACAAAAACATAAAAGTGTGACTGTTAGCACTAAAGCTCAATGAATCATTGTATTCCACTATCCACAAAGTCTAAATATTTAAAAACGAGTTATAGTATTTAGATAAAGAGGACTGCAGCTGTTTCCTTCATGTAGGGTCAAATAAATTGTTTGTGCATTCATCATTTTGTTTTTGTCTTGAGCTGAAGTTTTAAAGTGATTCTCCAGTTTATTCCACCAGGCAAAGATGTTTTTGCTTTTACTAACATAAACTGATGAGCAATTGATCTTGGGAAAACCAAAGATTTCCCAATAATTACGTTATCTTAGGACTTTGTGAGAAGGACGCAGCCTCTGCTCAGAGGCCAGTGGGGAGCTTTGTTCATCATTACCAGTTCAGGCCTTATCAGCTAGTCATCGCCTGTGAAATGCCACAGTGCATCAATAATCGGAATAATCCTGACACGGCCCAGCAGGTTCCACAGCGTACACACACGCTGAGCCTTATCACAGCTGTGAGTCCGGGCTGCAGCAGAGAAGCCCTTTTGTCTTTTTTGTTCTGAGCTGAGCTTCAGAGGGCGGGGGGGCCTCTGGTGTGGCTGCCCCTCACTAGAAGCAGTTTACACAAGCAAAGAAGGCACACAAAAGAAGATGCATGACTTCCTAGGAAGGCCAAGACCAATTCAGAGATTACATCTCCTCATATCGGCGAGCCTGGAAAGGCCACAGTGACAGATTGTGGAATTTCACTGTTTGTGGCTTCTTTACACAGAGTGCCCAGATGATCTATAATCTACACTTAGTAGGCCTGCAAGAAAGCAGACAATGCAACGCCTGTATTTTTAGTAGGAAAATCAACCAGTATCTTAACAATATTGCCCTTTGTTGACAGCTTACCTCTGTGAGAATCAAGTGGACAATCTAAGGTGATTTCAGTTCCATTCAGAGGAAGTTAGCTGCCTAAGACAAAATACCACACTGCAACTCATCTGTTACATCTGTTAGCAGTTTTGCGAAGACGATGTCACAAACTTCATCTTGGCATACTTATCCTTTTTAGGTAGCAGCTCAGCAGAGCTATTCAAGGAGAAGTCTGAGGGATGATTGGGTTTTTTGATCCATTGAGCGAGAATAGCTGCAGATTTTCTGATAACAGGGAAGACATAACAAAGAGGCCTGAAAGCAGAGAATGCTTGAGCGTTTTATGTAGCAGGAAATCCATCCAAAGTCGCTTCATCTTTGACTTTGTTTTGACAAAACTCACATTGGCACATAAATCAGTACCAGTATTAACATCAGAGAGGTCCAACTCTTTGTTGCAGTGCCACCCTCTGGCCCTTTCCTGTTAGTTCTGAATTTTCAACATAATCTTTTCCATATGAAACTGATGAAACTTTAATCTTGTGTGAGTCTCCCTCTGAGCCAGCCAGCTAAGCTGAGGGGAAATCAGGTCATGCTGTCATGAGTTAAGGAGAATGATAGTTTGCACTTCTAACAAGGGAACTGTGTGACCCTTCAAAACATAACACAAGAAATCCTTTTGAGTTAAAGAACATTTTACAGGAATAATATAACTCTTTCAAGGTAGGAATTCCAGAAGCACACCCAACTGAAACTAGAGCTGACTTACATAAGTGTGTGATTTCATATTCAGTTCCATAATTAATGGCCCTTTCAAGCTTGTGTGAAAGTCCCTGGCTGCCTTCTGGTTATTCATTATGTTAACTCTGGCAACAGGGGTTGCAATCCTGATTTGTTAAAGTGTGAAAGGTGACGTCAAGCCTCAGGCAGAACATGAGTAAAGCCCTTTCAAAATAACTGCAAAGAAATAAAAGTGGAATCTCCTCAAAACCCAGCAGCAATATTTTTGTAACATATTCCTTCACAACTATGCACCGCTCCCTGTCCTGCCCACATGTGCCATTCAAACGCTGTGATGAGATTTATATCTGACCTGAGTGAGCTTTTGAAAACTGACAGATGTTGTTGGACCCCCACCTGGTTCCTTCCTGTCTTCCCAAACAGCAGGATGTGTGACTAAGCACCAACACTGTGGCCCCTCAGGGCTGGCTCCCTGCAGGAAGACGAGAGAGAGTTTCATTTTCTCTTTCAAGAAGAGGGCATTAATAAACATTGTGTGCGGCACTTTTGAATTTTACGGGGTAATTTTTACTTGGCATTGTTTGAGCAATGGGTGCTGTCCTAGTTTCCTCAGACAAAGGCAAGTCTGGAATGACGAGCAGTGGAGGAATGTTTCTCCTCTCAAAGATCCTATCCAGTGTTTGACTTGCTTGTTTGTCAAAGTCATTAAAATGCAATGTGAGCGTGAAAGGATTATGAGATGAGGGCAAATATAGAAGCCCAACCCCACTTATACTGCAACCAGTCACCAACACACTGTAGTTTGTTCATGCTGTAGATGAAGATGGCAGTCTAAACCAGTGGTTCCCAGCTTAATTTGTTTTAAAAAAAAACATCTCCTTGGCACCTAGTTGATTGGTGTGCAAGAAAATTATATCATAGAAAAGAAAAAGGTTGAATTCCTGCACACACGTTTCCTTTTTTTATGACCTTCTCAGCACTAGAATCCAGCTATCCTTATCATTTTCCAATCACCTTTAGATTACTCCTGTGTTGGGTCTCCAATCGTATTTGCAAACCATCTTAAACATTTTGAGCAAGCCATAGAAGATAATACTGAGTTTTTTAAACAACTCTATGAGGAAAGCTGTGGGGAAAAAAGTTATATTTTCAGAGCTGAGCTATTTTGTGTTGAAACATTTTTTTGAACCGCTTTACCATATTTAAAGTAGACTTAACTTTTGCCAGGGTATTGTCAGAGAAAAATGGCAGACATCCCTACTTTTGACTTTCCAACAAGATAATTTCAGTTTCCTAAAACAGAAGCTTTAGTTAAGGCCTGTTCCCAGTAATCCAAAGATGCATGTGATGAATGTTCTACTGTAACATCATGTGCTCACACACCTAATCAGTTTTTTCCTCTTTCACCACAGGATGACATGAGTGACTCCCTGCGGGACTACACCAACCTCCCAGAAGCAGCCCCTCTGCTCACTATCCTGGATATGTCGGCCCGGGCCAAGTATGTTCGCGACGTGGAGGAGATCACGCCGGCCGAAGTGGAGCAGTTTGTCAACGACTTCCTGGCTGAAAAGCTCAAACCAGAGCCCATCTAAAGAAGAAGACTAAGTGTAAATCGGACCTACTATATGGGACTCACTCCATTATCGAACCCTGACCTGTTGCTACTCCCCCTCACCCCCCCACTATCTCTCCCACTTCCCCCCTGACTTTGTCAGACTGTTAGAGATGTCTCAATTTTTACTGACATTTTAACAACTTTTTTTTTTAGACATGTTCCTCTTTTCATGGAGTCCTCTTTCTCCTGTGGTGCCTTGCATTGATGATAGTCCCTACAATAATAAAAATGGAGATTCTGTTGTTGTTTTTTCTGGCCGAAGAACACATATTTTTTCATTTTTTTCACCCAATAGCATTTCTGAACTCTAGACAAAACCAGAGAATTACCCAGTGGACCTACTTATTCAGCTGATTGTGTGCTTTCTGTTTTGTCTGCGAGATCCTTGTTGCTTTAGGTTTCTGAATGATGTTGAGAAAGAATAAAATGCATTTTTACAGTCGTAATTCACTAGTAGTGCAAATGTGCTGAACCTCAGTTGGATGTAGCCTATTTAAACTAAAAAAACAGGTGCACATACAGTAATGATCACATTCTACTTGCTTGTAACAGACCAATGACTGAAGTGTTTAAACCCCTGTGTCTTGTGTGTGCTGTGAGCGAAAGTCCTCTCTTGCCAGTTGTTAATGGTGGCTCTCATCTCAAAGTCATGAGGATTTTCTGTGAATATCCCCTGATGAAAAGGCCAGGTTATTTCTGAAGGCACAGAAATGGCATTTGAAAAATGTTGAATATATAAATCCCTGTATTCTTTTACTTCAGTCATGACTTCTCACACATTAAAATGTCACTGGCAAGCACAAAGTTCTGCTCCTTTTAACTTCCATCAATAAAGTTAGCTCTTGGATATTTAAAATGCATATATTACAATGAATCACCATTTCTTGTCAGAAGTATTTCAATAAGATGTTTGGGCTCAATGCAAATGTTCTATTTATTATGGCAGACAGTATGCAGATCATTTGTTAATGTGCAGACCTGGGATAAAAGTGTAGTGTTCTGCATATTTGCATAGACAATGTGGCAGCAGATATAAAAGATAAGACTGTCTTTTACTTTCTAAATCTAGGTTATATATTCGTCAAGTGCTTCTATCTATTTAAGGCATTTAGGAACTATATTGAAAATATAAGGGTCGGAGGTGAAAGAAAAGGGTGGGGTACTAGTTGACTTTTTTTTGGGAAGACCAGGAGAGTCAATAACTTTTTCTAATGCCAATCTTTATTTTAGCCCAAAAAATGTTTCTTATTGTAAATTAAACATGGGTTTTCTTGTCTATAGTAGTATACTGCACATATTTTAGGGTTATGAGAAATTCTAATGAGAATTTCAACTTTCTTTCATTTTACATGCAAAATTATCAAGATGAGAATTTGCAGTTCATTATATATTGGAAAAATAAATCCCGGAGTCAAAAATAACGTGAGCAATTATCACAGTAAACTAAAATAAATGTGACAAAGAAACTCATTACACATAATATTCACAGATATTCGTTTCATACAAAATTCAGTTTTTTATTAGCAGGACAAGATGTAAAATTAGATAATTGAACTCAGTCTGTAGTAACAAGGACAAATTGACACAAGATGTAACACACTCATATTTAGAGCGGTCATGAAAACTGCTGCTGGGCTTTAGATGTCGGTTCCTTCCAAGTGCCTAGGTGAGTTTTAACAGCTGTTTCCTGCCTTCAAACAAAAGGATACTGGCAGCCATGGCTGAATTCAAGCTGTCCATATCCGGAGCGACAGGAATAAAGAGCCTGTGACCGGAAGTTTTCTCAGCCAGCTGTAATGCGTCTACACTCAGACCATGTGTCTCTCCGCCTATCACAAGAGCAGTGGGACTCTGAGCCCAGCTCTCATGGTACAGCTTTGAGTCCACTGTGGGAAGTGATTGTGCCCCCTCCTCACAATCTGAGTCCGCGTCAGAATCGGATTCCTCATAGCGCACGTTGTTGCGGTTAGACCTCGTGCTGACCCATCCATAGTCTCCTGCTTTGAGCGTCTTGTGGGACACGTTAACTTGTAAATCCTTTATTTCTTCACTTCTGTCAGCGCCGCAGCTGCTGTCAGCCACATGCACAGTCACAGATTTCGGGAGGTGCTTCTCCATATCGTCCCAGCTCAAACTCTGGTAGATGGGAAGGCGGAAATGGGCGCCCATTGCTGCACGCAGAACCTTAGGCTCCCAAGCATCAACACAACCTGGTGGTGGAAAAATGTAACAGACTTTAAAAACACAACTTAAGAAGAAAAGCCATTATCAAAGGGTGTAGTTCACTTGTATCAATGTTTACTTAATAAGAATACCTTTGGTGAGGAGGACATCATGGCAGCCAGCAGCAGCAGCACATCGCAACATAGTGCCAAGGTTACCAGGGTCTCGGATGTTGTCGCATATCAAGGAAAATGGCACCGAGTCACCTTTGTTACCAAAGTTCAACCGTAACGGGTCTGGACGAGCAAATATTGCTGCAGAAGAAAAAGTAAAAAAGTCAGAAACGGCTCATTGTACCTATGCTTCATTATGAAACAAGTCTTAACCCTCTGAGACCCATACGATCCCAAATATCACGTTGTGTTCAAAGCGTCATAACTTCTCAGCTGTTTCAGCCAGAGACATGCCGTGTGTTTCCTCTTAAACTATACAGAAATGGCTATGAACAACTCTATTAAGTTTTTCATTGAGAGGCGTTTACTTATTTCGGTGAAACGAATGTGCGTAGAGTTTTAAAGGATGCGGATAGTCTCACCTTGATTTTGGCGCATTGCTTATCGTTTTATAGATCTATTCTCATCCACCATCTTTGTTTGTGACGTAAAGAGTGTAAGAGTCATGTTTCTGAATCGGACACTCTGAGTGGATGCAGTCAAAGCCAATCGGAGTCTGATTCAGAGGGTTGCCTGTCAGTTCCGTTGTTATGTGTACTGAAACGAGAGCCGGTATAATTCCACGCGCGAAAAAAAATAAAAGTTGGAATACCTTATTTTAGTATCTTAAAAGTAGACTGAGGTATGGCAAGGAAGTTTACTACAGCTGAGGCTTTGGAGCTGATTTTTCAAGGTGACGATGTTGATGAGAATTCAGACGAATCTGCTCAGCATGCCATGTGTGATTGTGGACAGGAACTAACAGGATATATATCATGTGTAGTCTTCAAAATTGGCAGGACCAAAAATGACAATTCCTCGCTAAAAAAAACAAAAGAATGGGCATAACTAATGAACAGAATAAGTTAGAATCTTCTAATCAGTTCTGATACAATGATAATAAATGTGTGCAATTTTCTGTTTTGAATGTTTCTTTCAATGTTATGGTTAGCAGTTCTTTTTAATGAAAGAAGTAAAAAATTCAAGCTCCGTTTTTTTTCTTTTTTCTATTTATGGGCAAATATAATACATTTTATTTTATAGCACTTTTCTAAACCCAAAGACGCTTGTCTTTCCCCTATTATAGTGTATACAAGTCTCTAATGAGTGACATATATCATTAGCTGAGGTTGTGCTGATTTCTGGGATGTGTAGAACTTGATTATACTGTAAAGAAATTACAATTTATAAGGCAAAACACAAAAATATACAAAAACGGAAATGTCCTATGTGGGTCTCAGAGGGTTAATATGTGACACTCACCAATAACCCCTTGTGGGGCCACAACGTCAGACCATATCTTGATGTCCTCAAATTTGACCTTGACCAACGTGGCCCTTTTCAGCTTGTCTAAGGGAAGCTCTCGGAGACGGTCTGCGGTACTGAAGAACACCATATGTGGGTTAGCTCCAGCATTCAGGGCGTCACAGATCAGACGCCTGCCTTCCAGGAGGATTTTACCTTGGTGCTCCCGAAACGTCCTGGAACGAGTGATGCTAACTAACTTCCTGAAGGAGGTTCAAGGGGAGATGGAGAGACAAGGATCAATCACAGGCAGTGTGAATATGAGTTATTGTCAACATTCATACAATTTGGGGGAAAAATAGAGCACTTCAAAACGGACTTATGTTACACCTTAATCTGAGACTGAAAAAGAAGATAAAGTAATATGATTAAACAAAAAGAACCTTTAGCTTTAATGCCAGTATTGTTAATTGCAGTGGTGGAAAGTAAGTTACTCTATTTTAAGCAAAATACACAATATCTATAGGCCTACGTATAGTCTAGTAACATAATATAATTCTGATATTAGATAAAACAATATCTAAAAAACAGTCTTGCAAATAGGCCCAAGTACTTTTACTTTAATTTATATTTTTACTTGAGTTAGATTTTAAATGATGGACCTCAACAGAGGGGTTTTTTACACAGTAAATATTGCTAATTTCAGTAATGTAAAATATCTGAATACTTCATTATTGTAAAACTTACCCCAGTCTTTTATCTCCAGCGAAAGCCCTCTCGAAGGGCAGTCCATCAATTTGATCCTTTGTACCTGTAACATGGGCATGTTTTGTAGTCGCCTGCACATTACTCCTCGCTTTAACAAATTCTTCTTCAGGATGCTTTATTGCAGCTTTGACTTTTTGCCCCTTCTCCCTGTGGACGTCTCGTCCCGCTGGCTGAGGCCGAGGCTTGACGACTTTATCCGCCTCGTTTTCAGGGAACAACACTCGGACTGGTTTCCTCCTCAGTCCACGTGCATACCGCTTGGTTTCCACAATAACACCACTTCCCCTTGAGTGTAGAAAAACGTTTCGCTCAATGGAAACAAGACTTATCATGCTTCTTATGTAGGCAGCCATGTTTGCCTCGTGTCTTCTTCTCTTGTTTCACAGAACGTCGCACTAACACAAGCTCTGCCGCCTATCGCCTCTCTGAGTGAAGGCAATACTACATGTAATCTTCATCTCTAGTGCCTCAATTCGAGTTAAAAGATACCCTGTGTAGCTAACACACACTTTCAATTTTTTTGAATGTTGTATCTTGTATTCTTATATTTTAATTTCCTATTTTGGAGTGTCAAAGTTGTTGTTGTTCAGCATATGAATGAGTTTGGGTAATTATGGGGTGGGGACAAACGTATTGTATATCTATTATTTGTATTAAATACAAATTATATTATTGATACAATAATTATTATATGATTAACAAAAGTATTAAACATAGATGTCTAAAGACTTTAATGCTGTTTTCTCACTTATATTTACTTTTCGCTCATCGATGTCAGAATAATCGATCATCAAGGATGAGTAATCGTTCACTGAATCTCGATCGGCACTACAGACATCCTCCTGTCACTAAACATGGCTTTGAGACGAGCGCTGCATTTTGTTTTCAAAGTTGGTGACAGGGCCAAAACTGCCACGTTTTATCGAGATGTTCTGGGCATGAAGGTACTCTTTCTGAGGTTTATTTTATAGCCAGAAGCCATTGATGAACTTTTGTGTTGTACAACGTGTGTAGCTAGCTAATTCCTCTTCTGTCACATGAGTGAACCCCAGCTAGACTCCATTATATACATATGAAGTGTATATAAAACCACTTATAGAGCATATTTGGTGCAACCAGAGTCTTTTTAATAAACGTGTTCTCATACTTATTATTCCATTTCAGATGTTACGTCATGAAGAGTTTGAGGAAGGCTGCAAAGCAACGTGTAATGGGTAGATATGACACCTTTGAACTTTGAACTTACAAAGCTGTATAACACAGACGTATAGAGCTGTTATTGTCCTTATACCGACGTCTCCTCTCCCCCTGTGTCTATACAGTCCCTACGATGGCAAATGGAGCAAGACAATGGTGGGCTTTGGTCCAGAAGATGACCATTTTGTTGCTGAACTGACATACAATTATGGGGTGGGAGAGTATCAACTTGGCAATGACTTCCTGGTGGGTGAGAGTTCATCTTCCAAACTTACAGCACCATGTCGTGTTTTACTGGGTACAGTCTTCTAAAAGGATATTGACACATAATGTGTTTACTTCAGGGACTCACTTTGCAGTCGAGCCAGGCTGTAAGCAATGCTAAACGCCTGGGATGGCCTCTCACTGAGGTGGGAGAGGCTCTGTATCTGACCCAGGCCCCCGGAGGGTATCCATTCTACCTTGTGGACAAAGAGCAGCCTTCTAGTGGTGAGTGTCACATGTCTGCATGATGACAAGGAGTCGTCCCTGCAGTTTATCGAGTGTTTAAAACAGTCCAACTTTGCATTTGTGTCACAGCTTCACAAATGCAAAGCATTATACATTTATTTATAGCAAAACTCATTCCTTTTTATTTTACTGGTAAAACTAATTAAACTAATCCAAATATATGTTGTATTTTATTGAGTAAATAATTAATTGATTAATTAATAAACAATAACATTGAATGAAAAAATAATAATTATCTGCAGGTGCAAATACTTAAAAAAAAAATATTGAAATACAGATAAATAATTGCTTTGTATTGAAGCCTCTAGTAGTCTATAGTATGTTATAATATGTCATTTTTCACTGTCATTATTTCCTAATGGGATTTCTATGCAAACGACCCATATTAAAAACTAAGTCCTTCATGCAGTACTTAGCAGCAGGCACATTTGTTCTAAGACCCCGTGCAGAAGGTTTGTCTTGGAGTATCAGACCTCCAGAAATCGACCCACTACTGGACTAAGCTCTTGGGAATGAAAGTTCTGGAAAATAATGAGGAAAAGAAAACTGTGCTGATGGGATTTTCAGACAGTCAAGTGAGTCAAGTATTTAATAAATGTTTTTTGAGTTTATAAATTAGAACATTTATTTTACTCAGACTTTTTATTTTGTATCTTGATGCAGTGTAAACTGGAGCTTCATGATAACAGTGGGGCAGTGGATCATGGAACTGCTTTTGGAAGGATAGCATTTTCATGCCCACGTGAACAAGTAAAATATGATTTAATGGATACATTCTTGGCTGTTAATAACATTAAAAACAATCATATATTTGATCATAAATCATTGTTATTACATTCCACAGCTGCCTGGCCTTGAAGCATTGATGAAAAAGGAAAATCAGAAGATTCTCACTCCCTTAGTCAGCCTAGACACTCCTGGAAAGGCCACAGTAGAAGTGGTCATTTTGGCCGACCCAGTAAGTGCATTAAAAATCTAGCGCTGGAATTAAAGTGAAATTAGACTCTGTTATAAATGAAAAGAACTTAACTGGACAATTTTTGTTTTAGGATGGTCATGAGATTTGCTTTGTGGGTGATGAAGCTTTTAGCCAACTGTCTATGGTGGACCCCAAAGGAAATGAATTGCTTGATAAGGTTGGTGTTACTCAAGTATTAAACTCTCTTTAATATGATTTAATATGCACCATGTGTTTGATATTCACTATGTCTGTTTTATTTCAACTTTTAAACTTGTTTTTTTTCAGGCTATGGCCGAAGATAAAAGTGATGAGTGGTTTGCCAAACACAACAAACAGAAAGCTGCGGCATGAGATGAAGAGGTTTTGCACCACCCATTTCTCAACAGTTCATATAATGATAAGATGCTTTACAAGGCAACTGTGGTGTAAATCTCCTTGTTATGACAACTCAATTATCCTAAGGCTGGCAGTATGAAATGCATTTTCACCTGGAAGCATGCCATACAGCACAGTTGCATTGGCAGCACTTTGTGAAAGGACCAATTGTTCATTATGATGGACATTTTTCCAAATAATGTTTCTATCAATAAGGAAGAGATAGGGGCAATGTTAGGATCCTGTCGACCCTCCATAAAACCATTGTATAATACTATTAGGCTGCAAGATTCCTGTGCATAAGTTAGATGGATTGTCATAGAAAAAATCTACAGTGCAATCAAAACACAAGTTTAAATGATAAATATTAACATGATGTAATAAAATATCCTTATTGTTGCTATTTGAATTGTGTCATGTTGTAGAATGTTGTAGCAATAGTTCAGTCATGTGTTAAAATTAATTATGTGTAAAGATACATCATGTCAGTCATCATGTTGAAATAAATGTTGTCTCTTTAACTTCTCACCTTCGTTAAATAGTTTGATTATGACTGTGGGGTGTTGGAAGAAATATGTAAGTGTTTCTCTTGATTGATATAGGCTACCACAGCATAGAAGCACAAATCAAAACAACAAATCAAAGTCCTCATTCATAATGTTAAATAAAAAAAGCATTGGCATCAATATATTTAAAGTGCATAAAGTAAAAGTACTTGTGCAGAATGGGCAATTTCAGAATTATATATTACAATACTTTTTATAATAATGCATTAATGTGTGTTTCATTTTAATGTTGCTCCTGGTAAAGGTGGGTCTGATTTCAAAAGGAACTTTTACAGCTGTGTAGCTTACCATTGACTGTGTTGATTTCTTTTTGTGATAATCTAAATGGGCTTAAAAACAAAGGCTATCGTATACATGTAGTAGAGTAAAGAATAAAATATTTGCCTCTACATGTTAAAATAAGTATAATGGAAAAGCAGTACCTTCAAAATGGACTAAACGTTACTCCACCACTGTGACTGTGTGTTTGTTTTCTGTTTTATCTTTGTATGAATTGGTTTGGGTGTGATATATAAAAAATAGGTGACCTTTTAGTTTGAATGCATAAGTTAAAGATTAATATTTGCATACACCGTTTTTTGTTGGCGGTGCTCCAGCCACTGTAGCCCCACTTCTGGGCTGCAGGTCAGATGAAGTGCCAGCTGAGCAGGGCGGAGCATGCACAGTGTTGACTGTGAGCACAGAGTTACTGTCAGATGAAAGGGCTCTTTGCAGCGAAACACAATGCGGTGAATATGTCAGGGTAAGTCATCTTTATACTTAACTGGAGCCTGCGAAAGCAACATAAATCTACACTAGTTACCATAAACAATGCCAAGTTGTGTAGCAGTCTAGCAGCTGTGCTAGCTAAGTTAGCTGTAGCGTTAGCTTGTTAGCGCAGATTTGCTGCTGATTTTTGGATGACGCGGCGACAATCATCTTTAACTATTTCATGTCTGACTAATTTGGGCTAACTATGCTACCCTTAACGAGCCAATGTTCTACCACTGATTGGTAGTAAACAATGACTTAGTTTATGCGACATGTTTTAACACTGTTAGTGACAGTAGGTGATAAAGTTTAGCTACGTGCTGTATCATATTCTGTTTGTGACTGCACTTGTTAATTAGCCTTGTTAGCATTGTGATGCTAGCTGTTAGCTGAAACAAACAGAACCAACGTTTATTAATTCTCACAGCAGAGGTTGCTTAGCCTGTTGCAGTGATGGACAAGTTATTGATTGTTGTTTTCTAGCAACCCGTCAGTCCCACCTGAGTGTGAGGTGTGTTGAACTGAAGTGCATCTCTTCCTCTCTGACAGCAGCTGATAGAGGAGCAGCCAGACCCATGACCGAGATTTGGGTGTGAACAACTTGGGACACCATGTCTCTCTTGCTGATATCCTTCCTGTTAATTCTTCTGCTTGGGATTTTGTTGTTATGTTTCATTTTCAGGTAAGAAGTAATTTAATTCCTACAGTATATGTGATTGCTAATGATACTCTGTAGGCAACATTCAGTTTACCCCAGATAGGTCCTGTCCTTGGTTTTCATAGTTTTCTTTACATATTTTTACGAAATCAATGATTTTGTGCTCTTGTCTTTTGCTCCTAGGTGGCTCGTATGCACCCTGGCTGTGCGATTCTTCCAGACAGCCCTGAATGCTGATCTAAAGATCAAATCAGTCGGGCTGTTTTCTGTCCAAGGAGTTAGTATCCAGTTTCACCCCCAGCATACTCTGGTAAGACACACTGTGTTTACATGACATTTATGTAGTGAGCTCATTGGAGGCCACTATTCCCATTTTAGGAGTAAAAGTTTGACCAAAAATTATATCAAAGGTACTTTTTGACTTCACCATAAAAAGGGAATATCTTTTTGACAGGAAATTGACAGAATATGGATTTCAAGTAAACTTCTCAACCAGGATTTGCCGTAAGTTGTCACATTTCTTTGTCAGTTGGATAGTTAGAGATAAAATCTATCAGCAAATCAGTAAAATATTTGAATCCTTTTATATATGAAAATACAGTGGTTATTTGCAACAGCTAGTGCATGTTTGTGTTGCAGGAGGTACCTGGCGTTGTGTGTTGGCGAAACCAGAGTTAGGTTTGACTTACAAGCACCACTCAGACCTACGGTAACGAAGAGCCATGGGAAAAGGTCTGGGAAGTTTTCCATCAGCCCCACAACGCTACGCCTTCTGTCGCAAGTATGGAGCCTCACCGTATCTCAATCTTTAAATAGACTTATTTGTAGACATTATCTTACCCCTTCTTATCTATCTATTTTCAGCTACTGTCGTTCCACGTCAGCTCGATCAATGTGATGGTCCTGAACCTGGCACTGTCAGAGTCTCTATGGCACATGACAGTTACAGGCATCACCTTGTTACTTGACCACCAAAGTAAAAGGTGATGCACTCTATCATTTCTGTCTGCTATTGGTCTGATTTTACTATTACATTTAATAGAAATATACGGATGATGCTACAATTTCATTAACGTTTTAACTTTCATATCAGGTTGGCGTGGGACTTCTCAGTTGGACAGCTAAGCAGTAAAGTGCTTAAAAGCAGTCAGTTGGTAAGTTTTTGTAATTTCTCTGAGATGGACACTTGGGATTGAATGTGTGACTAACATGCTCTCCACTGTAGGATATATGTTTGGCTGAAGTGGCCCTGAGCCTGCTGCTGTCTGGAGAGGTGAGCCTACCGGAGATGAAGCCAGGCGGTCTGTCCCTGAATGTGAGGACACTGATCGCAGAGCTGCATGAAGGACTATTTCTCAGCCAACTCCTGCTGCCCTCGTCTCCCAAAAGGAGCATTCAGGATGCATCTGGTGAGCAAACGCAAAGTATAATCCCTGAAATTTCAAAATCATTATTAAAATAAAGCGACAAACTTGCTATGGCAATGACCAATCAATCTTGGGATGTTCAGCTCACATCTGGGATGCTGGTTGATTGCAGGAGTGCATGTCAACATTTATAACAAGTATATAAATGTAGTCCAACTGTATTTTTTTCTTTATTGCCTTATATAATCCTCTGTACTTGCACTTACAACAAGTACAGAATATGTTAACCATGACAACACTAAGGGTTATTTCCACTGACTTACATCAGCAAGCTTCTGCTTATTCTAAAATGTCTGGATGTCTACTGCAGTCTGTGATATTTTTAGCTGTTCTGCTAACCGCCAAGAAAACGAGGACAAGGTCATGTCGTACAACAACCTACTTTATTAACCTCTGTAGTTCTCTACATGCTCAGGGGAAAAGATAACGTTTAACCTCCTCGATCAAATGAAGTGTAGGTTATGCTGTCATTTTAAAAAGCGAGAAGAGGTTGGTAAAATTATGTCAGGTATTTAGAATAACATAACATTTACATGTGTTCTTGCATTTATTTGAATTCAATTTGATATATCTGCAGGTCTTGGGACATTATAAACTACATGAGAAATTAAAGAAATGCATTGTTAATAAAGTAGCATAGACATTGTTAAGGTTGATAGTGTTGCCTGAATGTGACATATTAGCTCACTCAGGTTATCTGATATACAGCACCAAAAAAAACAAGTTGAAAGAAAATATCAGACAAAGGATTTGTATTAAATCGAAATGTGATAGTATTTGTTTTTTCAATTGTCAAATAGATTGTTTAGCTGTTGCACTTTCAAAATCTTTGATAGAATCGTACATAATATTTAGATTATAATATTATTAATATTTCCTTTCAGAGTGTGAAAACATTGAGTTTATCCAGACTGAGGCGGTGGAATGGTTTCATGGGCTGGTTCCCCAAAAAGTCGATGTGGAATTTGATAATACAAATGTAACTCTGTCCATGCACAGCCAGAAAAGGTGAGTAAACATTTTAACACCGACTGCATTTAGATATTGTTTTGCACAATTTGATTCCATATTGAATGACCTTCTGATTTGAACATCATACCTTGTTTTCTTGTCTGCACAGACACCTGAACTGGACTCTGAAGTCTCTAAAAGTCTGCTATGGACGTGACGATGAACAGCTTCATCTTAAAAGCTTCACTCCAGAGCTGAGCTTTCCTCAGAGCAGAATGGAGCTCGTTCTAGAGGGTGAGTGGATGGACGCAATGCAGAGAGACGTGACTGAATTAAAGAAAGCAATAATAACACATCCCCTTTTTTTAACTGGCAGATGGACTTCTCCTCTCACAAAGTAGGCAAAGAATCCTGTGTGTGAACACGCTGAAGACAGTCCTGCAGGTGAGGAAGATACTTGAAGTTCACAACACAAAGCTTCTGAAACCTATGACTCATATTTGACATTATTTTGACTGTCTCTTGTGTTTTCCTACATTTAGGTTACATCAGTGGACATCTCAGGGTCGTTCACTGTTAACACTTGCATCATCCACTACCGTCACCAGGAGTTCTCCCATTGGCTAAATCTATTTCCATGGGAACAGCTTATCCACAGGAAGGCAGCACATAGAAAAAGGCAAGTCTCAAAAGGAAAACAGAAGGATTAGATTGCTGAATGGCAATTAATATTCATGTTGGGGTTGAACTATGACGATATCTTTTCTGGAGTGATTGGATCTGTGTTCAAGGTCACCCACTGCAGTGACGATAACATACAATATAATCTAATACCCTTTTTACTGTCTTCTCTTCCCTATCCATGTGTGTTTGCGCTCATTCTGTATTGTTGTTCCATGACGTCGTTGTGTTGTGTAGTCCATTAGATTATTTGCCCACCCTCCTTTTCCTCAGGCGCCTCCCTCACTTAGATGCCCCTGTGATGATCACCTCCTCCGTATCCAACGTCAACGTGTCAGTTCAGCTGGGAGACACCACGCCTTTTGCTCTCGGATTTCTCTCTGTCAGTGCAGGTACTGTAGGTCTTTCACATGCTGCACATTCACACACAGGGAGGCAGGTGAACATCCTAAGATGTTATTGCTACAGAGCAGAATGAGGGTATGGTGCGTTGAAGTTTAACCCCAACTCTTTGTTGTAAGCAACAGCACTTAATGTTATGACTTTACATCATCATTCTTACCTCACATTTCTGTTCAATAAATCTTTCTGCTTTGTATTCTGCAGGAAACTTTTGTGTCAATCTCTGCTAAACTAGATTAGATAACATATTTGATTAAAGTGCCCTTTTAAACGTTACACATTAACTTGAGTTTTTTATAACCCAGTTGCATTTAGTTTTTGGAAAACAAATGAAATCTTTATACTGCAGCAACTTTAAATGTACTTTCTGAAAAAAAACATTTTTATGATGACTTGTGTGTCCTGTGTCCATAGAACTGCGGCATCTTCTTGACATTAAAGTTGACTCCGAGAGCACAGAATCCCAGAATGTGCACCGACGTGCCTCACTGTCCCTGGACAACTTCTGGTGGAGGGTGGGTCAGGGGTCTCATATCCAACAAGCGCCCCACCCTCCTGGGAAACATGTGTGGGGAGAAGCACTAATTCTAGACACACTTAGTCTTCAGGTAGGTACACACAAATATAAGAAATAGTATTCTCGGATATACAATGTTTTTTGTTCAGTAAGTGAGTTAACCAGAGGATGAATTGGCTTACTCAATTTCTAATGTTTGTTATGACCTCATCCCTTCAGGGGAGTTTAATTCGGCCCCACATGGAGTCGAGCAGCCAGTGTCCGAGTTTGAGCGTGGAGTCCAGCCTGAAGGGGCTTCAGGTGGAGCTCTCGGAGACCTGTGCTCTGTGTCTGTCTCGCCTGCTGTCCCTCATCTGTGTTCCTCGTGACGTGGTCTCTCCGCTGCCAGATGTGACCTCACCGCTGCCAGATGTGACCTCAGTTTCTCCCTCCAGTGGCCACACTGTCCAACCACATCTGCTCTTTAAACTCGACTATTGTCTGGAGGACGTTAATGTGTTCACACTATCCAATCTAGCAGGTATGTTATTTCAGATTATGTATGAATGTTGTAGGCTTTGTTTCATAATTCACTATATGTGACATATAGAGTTTAACCTTTAGCATATATTTAGGTGTGCCTCTTAGTTGTTTGACAGAAAAGACATGTCCTAATTCTGCTGTTTTCATTTACATTTTTCTCAAGTAAGCATTCCTGTTGTCTAAAGGGACTTAACGTCCCAAATAGATGTCATTTATGTGGAGCCAACACGATTATAAAAATATACATTTTAATCGGCAGCTGTTTTTTATAATTTTTTGTTCGTTTGACCAACAAATACATCTCTATGAAGACTTAACCTTGGGTTTAAAGGAATTTGTATTCTTACATTTTTACCATTTTATGGCAATAAATAGGTCAGGAAATATTTTTTGTGAAAATAATTGTCAGTTTCCAGTTGGCCAAAAGTATTGGAGCAATACACTTTAGGGCTAGAACAAAAGTAAGTTGCTATCTTCTTACAAATGCCCTTTGGCCTTAATTATGTTGAGTTAAAGACCACTGCTTATACAAAGTACTCTGCTCCTCAGTTGATCATCATGTTTGATTATCATTGTTTATTTCCTTGTGTTCTCTTCAGGAGCTGTGTCTCTGCGAATGGACACTGTCAGAGTGCAGAGCTCTGCAGACAGCTCCACGGTGTCTCTTCAGGGTGTTAGCCTGTCAGCGATCAAAGCACTCACAGAGAACATGGAGTCGTGTTGCCCCTCCTCCCAAACCCCCAGCCCTGTGCTAAAACTCACCAAGATAGCCTTTTCTTACTGCATCACCACCCACACCTTACAGGTAATCACATCTCCTTCAGTTGTATTTGTCTTGAATGATGGAATATCTGTGTCAATATTCATATTATATCTTAATCAGGTTCAATGTGAAGAGGAGCTCTCTGTGGAATGGACGCCACCTGACCACATGGTCTTATATCAGCACCTGAGTGAAGCTCAGGCTTGTTGGCTTATGCTTTGCGGAGAGAGAGGAGAGGACAGTCCAGTCGAAACCACAGAAAGTGAAATCCTGCCGGGTCAGAGCAGAGAGCTGTGTGTGCGCATTGCACTGGGCTGCACTCGATTGACAGCCCATGTTAGTGAACACAACTACATCCTCCTGCACACAGAAGCCCTCACAGTGTCCAAACACACGGGCTCCATGCACATACGCTCTCCGTCCGTCATCTTCAACTTCGATGGCCACAACATCGTCACCTTTAAGGGTCTGTCTGTGGACATACACTCGGAGCTTCCTGAGATGTGGCTGCACAGAGAAACCTTCCCCTTCCTCGAAACTCCTCACAACTGTGTCGGGGTCCTCACTTGCCCCTCTATGACTGTGGAGTTCCCTTATCAGTACGACTTCTCAAACACCTTTGACATGGCCATCAGCGTGCAGAAGTGGCTGAAGACCCTGCATCGCTCCGCAAGCCAAGCCCCCGCCTCCCCCCGCCTGCCTCCCGACCTCGTGTTCAAAATCAGCCAGTTCTCCTTCGTCTTCCTGGACGATATCTTTGAAATCAAGCTGCGAGACAACTACGAGCTGCTGAAGGATGAGAGTAAGGAAAGTGCCAAGCGTCTTCAGCTTCTGGATAAGAAGGTGGCAGATTTGCGCAAGCAGCATGGAGAGCTTCTCCCTGCCAGGAAGATCGAAGAGCTGTACAGCTCACTGGAGAAAAAGCACATTGAGATCTACATCCAGCGCTCACGCCGCCTCTACGCAAACACGCCCATGAGGAAGTCTCTACTGACCTGGACTGTGTCCGACCTGGAGTTGGTATTCCTGGCTGATCAGTCTCTGCACGGGCCGGAGAAGGTGAGAGAGCAGCTCAGGGATATCGACAAGATCAGCCCCTTCCCCAGAGACGGACTCCCTCTGGTGGTCCAGTGGTGCCGTGCTATCAAGTTCAAACTGGCTGCATTTTTGGGTAAGTTCATACAACATTGATTTGCAGATTAGAGATCGGATTTAGATGAGACTAAACTATTTACTTAATTTCTCTCTTTCTGCCGTGTCAGTGAGAATCCGGGATTACCCTCGCTACCTGTTTGAGATCCGGGACTGGGAGCTGTCGGGGCGTCTCATTGGGACGGAGCAGGATGGACAAACCAGGGCTCATCGCAAAGAGACCGTCCCACTCGGTTCGCCATGGGGAGACGTGACGGTCCACAGGAATATGCCACCACTGAAGTTCTACTATGATTTAAAATGTGAGTTACAGGAATGATGCTGTCAACGTGTTATTCTACCATCATTATCTTAAGTCTTTTTTTTCATGAGTTTCCATCAGGTATACCCATCTTGTAATTCTGCCTGCCCAGTCACAGCTTTTGTATACAGTAACTATTTAGGTGTCCAAACAGAAGTTAAAAGCAGAAGTAAGGGGGCAAAGGGCGAAAGAAACAATGCCTATAGTTAATGATAAATGTTGTCAAATTCCTTGGCACCATATTACAAAGGAAGGATAAAGTTTCCTTTAGAGGCATATATATCCATTTACATTACATTTTAGCTCCAGTTGTGCAGTCTTACTGTTGGCTAATGGGAAGAATACTCTTCAGACACTGTACATTAATTTCTCTTTCTGATAATCTTTTTCTTACAGCGAACATCTCTCTGTACACCATTGTGTGGGGGCCATGCTGGGACCCTGCCTGGACTCTGATTGGCCAGTCCGTCGACCTGCTGACCAAACCCACTGTGGATCCCTCACCTCCTGTGGCCTGGTGGGACAAAAGTCGCCTCCTTCTGCACGGGCGCTGGGTTATGGACATCGACCAGGCCAACCTTCATCAGCTGGCTACAGAGGTAAAACAGTTTACAGCTTACAAATTAAATTGTTTTGAATATCAAATCAATCACTTAAATTCATTTGGAATTTGTACACTCAGTGTGTCACAGTATGTTTCAGTTTGTTGGGTTAAGCAAGCCATGTTGTGGTAAATAATATGAATCACTTTATCTAATATAAAGATGAATCATGATTCTTACAGGACCCTTACAACACCACAGAAAACCTGCACTGGGAGTGGAATAAACTGAACTTTGACTGGAACCCTGGTCAGTTTGTCTATAAAGGAGATTTAGATGTTAATGTCAGAACAGCATCAAAGTAAGTAGAGGCATCAAGAAGAAAAATGTAATGCAACTTTAAGCTGTATTTGTCAATGATTGTTAAGTAATATAAATGCTGTTTTCTCCACACTAGGTATGATGATATCTGTTTTCTACACCTGCCCAACCTGTTTATGACCCTTGACCTCCAATGGCTTTGCCATGGCAACCCTCATGACCACCATGCTGTGATGCTCTGCTGTGCGGAGAACGTTGCAGACGTGACTTCAGGACAACCTCATGACTCCTACAGAGCCTTTCGCTCCGAGAACCTCAACTTCTCCATCACCATGGACCTGAACCAGCACTGTGGCACAGGTACCTGCAACTCTGATAGATATTCTATATACAAAAGCCCACTGTGCTGGAAAACTAGCATCATAGAAATGTATTTACCTAGATAACTATATTTACTTTCCTTTGTAGAACCCTCCCAGCCGAGAATGCTGTTGTACAGCAGCACTCTGCGCTGGATGCAGAACTTTTGGGCCACATGGACGGGTGTATCTCGACCAATCTGCAGAGGCAAGCTCTTCCACAGCCTGAGGCCTATCCGTAAGAAGCTGGGTCAGCACTACAAACAGATGTCCTACACAGCTGCCTTCCCACAACTACAAGTAAGGGTTTTTCTAGGCTGCTGTCCAGCAACAGTCCACTCGAGATCTGTTCTATGTGTTTACCATTTGTAGTCACACAGGACAGTAGTAACTTTGATTTTGTACACATTGTTGAATATATTTCTTTACACCTAATATCTTCCATGTGTGCACATTTCAACATGTTATCTGTCCTCCAGGTGCATTACTGGGCCTCCTTTGCCCAGCAGAGAGGAATCCAAGTGGAGTGCAACAAAGGACACGTCTTCACCCGAGGGGCACAGAGACTTATTCCACAGGGTACAGGCGTCTGCATGATACAGTTTAAAAAAAAACAACAATAATTCATACACACAGATTGGGGCTGTAACTGTTTGTGTATTTGTGCTGACTGTCATGGTAGAAGGGGTTACGGTCCAGTGCACACAGCCGTAGTGTTTGTCTTTAAGACTGTTCAGCTGTGTAGCCCAGTTTAAAACATTTGTTGTAAACATAATCAAAAAGTAATCAAATGTAGAAAATTACATTACTTTGATCAAGGAGTTAAAATATTTACATTACATTTTTAAATGTAAATTGTTATCTGAAACCTAGCTTTTTAACACTGCTAAGGCGCATTAAACAACATGACTTATTGTAAAACCTTTACGTTTATAGCCTCTTGTGAGTGTAATGCAGAAAACAAACAAATGTGAATGGGCTTGTTTTTTTAAGGGTTTTTTATTATGTGTTTTTATTTTCCTTCAGCTGGCACAGTGATGAGGAGGCTGATCTCGGAGTGGAATGTAACTCAGATGGTTAGTGAGCTGTCTCAGGTGACGGTTCACCTAATGGCCTCCACCTGGGACGAGACAGCGGACCACCAGATGAACGCTCAGGTGAAGAAGACCCACCTGGTCAGCCTGTCCTCCCTGAGCTACCAGAGACAGAGCAACCGCATGGAAGAGGTAAAAGCCCAACCAGAGCTGCAGTACCTGTCGTTCTTCACTGTCGACGAGTTCATAATCACACAATTTAAATATTTCTTACAGGAGGTGAACCAGAAGGATGAGACGAATGCCTCGTACACTCACAAACTGCGCCTGGTAGACCTGCGTGCGTCCTGGACCACCACGAACAGGAACATCGCCTTTGGGCTGTACGACGGTTATAAAAAGGCGTCTGTGTTGAAGAGAAACCTCTCCACTGAAGCTTTGACGGGTCTGAGGATCGACACTCAGCTGCAGACCAAAAAGCTCAAACGCTCTCCTTCCAACTACTCTCCCACCACAGCCCCCACCACACCAGTGATGCCCACCGTCAGAGCAGAAAAAAGTCAAAATGAAGGTGAGGAAGTAGCTTCAATAAGAAAGACATCAGTCAAGTCTTTTTATAACCACTAAACTATTTGACTTTCCGCTTTTTGCAGGAACATCGATGCTCCAGAAACTAATCGAGGAAACGGACAAGTTTGTGGTGTTTTCAGAGGAGGATTCTGGTGTCAGCGACCAGCTGTGTGGCATTGCAGCCTGTCAGACCGACGATGTGTATAACCGCAACTGGTTTATCGAACTGGTTAACTGTCAGGTAAATGCCTTTATTTTTCTGCTGCAGGACCATTTCATCAGAATGCAAATCAGAAACGGGTTTATTGCCAGATACATTGACACATACAAGGAATTTGACTTGGTGTTGTGGTGCATACATACAAATGAAACCAAAATTAAAAACACAGATGGAGAACTATTTTAAGAAAACTATAATAACATTAAAAATATTAAGAAATATAGCAGAATTTACATTGGTTGAAATCGTAGAAATAGAATTGGAATAAAATATGTGCAGTAATGAAAAAGAAGATATTGTATACATTGTGTGCATTAATGTAATGCATAGAGTCTAGGATGTGGCTGAGGTACAGTGTCAGTCAGTTCCTACCTAATGTCATCATAGCAGGGTTGTATGTCCAAATTCACAAATAGTGGCTGTTAAATTCTACACCAAGAGCTGATAAAGCCCTATCAAAACAAAAATATATTGTGTTCTCTCTTTCTTGAAAGTTTTCTATTTGTTGTTTATTGAAATGCTGGACGATTTGCCCCAATGTTTCATTCTCCTCTGCTCTCCTCAGATGATGCTGCGGGGCACAGAGACGGCAGGCTGCGTGTTGGTGTCAGCAGCGAAGGCTCAGCTGCTTCAGTGTGAGCACGACCCATCCTGGTACAACGACACCCTGAAGCAGAAAACCACCTGGACCTGTCTGCTGGATGGCATGCAGTACTTTGCCACCATGGAGCCCAACCCATCTGAGCAAGAGGACAGACAGCTGTGGCTGGAGGTAAGCAACATTCATAATCCTTTTGATGTGACATATTCGCTTGGCCTACTCATATAGAACTACACTTTTTTTCCTTTATCTACTTCTGTTTCGGCGGAACACTTAATGAGGTTACATTGCCTTTTAACTGATTATTAACCATTGATAAAAAAGTTTTCAATTAGTTAGTATGGCAAGTTTCTGTGTTATGCCATGATGACATGAATAGCATGTTAAGTTAGTTTGAATACCAACTAATCAACTTCAACATCACAACCAAAGCTATATAGTAACTTATTCGCGTGGAGTGTTGTTCTGCTCTGATTTGCTTTGTCTGTGTTGTGTTTAGGTGAAAAACATAGAAGAGCACCGGCAGCGTAACCTGGACTCGGTGCTGGAGCTGATGGAGAGTGGCCAGGCTGTGGGAGGAATGGTTAGCACCATTACAGCAGGTAAATGAAATATCAAATGCAGGATCGTCCTTCCTCACCACATGGAATAAATAGGCATCTTCGGACTAAGAGAATCCGAAATCCTCTATTAGTCCCACAGCGGGGACATTTAAAGTGTTATGGCAAAAAGTGGCATAGCAGGTAAAGAAAAAGGCATAATCAAGGAAATATTCAAAACAATTATGAATAAGCTAACTTATTAAGTATAGAGGAGAAAAGCAAACGTTAGTTGTACTAGAATAAAAATAAAGGCAAATGGTGATTCATGGTCATTTTTCTGTCTGCAGACTGGAACCAGCCGGCCCAGGTGAACGAGGCTCAGCAGGTCCAGCGGATCATCTCGCGCTGTAGCTGCAGGATGCACTACATCAGCTACAGTCACGACATCAACCCTGAGGTGGCCACACAGATCAAACCCCCAGAGCTGAGGAATAACCACGAGAAGGAGGACCTGCTGAAGAAACAGGCCGGTATGTCTGGCCACCTGTTTACTGTACATCCAACACCTGCAAGGAATAATGCATTAGAGTTCTTCATTCAAGGCTTTATTGTCATGTGCACATTAGCTACAGTGTAGATATGGCAATGAAAAACTTAGATCACAGGCTCCTCCAACAGTGCAACATGAATATATATATAGGACATAGAACAAATAAAACAGATAAAATAGTGCAAGAGAATGTTTTGAAATGTGCAAGTAAATACAAATAAAATAGAAACAGTGCAAGAAGAGTCCATATACAAGTATATGGAATACGATATATTAGATAAATCATTTGCAAGATGAAAACAGATGAATGTTTATGGATGTTCTTTAAAAAAGGGACATTTTACTGCTTTTATACTTATTACAATAAAGAAGGTTTTTACTCAGTCACCAAATATGACATTTGTGCTTTATTATGTGGATTTAACAGGAGCTGTGGACACCTTCACGCTCATTCACCACGATCTAGAGATATCCACTAACCCTGTTCAGTACGCTATGATCCTGGACATCGTCAACAACCTGCTGCTGCACGTGGAGCCCAGGCGCAAGGTAGGCCGGAGCATCAGATGGCCATGAATCGTAAGTACGTTTCCTTGTGCTTAGCGATGCTTATTCTTTATTTTTCACCTCCAGGAACACAGTGAGAAGAAGCAGCGTGTGCGCTTTCAGCTGGAGATCTCCAGTAACCCTGAGGAGCAGCGCAGCAGCATCCTGCACCTCCAGGAGGCCGTCAGGCAACACCTCGCTCTGATCAGACGCCTGGAGAAACAGATCTACTCCAACATCAGGGTGAGGCATCAGGCTTGTGGGTGCTCAACTGTTATATAAAAGTATTTAGTTTACATTTAAAGAAACTGATTATGTTGTATTGCAGGCACAAACTGAGGAACTGAGCGGCGACGAGCTGATGGAGATCAACACGAGACTGCAGAACCAGCTGAACCAGGAGAAGAACGACATGCAGATGAAGAGTGAAGAGCTCAACATTCTCATCAGGTCTCACATCAGCACTCATTCACATCGAGAAAATATTGCACAAATGACTAAATTAATATATTTCTCTTTTATTTCAGGTGTTTTAAGGACTTCCAGCTGCAGAGGGCAAACAAGCTGGAGCTGCGTAAGCCCCCGGAGGATGTGAGCGTGGTCAGGAGGACAGAGATCTGCTTTGCCCAGGCCCGCTGGTGTCTGACCGAAGAGGACGGCCAGCTTGGCATCGCTGAGTTAGAGCTGCAGAGATTTATGTACAGTAAGGTGAGCGGTGATTATTATATAGGAACACTTCTTATCTTCCACAGTGCTGACAACTTTCCTGACATCTTACTACATTATCTGTCCTCTCCAGAGTTCCCACAGCAGATCTATTTCCAACTACTTTGATAACAAAGGTTTTCATGCAAAAGTTCTGTGTTCCACCACTCATACATGTAGATGTCCTGCTTTTCTCTGTTTAATATCATATTAAACTGTATGTCTTGGGTTTTGAACTAACAAACAGTGGAAGACTTTGTGAAACTGGGTTGGACATTTTTCCGTACTTTTTTTTAAAAACGTTTTATAGACCAAAACATGAATTTAATAATCTAACAAAAAATCTCCATATTAATCAATAATGGAAAAATGTGTGAGTTGCAACCCTAGTCTCTCAAATCTTCATTACATGTATTTGCACTTCATAACACGTGAGCGACTGTAACCCTTATTTACACTTTATTCAACATTCTGTATTCCCCGAAACATACTAGGATAATAGGAATATATAACATATCTCATTCAACCAGTGTATCACATTATATCTTACTGCTGACATTACATATTTCACTTATCACTGCTGGATGGTAGTCGTTGATAACTGTGAATACTTTGTTCCCACAGCTGAACAAGTCTGACGACACAGCAGAGCATCTCTTGGAGTTAGGCTGGTTCACAATGAACAACCTGCTGCCCAATGCATCTTACAAGGTACGTTTCACTCATTATTCAGACATTATTTCAACCTAAATTGTACAACAAAATGTAATCAAATCCATGACAAACATCCTTTTTAAGCTGACTATTCTCGAGAGACGTTTTCAACATGTATTTCCCAAAGATCTGTGATATTTATTGACTCTGCCTGGTTTCCTCTGTGCAGCGTGTGAGGGTATGTACAGCTCGAACTGTGACTCAACGTCTGTGTAAATCCATCCTGTTTGTCCAGTTGGGATCACTCAGTGACTCTTCAGAATGTCATACTCATCGTTGCATGTGCACTCAATAGTTCATTGATGCATGTGAGGCGAGGTCTCATGCAGTTTCACTTGACCTGGTGCTGTCGCCCATTCTGTGTTCATATCATTAATAATATGTGCTCTCATTTAGAGTTGGATTTTCTCCTTGCACCAGAGCTTGATTTTGTGCGATCGCCAAGGATGAATTTAACTCCTTGTTCTTTTTTTTAGGTTGTAATCCGTCCGCAGAGTACATGCCAGTCAGCACGGCAGTTTGCTTTGCGTATCTTCAGTAAAGTGCGCCCCCCTGTGGGAGGAATCTCTGTTAAGGAGCACTTTGAGGTGACGGACATCACATCTACAAGCAACCACATTCACTAAAAATGTTTGGATTGTGATTAATGGAAGTGTTTCTATCATCAGGTGAACGTGGTGCCTCTCACCATCCAGCTGATGTACCAATTCTTCAAAAGGATGATGGGCTTCTTCTTCCCAGGACGAAATGTTGAGGAGGAGGAGGTCACTGATGAGGAAGACAAGTTCAGATTGGTCACTACAGGTGAGGTGTTATCGCTCAGTACGCTGAGTAACTCCGTCTACTCTCTGTGGGATCACCAGGCGGAAATCTATACCAACAAACGGATCAATAATAGTTTCCATTTTCTCCGTCAGATGTGTGCTTGGTATCAAATAGCTCATTACTGTGTTATATCATCGCTCTGAGCTATTAAAAGGCTCTGTCACGACGGATATGACCTGGAGGTGTGTGTGAGAGACTTGCTGGGAGTATAAGGTGTAGGGTGCAGAGTCCCCCAGGGGCCACAGTGCTGACGCCCTCTCTGTGTCACAGGTATCGCTGTCAAGTCCCGGCAGTCATCAGAGGACACCATGGGTGCTATGGGCCCCAGCAAAGGTGTCACCCAGGGGCTGAACCGCACCGCGGGGGTCCGGCGGTCCTTCAGGAAACCTCCAGAGGTAAACTGTGTTCTGATTGTCTGTGCCTGTATGTCACTCGTAAGACAATAAGGACATGTGATTTAAGTCTTTGTTTCCTCCCACCAGCATCCTGTTGATGACATTGATAAGATGAAGGAGCGAGCGGCTATGAACAACTCCTTCATCTACATCAAGATTCCACAAGTGCCCCTCTGTGTCAGCTATAAGGTGGGATTTCTGTGCATTGACTGATATGTTTTATTAAATTCCTTTTTAGATAAAGAACTTGTAGAGGAGTATAACTGAAGAGGATTTGTCTGTTATATTCTATCTTATTGTCTTGACCTTAAAACACCTCAGGTCTTTCATAAAAGATCTCTAATTGTGAAAAATTATCATTACTTTAACTTTGATATTTTGGATTATGCCCTGTTGAAATTGCATGAGAACTACAGGCATTAGATTAGATTACATGTTTTATTAATCACCTCCTTTACAAATATTGAAGTGATGTAAAGAAATTAGGTGGAGACAGAAACATGACCCAAATAAATACAAATGTCGCTCTGGCTGGATATATAAGTATGCAAAAAGGTTTGTCATATCATCGTCATGTTTTTCAGATATTGAACTAATGTTACATATATAAACATCCCCATTCTTTAGGGAGAGAAGAGCAGTGTGGACTGGAAGGACCTGAACCTGGTTCTGCCCTGTTTGGAGTACCATAACAACACCTGGACCTGGCTCGACTTTGCCATGGCTGTGAAGAGGGACAGCCGGAAAGCTCTTGTAGCACAGGTACAGAAGAACATTTATGATTTTGACTCCTTATCATATGCTCACAACTTGAAACCTTCAACTTAAAATAGTGTGTTAATTAGGATAATACCACCAAAATGTTCCCTTTTAAACCTTTAAAAAATAATATTTTGTTAGATTTCTCTCTGCTATTTAAATGCTTAAATCCTTTTCTGCGGACAGTGCGATATGAACTATTTAAATGTATTTGCCATTACTAAGATTGACTAGGGTCAGAAGTAACCTTCATTTGCCGTGCCATTGATAAGTTCTGTGTTTATAAACTGTTATTTGTCCTCCGCTCTGCTCAGATGATAAAGGAGAAGCTGCGTCTGAAGCCGGCCTCAGGCTCAGACCAGCGGGGGAAGGCGTCTGAAGGGAAGTCGGACAACAGCATGCAGCAGCAGGAGGAAGACGATAAGGCTCGGCTCCTCATCGGCCTCAGCTCCGCAGACAAGAGCTCCGGCAAAAAGAGCATCTTCAGTCGGCGTAAGTGACACGACAAACATCGTGCAGCTCGACTGGAACGTCCACGCAGCAGCTTCCACACTCCCTCGGTAAGAGGATCAGGGACAAACTGAATATCAGTCTGGCTTTGTGTATCACAATGAAAAAGGGAGATGGTCGAGCATTTCGTTTATGGGGATAACTTACTGTATCACGAGCCTGCTGAACATTAATTTTATTTGAAAAAAATACTCCAGATGTGTCTCAGATCTGAATTTGTGGCAAACACCCCTACAGGGAACTCAAAACAGCTCCAGTATTAACCAGGGTGCCATTTTGACCAAATATATATTATTTTCTTGTTTATTTACGTGCCATTAAAAATTCTTTCTGCATTTCATACACACAATGATGACCACTTGCATTGAATGTAGCGGGGATATTTTCAGTGTGTAGCGAGCACTTCACTGTCTCCTCTGCTTCTATAAATGTTAGACTGAGAGCACCTTTTCCTGCTGGCTCAGGAACACTGTACGTCTGCTCCAATAACTCACCCAACTGAAAGCACCTTCATCGCTGTCTGCTGTAAGAAAATATATTTGATTTTGAAATTCCATAAATGAATATATTATATCCCTATATGTTTTATCGATTACATATATTGTAAAAGGCTGTATGAGTGTCTCTGACAGGAAGGCCTTTTACCCACAAATGACCACAAAAGATTTTATATTTTACCTTAAATGACTGTGTGCATCCTCAGCTAGCTGTTTTACTGTACCTCACCCCTGTGCAATATATCAAGAACAGAGCAGCAAAAACATGTTTGTGTTGTATAATGTCGCACTTGGTTTGATGGTATTGTGGAAAATATATATATTATGTTGCAGCTAATGCAGAGTGTATGTTTTGTAATTTTATTACTAAAGCACCTTTCTATGCAAAGTATTTTGATATTTTTGTAACCACGGTTGTCTTCTGTTGAATTACTTGTATAACTGTTCTGCTAAGCCTGTCACATTTCTATTAAACATAATTACAAACGCATCATATCACAAAAGCAGATGTATTCACATTTCTATCAGCTCTGTGGCTTTTTGTTTATCTGTCAATAAAAAGTGTTACAGTCTCTCAGTTGTGTTTGGGTTTTTGTGCAGTATAGAGAAACTAAAGGGGGGGGGGGGCAGGGCTGTGCGTCGCAGGATATTTGGGAGCAGAGGGCTGAGCGATGATCGAGCTGGCAGCTTCGACTGGAGCGGAATCCAGACCCGCCGCAAACACAACACAACAACACGTGGATCAGAAAAGGATGCCAAATAAAGGACTGAACGAGTTGAGTTTTTACAGATTTTTGCGTGAGATACAGATCACTTTATGGGCAACGACATCAGTAAGGTAGGTTCAGTGTCATCTGTCCGATACATGTGAATCATGGAAGTGGTTGTTGAGCTGTCGCTAATAATAAGTAGCCTATTATAACAACAACAAATGAGATATACAGCGATCGCATGTGTGGATTACTGTTGATTTAATGTGCAACTACTGGTGGATCATATATACAGCATGTCTAGGCTGAAGAGTCAGAAATAGAGCTGTTATCAGTAAGTGATAACCCGAGGGGCAACACGTCTCCGATTCTCTGCAGCCCTGAATGAATAGCTTCATGTGTCATTGCTGGAAACTGTAGCTGTCTAAAGCTCTGTCTTTCACTGTGTTAAAAACACATTAAACATATAAAGCTTCTCCAGATTTGTTTTTATTTCATATTCATATTTTTATAAAAAGATGCAGTATAGTATACAGACAGAAGGCAACTTGTTAAGTCTTAGTTTTGTTATTAGATCTTTGAAAAAAAAGTGTATGAATATATAGTGAAATCATAACTATTCTACCATATATTCACCAAGAAACAGTTGTGTTAATATAAAGAATATTCAGTCACAAACACAGTTCTGCATTGAAATCAGCTAAATGTATACTCTAATACAAATTATGCAGATGCTTTCAGCTATGTTATTATATTTTAAATGAAATGGATATTATAACTACATAAACAAAGTGTGTATCTTCATGTAGAACAAGTCAGTGCTGGTTTTTTAAACAACAAAAATATAAAAAGTGTACTTTTACTCCTTGCTCATGTCCTTGAAAAGAGATGTTATTAAAACATATTTAGTAACCCATAATTTGGGGTCTAACTTAGAAATGCAAATGAAATACATATATATACATTGTATGTTTCATAGTGCCTTGCATTTCATTATCCAGACAAAGGGACCGCCTGCTCAGCGTCGCCTCAGTCTGGGGTTCTTCTCGAACAGGAGGGTCTCCATCACCCAAAGACTCGGACACTCGGCTGTGTTTTCCCGGCCTGTTGGTCCTGATGGCAGACCCCCTGACCCCAACCCTCTGCAGCCTCCAGACCGCACAGACACTCCTCCAGCTCTCATCTCCATCTTCCTACCTGAGTTCCCACAGCGAACACTTCCTGGACCAGAGCATTTCAAGGTATCACAACAAGGATGCTCAACAGAATTGACAAAGCAAAGAATGGGAAACATTGAGATAAATGTGATGTATGTCTTTTTCACAGATCCTGGGATTCATAGCCAAAGGCTCATATGGACCCATCCTGAAAGTAAAGGACTTTTTTAAAGAGAAGACCTACGCTGTTAAGGTTAGCCATAATAATCAGTACTATAAACAAACAGCATTAGGAGCATGAAATAGTTTTTGTGTAATCCTTTCTATATTGTTGCATAGGTTCTACCAAAGTCAGACATCTTGAAGCATGGAGTGCTTGAGCAGTCAAAAGAAGAAGTCATCATTCAGGTATCACAGTGTACACTCTCAGCTGTGGACAGCGTGTACTGTGACTTTACTGTTCTTATTCTGCTGCAACAATTAGTCCATTCATGGAAATAAATGATTTAGAAATCCATTTATAATTTTTCAAGCCAAATATTTGCTGGTTTCAGCTTATCAGATATTATGATTCATTACCTGTTTTTATCTTAGATCAATTCAACAATAATTTATGTTTTTGTGTTTGTTTTAGGATTGTTGGTCGAATAGTTCAAACAATCTAGGGAAATGACTTTGGACACTGAGAAGTCCTGATGGCTGTTTTTTTCCAAACTTTTTCAAACTTCACAGACTAAGAAATAATCATGAAACAAGAAAGTATGATGAAAATAATTGCTGGTTTTGGTCCTACTTACGAACTATTGAAAAATGTAATGAGGTTACTCAAAGTACAACTTTTGCTAAAGGCAATGCTTTACTTTTTAATAACCAACAAAGAATAACATGTTTAAATGATCTCTGAATTATTCTGTTTTGGTTTGTCATCACTCTCTTATACAGTTTATCATATTGAACAATAAGAAGTTCCCTTTCCATCTCACTGTTATATTCACTTTCACTCTGTGTGTGTGTCGACTGTTGAATTGCAGCGGCAGCTAAAACACCCATTCATCCACAATCTGCAGGACTGCTGGCAGACACAGCGCCATCTCTTCCTTAGTGAGTTATTAAGAATAAGCGATGGCACAGTTCAACCCCTCTTCCTTTTAACTATCCTACTATTTGTGTCCCCCTCCCCAATCCCCTCTTTGTCCCATAGTAAAATAAATCAGTACAAACCCCAGTGCTGGATATTGAAGAGGTGTACTGCCATCTAATGAGAAAGCTGGGTAAAGCTCAGATGCTGCATAGCCTGCATGACTTTCAAGTTTTTAGCCATGATCATATATGTGTACATCCAAAGAGGTATTCAAAGATGTGACCCAACCATCAGGAGACTAACAAGTCAGAGGCATGTGTGTTTCTGTCTTCATCTTCTTCCTTTTCCCCCCAGAAAGAATGTGCGATGAGCAAGGCTTTTTATTTTTCTTCTTTTTGGGTTATAAGGATGCTGGCCGCTGCTTTCAAAGACATAAGTGTGTGTGTGTGTGTGTGTGTGTGTGTGTGTGTGTGTGTGTGTGTGTGTGTGTGTGTGTGTGTGTGTGTGTGTGTGTGTGTGTGTGTGTGTGTGTGTGTGTGTGTGTGTGTGTGTGTGTGTGTGTGTGTGTGTGTGTGTGTGTGTGTGTGTGTGTGTGTGTGTGTGTGTGTGTGTGTGTGTGTGTGTGTGTGTGTGTGTGTGTGTGTGTGTGTGTGTGTGTGTGTGTGTGTGTGTGTGTGTGTGTGTGTGTGTGTGTTTTATCCTCTGCAGTGTGCGATTACTGCAGCACTGGAGACTTATACACTTGCTGGTTACTGAAGGGCCAGTTTAGGGAGGATGAGGTCCGGCTGTTTGCTGCAGAGCTGGGCAGTGCGCTGGGTTAGTAATCATCAGACTTTTATCATTAAGATGTTATCATGTTGACCTTTGACATTGACACAGACATCGTAAAAATGTATATTTTAAACTATTTTCACTTCCTTGTTATCTTGTTTTTATGTCAAGTATCTCACCCTCTGTTATTTCTAGGATTTCTGCATGACTTAGGGATCATACATAGAGACGTAAAGGTATGATGTTTTACTGTATATGTAAGGTTATTTTTCCATTTATAATGCGTAATCATTACTTTTTATAATATTAATTCTTTACTGTTTTTGACTCAGATGGAGAACATTCTTTTAAGTGATCAAGGTAATGCACGTCGTCTACATTTTTGACCTACGACGTGTAAAGACATTTAGTGTGGTCATTCATTTAGAATACATGTTGTCACTGTCACAGCAAAAAGTAAGACTAACACGTGCCACTAAACAAAAAAACAATGTCATTAGTCACTAGTAACAAAAATACTCATCATAAGCTTGCCAATAAAATACACATACAATTCAAGACTCTTCTTTCTAAATCATGATCTATAAATACCAGTGTATTTGTATTTCAGTGTGTTTTCAATGACCCAGGTCACCTGCGTCTGTCTGATTTTGGACTTGCACAGCGGCTAAAAAGAGGAGGAAGAGCATTCACGATATGTGGGACGATCCAATACATGGGTGAGATTTTAATGTCCTTTTCTCACCTAGAGGTAAATGTCATATTTCAAAGCTACAGTATGTAGTATCAGCATTAGAGTAACATTGTAGCAGCATCTACTCCCTTTGGATTCAGTTGACCCAGTTATGAATGTGATGCACCTGCGCTTCAGTTCATATTGCACATCTTTGTAATATTCCCATTTATTGACTAAGTGATGCTCATTTGTCATTGTAAGGTTTGTTTCCATGATTGTTTTCCTTTGTTGTCTGAACAGCTCCTGAAGTATTAAGTGGAGGTCCGTACAATCACGCTGCTGACTGGTGGTCTTTTGGGGTTATGCTGTTCTCACTGGTGACAGGCAAGGTGAGGGCACAACAACTCAATGTTTATTAGTTTGTGATTTTGTGTCAATTGTCTGAGACTTTTTTTTTCTTTTGCAGTTTCCAGTACCTGCAGAGCCGGACCACATCAGCATGTTCAAAAAGGTCAAGGATTTTCCTTACATCCTACCTGAGACCTTCAGCTCTGCTCTGATCTCCCTGCTCACTGAGGTTTGTAAATGTGACTTCCATTTCTTTAATGTGGAAGAAATAATAATAATAATAATAATAATAATAATAATAATAATAATAATAATAACCATATGTCTCAGTTAATATTCTTATTTATTTTTTGCAGCTTTTGTGCAAGACTCCAGTGAACCGGCTTCGTAACCTGGAGTGTTTAAAAATGCAGGCTTTCTTTCGTGGCACTTCATTTGACTCACTCATCCTTCAGAAGACGCCTGTTAAAGTCATCCTGGAGCTGAGGACTCATCCTGATTGGCCAGCTAAAGCCTTGAGAGGCCTTTCATTCGACATATTTGATGACTTTGACTGCGATAAAATCCTTCATTCTCCTTCAACTCCCACTGAACTGTCTCCTACGTTGGCAACCATGGACCTGGCTACAGAGCAGACGACTGGACAATGTTAGTGAAGAAGTGAACTGGAAATAAACTATATTTTACTGTCACATTTGTATTGCTGCGAGTATATAATGAAGCTGTTTGAAAGCTAAGTTATCTACATTATTTAAGATGTATCCTAACCTTTTGAAATGAATGTTTTGTAAGCAAACATGTTGTGCTCCTTGGTACAGCAAATGTCTTAGTGCATTATTGATTTCTATGCATCACATTACCTTTATTATTTATTTGAATACTTACACAGGAAATATTGGTGAGTATTTTTTCCAGAGTAATTACTATTTTGCTCTGAAATAGTGATATTTAATCATTTTGGAGTGTATTTATTACTCATAGCTTCTAGAGTGCGATCAAAAATGCAGAGTCAATTCTACTGGAGTTTAACCATGACCACGCTGTAACGGAGGTGATCTCTGGGGCCATAGATCTCGGTCTCCGTTACGGATTATATAGCTTCATTATTGGCGAAGTATATTCATTTGTTCCATGCTAAAACATTGCACAGGAAGCATGTGATTATATGTCATTTATGCATATATTTGTCACAATCTGTCTATGTTTTAGTTTGTCTGTCTCTGTTTCCTGTTTTAGTTTGAAAAGTGTTCCCCCTCCCGTCTTGTCTGTTGCTGGTGATTGTGTTCACCTGGTGCCCTGTGTTTCTCCTCCCTCCTCACCTGTGTCTTGTTGGTTTGATTAGTCCTGTGTGTATTTAGGTTCTGTTTTCCTGTTAGTGTGTGAGGTCCTGGTGGCTGGTGACTGTGTTCACGTGAGACAGTCATATTGAGGCTGTGTATCCTGTACCACAAAGAGGAATAAATGCCCACACCGGGTTGTATTTGAACTCTCTGCCTCTGCCTCCTTGCCTGGTCGGGCCGCTCAATGGTCAGCTTCACACACGCCCACTCATGTTCCTTAAGCACTTTGGTTTATTGACCTTTTTTATTGTAAAGATCATTATGGTTCATTTATTCTATTCTGAGTAAAATTACCTTCTAGTTGGAGTGAAATTACGTTCGATTGGGAGTAAAATTACCTCCTATTATGAGTAAAATGGCAGTAGAGTTGTTTTTAATATACACTACATAGAGTAAATAACCATTAAGCAGAGTCAAATCTAAGCACATAATAGAGTAAAATGAACTCTAAAAATACAACTCTGAACAAAGAGTACATTTTATTCTATATAGGTTGGGACCAAATGTTATATTTTTAGAGTAAAATTCTCTTCAATTTGAGTCAATGTTACTCAGAGAAATTTACTGTGTACGTATCACTAAAAGTAGTCTGGGTATATGTGTTTCATTTTACAATCAAGTAATAATGGGATGTGTCTGTGCACATTCAGTAAATTCTAGTCTGAATGTGAATTGTGTTGGCAACTGAGCTCCAAAAAAAGATGTAAAATAGTGTTTTAATAAAACAATGTACTGCAAATGTAGCCTTTATCTCCAGCAATAAAAATAATCTCAATCAAGGCTCTATTGAAATGTGTCTGCAGGATCGGTGACACCTTGGGTCGACCTATTTAAAGGAGTGCTGAAAAACCCATCGAGGACAAACTTAATAGGACAGAAAATGAAGGACCAGATAAAGTATCATCATTAAATATTTTTAATTAGGTAACAGAGGGAAAAAAACGAGGGCCCGGCGGAGGAAGTCACGTATAATTGCTGTTCTTATTGAAGTCATCTATCTATTTTAAACTTTTTAAACTGTATCTCCCTGAAAGGGGGGCTCTGGGTTCTCCTTTCGCTGCCTCCTGACACTGAATACCTCTCAGGCCCTTGTCTTAGACAGGTCCCTGTGTTGCTGCAGTCCAGTGACCCATATCTAGCTTCAGAGGCACAGTGACCCACAGTAGTGAAGGGAGGAGTCCCTTGAAATACTGCTGACTATCCCACTGAATATAACCTAATAGTAACATCATATACCAGCAACACACAACAAAAAACATGCTGTTTCCTGAACATATAGCTCATACCTCAATGTTGCAGATATTTCATCAACAAATTCAAATTAGTAACATAGTGATGATACTGTTAAGCTCACAGAAATGTAGTCACATTGTTGTATTTAACATTATAAGTATTATATGTTGTAGTATGTATCTATTTTTGAGAAGAAAACATACAAAAATTCCACCTTCAAAAATGAAATGATTTAGCTGACCTATTTCTGTCTAATTTAGGACATTTCACCACGTTCATTTACATTGAATGTAACCTGGAAATGTACTTATTTAACAACAAAGACAGCCGAGTGCCTGAATTGTTCTGAGACTGAAACCCCCCGTGAATTCAGGGATGAAGACCAAATTATCTTGAGACTTCAAATATTCCTCTGGGCACGATTTGACTAATTAAAATAAAAATAGCACACCATGGGGTATGGTTAAATGCCTTAAATTAGGTTGCTTTAGGGGTAGAGGATGTTGCTGATAGAATCAATTATTTCCTAATACGACATATACGTAGTTGAGACACATCAGCATGTATGCAAAACTTAAATATAAAAACATAATTGTTGATATATACATCCAATTTACGCCAGCACTGCAAGTTGGAAGCACAAGAGTGACATCAGCATAAAACCAGCATAATGTCTTTATTCAAATGGAATGATTAATCACAAATCTGCTAATTTATATAGGGCAGAGATGGGTGTACAAGCGCCGCCCAGGGGTGTGGGCTTATGAGGTTTGACATACTTGAGCTGGATACAAAATTAAGCTGACTGAGAGTCTCCGATCAATGTTCATCACACCAGAGGAAAGGACGTATTTGATTTCTGTCAGGTATGAACAGCTCATCTCTTATTTAAATGTCGGGTTATATCACTGACTTCAATGGGTACATCTGAATGTACCTGCATCAAGTATGATCTGTTAACTTGCAGCTTTAAGAGTGTTGGTGTAAACCAAAATGTAATTTGTACTTGAGAGAGAATTTAAAGCCGGTTTTATATTTTATCAACAGTGCTATCAACGTGGTTAGTAAGTTTGACGATGATGCACCAGTTTCCACTTCTTTAGCCTGTATGCTACAACAACACAGGAATGTAACACTGTAGGGATCAATTAATACTTTTTGTGGTTTTTAGTGAATGATGAGGTTTCATTTGTATGTTGGACAACTATAGGTTAAAGTTATCACTCAATTATGTATGTTATCAATCAATGATGCACTAGTTAACCCAGACAATGTTTTCTTTACCTTTTGTGAACAGCATCTATAGAAGCTGATTCTTCAGTAGGTTGTTCAGCGCTCATTGGAACCAACATGAGAAAATACCAATAGGGGCCAATATGTTGAGGGAGACAGAAGAATAGGGGCAACTAAAGGCATTTAACAAACAGCAATGGTGGGCTATATCTGTCTAATTTTGGTTGTGAATGTCTGATAAAAACAATCTTAAGGCGACTCCTACCAAAGGCTGCAGGACAATCAGTCAGGATGACACATCAGTCCCCAACGCTCTCCGAGGCGCAGAAGAGGGAGCTACATGAGACCGCTCTACGCATAGTTTCTCCAGGGAAGGGAATTCTGGCTGCAGATGAGTCCGTAGGTCTGTAGCACTTTTACTTTTTCCTAAAACGTAATTAAACATGTGTGCCATTAATGTATAAAAACAGTTATGTCACAAATAAAGGCCACCAAGTACCAAGAGTTCACAGTATGGATACTAACATCCCATGTGCACATCATGTTGGTTTCAGGCAGCATGGCTAAGCGGCTGGCTCAGGTGGGAGTGGAGAACACGGAGGAGAACCGCAGACAGTACCGGCAGATTCTCTTCAGCGCAGACGATCGAGTCAGCGGCTGCATTGGAGGAATCATCTTCTTCCATGAGACCCTGTACCAGAACTCTGATATAGGCATACCCTTCGTGAAGATGATCAGGGACAGGGGCATCCTGGTTGGCATCAAGGTGTGGCAGTTTACTATCAAATATTGAATAATCCTACCCTCCCTTGTGGTATCAAGATTGCATCTGTAATAAATATGTAAGTTTGTGGCAATTCATTCTGTACGCTGAGTAAGGGTTGTGTCTAAAACAGTAAACTTTTGCAAAACTCTTGCAAAATGTTTCGAGTTAGGCATTGACCTTCAATTGTTACGGTTATAATAGCTTGGCGGGGAGACTCATAAACGTTTTTGCCAAGTTTCGCAAGTCAATGTTTACCATCCACAAACAACCCTTATTTAGTTGTTTTTGTTTATGAGAATTTGACATCACTTCTCTAATTGTTATTCGCAGGTAGACAAGGGTGTCGTACCCCTGGCAGGAACCTTTGGAGAAACCACCACACAGGGTCAGACAAAAACTACTTTGTGCACTGCTTATTTCACTCACATCACCCGTATATTACAAAACAAACTATTAATATTTGCTACACCTCTGCCGCAGGTCTAGATGGATTGTCCGATCGCTGTGCACAATATAAAAAGGATGGAGCTGTCTTTGCAAAGTGGCGCTGTGTGCTTAAAGTCAGTGAAACTAATCCATCAACACTGGCTATCACAGAAAATGCAAATGTTCTTGCACGCTACTCCAGTATCTGCCAGCAGGTAAGTACCCAATATGATAAATAATCTCTCTATGAGATGCAACTGTATTGTTTTAACAAGATGTCAATTTTCGAGCAGCATGGCATTGTGCCCATCATTGAGCCGGAGATTTTGCCTGATGGAGATCATGACCTAAAACGCAGCCAGTACATCACTGAGAAGGTGCGTGCCTCTTTCCGTACATACTGCATGTGCATGGGTGATGTTGTTATTACTGGAGAAAGAAGTGACACAGTGAGGAGGGGGAGTACCTGTGTGTTATCTCTTTGGGAAACAATGTGTGTATTGTAGGTCCTGACTGCAGTGTACAAGGCTATGTCGGACCACCATGTGTACCTGGAAGGCACCCTCCTAAAACCCAACATGGTCACCTCTGGACACAGCTGCTCCACCAAGTACGGCCCAGAGGAGGTTGCAATGGCGACTGTCACCGCCCTGCGTCGCACTGTCCCCCCAGCAGTGACAGGTGAGCCAGAGAGAGGGCTTTACACCTATATGTTTGAGGTTTGCAAAAACCAAATGAGAGTAACATGATGTTCCTTTGTTCCCCGTAGGTGTGGCTTTTCTTTCCGGTGGTCAGAGTGAAGAAGAGGCTACTGTCCATCTCAATGCCATTAACAACTGCCCTCTGGCCAAACCCTGGATCCTATCGTTCTCTTTCGGCCGAGCACTGCAGGCGTCTGCACTGAGAGCCTGGAGGGGGCATAAAGAGAACGAGAAAGGAGCCACTGAGCAGTTCATCAAGAAAGCCGAGGTAAGTCCAGCTTATTTGCTGCAGATAAAACACATTATCTTATACGTTACACATAATTATTATTATTTTTTATTTTTTTATTTTTTTATTTGAAGAGGGAAAGTGCACATTGATGAAAACAAATAATGCTTTAAAAACGTAAACATGCCGGATTTTAGCTTTGAGCTAGTTTCCATCCGTAGTCCCTCACATACAACATTTAAGAACATGACATTTATATACATAGCAAAATAAATACATGATATGCAGAAAAAGCATGAGCAGCATATAAACATTTACCACATGGCTGTAATTACTGAATGTTTGCTTTTTTATTGCTTATTTATTATTATGTATCTTCTCTGTCCACAGGCAAACAGTCTGGCCTGTCAGGGGAAGTACACTGGTGGTGATAATAACTACACTGATGCTGGCCAGCGCAGCTATGGTTCCTGTTATGCATACTGAGTAGCATGAGTAGCCATGTTATTATTAGCATTGTGTTTTCTTTCATTACCATAACAACTATTGTGAAGTAGATAAAAGGGTTGGTTAGAAAATGTGACACTCATGATGATGTTACATGTAAACAAGTGACAGTGTGTTTTTCTGCCTTGACAAATGATGACAAACAGAACGCAGCCTTGGGTTTCTAATGCATGTATTGAATGAAGAGTGCTAGCTTTATCACTTTACATTGTGCTCTTACTGCTTTACAAGATTACCAGTATAACAAATAATGACGAAAAACGTGGCATTGTGGCTGCAGAATAATTACTACATTTCTGACATACAATTTCCCTCCTGTTCGGGGAAGTATCTTTAAGTTGTGCAAAATGTCTTTGTGTATGAGTCTGTATACTTTAGTTTTGTTAGTGAACATCCTTACACATATAATATGCCTCCGCAGTCGATATGACATTCACAATCTTCACTTCATGGAACTCAAAATGTAATGTGATTGTGTGTGTAGTTATTCTGAATAGTTCTCTCTAATTGTATAGACATTAAAGCATTCAAACAATAAAACTGTTCAGGTTCCGTGTGGGGTCGACATCTTGTTTTATTATACCATCAGCCAAATCACATGTTTCCAGTACAAGAAACAAACTAGAGAAATTAGGTATTGTATTTACCATCGATAGTTAAACTTATTTTGTCATCTCCTTCAAAGATATAGGATGCAGTCAGCTGTAGATCATCAGAGTTGTAGATCAAGCCAAAAGCAATCCTAAAGTGTTGTAATAACATCCCCAACAAGGAAGTGAAATATATGTTTCATAAAAATCTGTTTCCAATCTGTAAGTAAATATCCTACTATCTGTATGTATACAGATTACATTATTATAGTCATTATATTATATTCCTTATAACGACAGCAACAGGTCTCTATATTAATGTTGCAATATCAAGTGCTTTCATTAGTTTTATTTCCATATTGTGTTATTGTTTATGTTAATGATGTTAATGAAGAGAGTGTGATGTACACAAAATCACTTGATACATTATTGGGCGTCTATTGATTGTTAAAGTGTACTTTGGCAAGAAGGCAAGAGGGCAAAAGATGGTTCAAGGACTTAAAAGACCAATAGAAGGCCCAAGGTGGAAATAGAGAGCATGACATGACTGCTTTATGTTGTGAAAAAAGTAGGTTGCAGACACCTGCAGCCTGAAGCTCCACCTACAGTCATCAAACTGAATCTGCACTTCCGTCTCCTGAAGATTATACCAGAAACCTTTCGATCCACTTGTTGTCTTTCCCAGCAACCTTCACCACCAGTTTCCATTTTACCGCTATGTTGAGACCAGAGATACACATGTAAATATAATATTTCAGTTAACGTGAATGAATGCCTGGCCAAGCAGTTTACTTCTTCTTATTATTCTAAGAGGTATTTCTTACGTTGTGTGAAAGGCAGAGCAAACATTCATCAAGACTACACTACCTGACCTCGCCACCTCCTGCTTATCTCCCAAACTAAGATCGCCCCTCCCTCTCTCTGGCACCACAACCACTTTAGCAGATCATTGGAGGTCTGAAGAATCTAGAGACAATCCACCTGATACTTCAGGGCCTTACATTGCCAACCATGCTCCCTAAAAACAGAGAGTTTGCTCTATTACCGTGTACTTTAAGCCTTTGCTCTGTTGCTTGATATTTGTTCATTTCCGTATGCCTGCAGATATATTTTCATACTAATTATTTTATGATAAGTCACACTTATTAAGGGTTTATAGGAATGATTATATCGTTTTTAATGAATGCCTCTCACTTTCTATTTGGCCATTTTGTCTGCAGTAAGAAATGTTAAGTCATTAATTGAGGGTCTTGAGTTTAGTTGCTAGTAATTTTTTACATTTAGATTAATTATAGGCCTAAAACATTATCAATATGTATTTATCAATACAAAAATATTATCATAAATAACAATAATTTAAAATTAAGCTACAAAGCTGTGTAAAAAGTTATTTAAAATGTGCATAAAATTGATGCGTTGCTTTTATATACGGTATATATTGTATTCCCATTGTTGAAACCCAAAGTATATTTAATATTAAACTCTTCGGAATCTTTAACTTGTTAGCACACATTTCATAGAAAATACCTTGCATTTAGGGAGAATAAATAACTTGTTTGCTCCTTACCACTTTGGAAAACTTTATTCACAGGACAGTAGATTGAATAATACGTGTCTAGGCTTCCCTGAGCCAGGTCAAAACATTTACTTAAATATTGTAAGGCTATATTCAGGAGTAGGCCTATGGCTATTTATAGGCTACATTTGAATTGTTCCTATATATTTTGCCTGGGATTGAGGTAGCATCAATTTAATTGACACTTCACATTGAAGTAACATTATAAGTGTTTTATTTTTATTTTCGGCTTAACCTGGGCTTTTATAACCAACAATGAACATTTAACCCTCCTATTGTCTTCGTTCCCCCCCCCCTTACTTTGGTGTTCGCGGTCAAATTTGACCGGTCCTGTTTAAACTGCTATTACATTAACACAAAAACCATTAATCATCACCAAATTTCATTTAACACCCTTTCAAATATTATATTGCACTGCTCTGCTTTCTGCACGGACCTCACAGCTGTTCTCAGTGTAAACATCGCGTCGCAATAATATCCAGGGGATGCATGCAGAGCTGTCATTGGCTGAGATAAGTCCGGCCGTGCGTCACGACTCTTTGAAACATCACTGTTGCCGGAAATACATCCACGGAGGAGCCGTGGAGGAACCATCAGTGTATCCTCGATTATAGTTCCTCCAAAGAGCCTCCTCGATGCTCGGTCCTCGATGTGCATTTAGAGAAATTAGATGTCCTTCAACATGGCGCGCTGAAATCCATTTCCGGGCCACTACCGGAGGACTGAGCAGTCGAGGAGTCGAGGAGGGGAAATTAGAGAATTGAGAAGCCTTTATTGTCTCCCCACTAAATATCCTGCAGATTTGCAGCGGCCAGCATTGATTGTCTTCTGCACCCCGCTCGACGATTTGAAGGAGCGCTCGAAGTCTATTGCGGTGTGGCTCCGCCGACCGTTATAGTAGATCTTGCAAACAGCTAACCGTTAGCATGTCGGATGTAGTGCGAGGCCCAGCAGGGAACAACGACTGTCGGATTTATGTGGGGAATCTCCCTCCTGATATTCGAACAAAGGACGTGGAAGACGTGTTCTACAAATATGGCACAATTCGAGATATCGACCTGAAGAACCGGAGAGGGGGGCCACCTTTCGCCTTTATTGAATTTGAAGACCCCAGGTAAGAAGCTAATGGCTAGACCAGCCCCATTGTGTGGCTAACCGTGAGCTGTCACGGAGCTAGACTAATCCCTGGACTTACTACACATTGCTATGCAAGCGAAGTGTGGTCTTTGCTTTCCGAATTTGTTTTAAACGTGTTTATAAGAAGTGTAGATCATGCTCCTTTAACGAAGTCCTGCTTGTGTTTGCACTGCGTCCTTAATTGTATGTCCCTGTAACATTGGCTAGTTAACAGACACTTTACATTGTTTCTGGCTAGTAGTTGTATCAATGCACGTATAAGGTTACGCAAGTTCATTAATGTATATTGCATTGTGTTCTGATAAATAACACATAACATACATGCACTAATTGAGGCACAATTATGTGTGCACGTCTGCAAGGTGGATTAGCAAAGGTAAACCAGATCAAGCCAGTCGATAGCATGGTTGACCCCGGCTGTAAGTGCATTTCCTCAGCCCATCCTCCACGTGTTAATGTTTAAACTGTACCTCGTTCCCAGGGACGCTGATGATGCAGTTTATGGGCGTGATGGTTATGATTATGACGGCTACAGGCTGCGCGTGGAGTTCCCTCGGAGCAGCAGGGGCTCACGAGGAGCGTTTGGAGGGATCGGCGGAGCTCCCAGAGGCAGATACGGACCTCCATCAAGACGCTCTGAGTACAGGGTCATTGTTTCGGGTAAGTACTAACTTGCCAATATACATTCCTATTACATATTCATATCCATTTGCTGCTTCGTTTGGGGAATGCATCTTTCTGAAGTGCACCTTTTTTATAGTAGTGGGTGCAGTTTTAAGGTAACAAGCTTCGCAAAAAAGTTTGAGCTCCAGTTTGTGAGTTGTCTCCTAAGTTTTAAACTGTACAAGTTGTATCATGTGGATCTGATTCATGCATGCTGTAATAACCTCATAATTCGGGTAACTGACCAGATGACTTGGAAGTAATGAAGTTTGAGTAGACTGTGCTCTAACTTCAGATGAGACGACTTTATTGACTTAAAGGAGAGGTGTCATGCTTTTCCGGTTATTACCCGTCCCCTTGTGTGTTATGAAGGTTTTTATGCATGTAAACGGTGTGCAGAGTCAAAACCCTCAAGCTATAGCGAGTAAAACTCTAACACAGAAAATACCTCCCCAAAACGCCTCGTTGGAGATACGTCATTGTCCATTTGATTCTTCCGGGACAGCATGATGTCAAGCCGTACCCGGAACGAAATGGACCAATCCGTGGAGCCGTTGCGTTACGTCCGCGGAGCTGTTACGTTAAGCCCCCGCTGATTGGTCCAAATTGACCAATCCATGGACTTCCTCACACACACATCTGTGTGCAGGGAGCAGGCAGCTCAGCTGATTTCTCGTCCCTGGCTGCAGGCTGATAACAGACAGTTGGGATCGCGGCGAAATTCTCTCTGCAGACCCATTCTCACAGCGTTTATCAACCTTTTTCTTACTCAATATCAAGCCACACTTATTGTTTTTACTTCGGATGTGAGTTTGTGTGTGCTCAGGATGAGTTTGGCTGTGTTTCGCTATGTATCCTAAACAAGGAAACAACACCTCCACGGAGCTCAGCGCGATTCACAACGTCCCGACCAATCAGAGCACACTGCTCACAGGGAGGGTGGGGGCTGGAGCTTTGGGAGCTACAACGAGCCGTTAAAGGCAGGGAGTGAAATTCAGTGAATACAAGTAGTTTACAGAGATGCTGTATGAGAAACCAATGTGAGTTTTGAAAAATGCACAGTATAAATCTATTTTAGTATACCTCAACAATGGAATTATGATCAGTGGAAATGGCCATGACACCTCTCCTTTAATGCACATACAGCCTTGGTAATAGATGCACGCATGCCTAGACACACTGCATATCACTCCGCACACACAACAGTAACCTCATTACAGTATATGTGCTTGGCGATATATACTACTACTTTATGGGTGAACACTTTGTTGACAGTATTTTTTCTTCCACAGACAAATACAAAAAGACCAGTTATAGTGACAAATGTAATCAGAACAATTATATGTATTAATCTTGATGTTCCAAATTGAAAATTTGCCGGAAAGATAATGCAAAAGAATATTTATTACCTGTGCTATAAGTTAAATTGGTATTTATTTAATATATGTATATATTATTTACATGTAAATCGATGTGTTATTGCGTATATGTGTTATTATTATATATTGTCTGTAAAACTCAATTGCTTGTCTACACAGTGTCTGTCCTAGTTTCCCAAATTCCATTGTTTTGTTTTTTTAAATGTCTTGTTTTGTCAGTCCAAAATCCAAATAAAATGATATAAAATTGCAAATCACGCCACAATTTAACACACGGTACTTGGCTTTATACTATGTTATAAAAACACGTCCGACTAATCAAATGATATCTTAAAACTAAACGTATCCTGCATTTTTAACATGTTTTCTTTTAACTACAGTTGGACTTTACATTCGAATGAATTGAAATGCTGCTGCAACACTCAATCCTGCAGCGTCTGTTTCCAGAAAAAAAGTTCTGTAGTTCTAACATATGTTGACGTTCTCACAATTAACTGTCTAAAGCTGGACAGTGTGCTAACAAAGCTATGGTTGAATGTTTTAGGACTCCCTCAGAGCGGCAGCTGGCAGGACCTGAAGGACCACATGCGTGAAGCAGGCGACGTGTGCTACGCCGACGTCTTCAGAGATGGAAGTGGAGTTGTAGAGTTTGTGCGAAAAGAAGACATGACCTATGCTGTTCGAAAGCTGGACAACACCAAATTCCGCTCGCATGAGGTATGTGTACTGATTTGATCAACTGTCATGGATAATGTTTTTGTTTGCTGTGTCCAGGTGAGTACTTGTGAGGAAATGCTATATGTTCCAAGTACCTCTGGCCCTCATTTCTATCCATGGTATTTCCACCATAGGAAGGAATGTTGCCTTTTCAATGTCAAGTTCTCTTGTGTCTGCCAGGGAGAGACTGCTTACATTCGTGTGAAATTAGACGGTCCCCGCAGCCCAAGTTACGGAAGATCACGCTCCCGCAGCCGTGGCAGTCGGAGCAGGAGCCGCAGCCCCAGCCCCAGCCGCAGCAGAAGCAGTTCCCGGGCCGAGGATCCCCCCGCTACTCGCCTCAACACAGCCGCTCTCGCTCCCGTTCTTAAACCTTTCTACCACCAATGTTTTTGCTCTTTTGATGTACACCTTCTTATTTTTACCTCCTCTGAGTTTCCCCAGAAGTCAGCACTTGATTTTTTTTTTATTTCTGCTTTCCATGTCCCAATGTCCTTGTGTTTTCTCCCACCCTCTCCGGTGGCTTTGTCCTTTTGTTTTTCTCTCTCTTTCTCACCCGTCTTTCTGTCCTTTCAATATTTTTGAAAAAAATAGGAATTGTGCTGAGCTGTCATAAGCTGCACTCAATGTTTTTGCAAGTATTTAAAATTGAGTTTTGTTAAAAAATAAATAAACAACAGCCTCTCTCTCATTTGGATATGTGGGGTGGGCTTTTTCGAGCCCAATGCTTAACTGTATTTTACCCTTGTGTCTTCCTTTAGACTCTGAAGAGAAGGATTAAAGTGATTTGGATAAAACCCATTGTGGAGCACATTTCAATTGTATGGTCAGGATAGGACATCTAATTGAGGAGCAATCAGGTCGAGGCAATGGTACGCTTCATATTCCATAAATTGAACGTTTTGGTTATCATATCATGCATGTCATATTTACCAAAGCTATATGTGCTGTAATTTCTCATATATACAATTTTAAACATGCTACTCTGTCTTGTGACAGAATAAACAGTCCTAGATCAAGTGTTGTGATGTAAGTGTAACATCTTTGCTGTGAAATGTAAGAAAATCTGATGACTTCTTTGTTGCAAAAGCTTCCCACTTATAACTTTGAATGCCCTTATTGGTAAAAAAATGTTTTTTACTTCAGGGAGTGATAGTTTTTGTGCTCAGTGGCATTTTTTTTCAAAAATGAAAAAATTAGGCCCAAAATTCTTGACATTTTATTCTAACAGTCTCCCTCTGATTTTCTTCCTGGTATTTCAAGGTTTTGATTGGAGGAGTGGCTCAGTGGATCCCAATCCTTGGAGCTGGATGAGTGGATCGATTAGGAAAGGGATAGGCAAGGATGGATGCTCGGAACGGGATCAGTTTTTCCAGGATTCAAATGAGTTTGATTTCAGAACTAAATAACAGGAGTCCCAGAGCAACCTTTTTTTCTATTAGGCCCCCCAATGCCTATTTTAAGTTTTTCAGTGGTAATGGCTTTATTTTACAAGAAAACGAAACAGAGGACCAGGAAGTTGGATCAAAGGATGGAGTCGTAGATGCCTGGTATGAGGGAATACAAAATTCGGGAGGTTGGGTGGGGGTTTGTGTGGGAGTAGTTTGTATGTTTTAATTTTGCTTAATCTTGCTTTTTCTCTTAGCGTTTTCAATAAAACACTTTCAAACAAGGACCCTTTTAGTCTGTTTGTATTTGTATCAACAACTCAAATATTAATTCATGTGATCTGTCTAAATTAGTTGAATGCTATTTTTTTTCCTTAAAGTAAATTAGCCTGGTACATGGCATTTAACTAATTTCTAACCACAAAATTCCTTTTAAAGGTAGGGTAGGTACATTTGAGAAACCGGCTCGATATCACTAGAATTTGAAAATACACAACCGGAGAAAATCTGCCACTTCCTTATAGAGCCCCTCCTCCAACACATACGAACGCAAATGAGGGCACGAGATACGTTTGTGCACAGATGGAAGGCTGACAGGCAGGTTGGCCATCCAGTTATTTTAGCCGGGCCGGCTAAAATGATTGGTCGTGCTTTTTACAGTATTACGGCTTCCACAGATGAATTTTTTTTATGGATTTTTTGTCAAAGCACTTAAGATATTCATTGCTATCGGGATGTTAAGAGCATTCCATGGAATATAACAAAAAGTGTATCTCGAGCCGGTTTCTCAAACTTACCTACCCTATCTTTAAGAGTGAATTAAAAATATATTTCTAAAACTATAAAGGAGCAGGAAATAAGGCTGATTAAAAATTATACGAATTTAAACGCCACCAACACAATAGCAGTGCATATGTTTAGTATTCAAAGCTCTAGAGTCTCAGCTGTGACGACAACCGATGAAAAAGCCTTTACACACAGCCAAACGATACCTAACCACGGCCAAGGTCTCGTTTCCTTGTAGCCCACAGTCAGTGGTGTATACTGTGAATGATGCATTGTGGGATGAAATAAGATGCCGGCAGACAGGAGCTGGAGAAAAACGCTTGCAACACACGGAGGCTGCGGCTCAGCCAATGACAGGGGGCAGCATGCAGCAGAGGGGCGGGGAGCTGCTGGAGCACAGCACAGAGAGCCAACCTGCCTACATGCTTATTGTGTAAATCTTTAAAAAGCAATTAGCCGCAGCATCATCTGAACCTTCCCCCCTGGCTGGGTGAAATACATATTTTTTGGAAAGAAGTGTTTCCCTTCGCTACAACAAAAGGTGAGTTGCAGATTCTGTAATGTGAAAAATATTGACTTGCATGTCTTGATATATTTCTGTTGCGAGTTTCTCTTATGATGGTGAGCTTTCTACTGTATGCCTTGTTGTATTCCGACTGTTTAGTCATGTGGACTGTACTGGAAGGGATAGCAGCAAGCTTAGTACTGCGAGCATATCATTAATAAGATACATTCTGATACTAATGGTCTCCTGATGCAGAAGCTGCTTTTATCTGAAAGTGATTTTGCCAAGTAATTTAACTCCACCTGTATCAAGTTTCGCAGCCAATCTATGCAACTGTCAAATCATCCCTTTAGATACGAATATATAGCGTACAACACATGACCTTAAGTAAGGACTGTGAATCAGTGCACATGATAGAAAACTCTGTGCCAAACGGGCAATCTTCTGCGTATGATTGATGTTTTTGGAAGGTCCTGCTGGCTGGCCTAAACATCCTCATCACCACGTGCGGTGTTCATTTTCAGTGCAGTGATCGTGCTCCTTTTTCTCCCCAGGCAGGCGATATCATCACACACAACCATGACTGACAGAAAAGCTGTGATCAAGAACGCAGACATGTCCGAGGACATGCAGCAGGACGCGGTGGACTGTGCCACCCAGGCCATGGAGAAGTACAACATAGAGAAGGACATCGCAGCCTACATCAAGAAGGTGAGACGGACTGGCAGCATGGATGCTTACATCATTGGCACATGATGTGCAAATTCAAAGCCTTTTTTATTCTTGGATCTATTTTTGGTTAAATGGGGAGACAAGGCTCTTATGATCAGGGCCGTAGCCACTAGTTTCTTCTTTCAGATGTCACAAGTCCACAAGCCCCGCCTCCCAATCTACCAACACAACATTTTGATACCATACAGAAGAATATTTGATGTTCTCTTATTTTTCAACTTAAAATGTATCTTTACTTTATCTAGCTGCAATCAAACAGGCCATCACTATCCAAAGTGCTTCACAGATGATTGGAAAGCCATACAGTCAAACGTAACACATTTATGAATTTGAAATATAAAAGATAGAATAGACGCTGAAAAGAAATAATTGTAATCGTAGTTGTCAGTTTATCATTTTTCTTGATGCTGTAAGGGCCTGTTTCACTGATCTTCTTCTTTTGACATGTTTTAGGAGTTTGACAAGAAGTATAACCCCACCTGGCACTGCATCGTCGGGAGGAACTTCGGCAGCTACGTCACCCACGAGACAAAGCATTTTATTTACTTCTACTTGGGCCAAGTGGCCATCTTGCTCTTCAAGTCTGGCTGAGACGTTTCTGATGTTTGTTGAGGAGTTTTGCTCCCTGAACCTAAATCGGAAAGAATTAGTGGCTGATGTCTCCCATACACTAATAACGACATACCATAATGACGCAGACCCGGCCGTGCGCAATTGCATGGACTATACCCTATTTAATATGTATGTTTCAGTAAGTTTACTTTTTGATAGTTGCCATTTGAATGCAACTGAAATAGTTTTTGTTGATGCTGTTAAATTCTAGGTTGTAAAATATGTCAACGTGGCCCTTGATTGTATAATAAAGGAAAGCTGTAGAATGTAGTGGTGCATTTGCTTTCCTTCACAAATGACATTGCCAGACCCAGACTCCATCTGTCGATTTAGATGGTAAAAATAATACTGCGTGCACCGGTTTAACAATTCATTATCAACATTTAAACGTGTGATCATGAAAAGAGGTTGGTTAATGAGACTAAATAGTCTTCTAACGTGTTAATTCATGACCTTCCTTTGGTTTCAACGTGAACAACAGCATTAGATCAGTTTATGACTGATATGTTAATTATGCTGTCTGTAGATGGGAATACAACATCTTATAGTTTCATTATGGGTTTAAAATAATAATAATGTCCACTGGCTTTCAGAATTTTTTTTATGTTGCAACATCTAACATACTTTACATTTTGGAGCCAACACAAGCCAGTGCACACATTTCTAGTTTGTCAATTTCACTGTGAGGGACAATGGAGCATATAATGCTCAAAAACACAGACTTAAAGCTTGTAAGTTTGACTAATTATGCTACAGACTGGTTACCAAACTCCTACAACTCAACAATCTGCATGTTTGGAGGTTACACACCACCATTTATTTAACTGTCAGCAGACATCAGACACAAACAAAAGCTCATCTTTAATTGTTGATTATGTAGATTTTGGACTGAGCCGATGTAAAGAAGGTGATTTAGAACTTCTGCAGTCAACTGTACCAAGGCTCCCAGCAACCCTGTGTTTCAGATTGTTGTATCGTTGTGTGTGGCTCGTTGTTTTAAGTTGTATTAACCCCAATCTTTATTTTGCATTGCCAGTGTTCTGCCACACATGCAAGAAAGACGAAGCCTTTAGGAGTTCTTCTTAAAGCAATTGTGAGGAGGCGCATCCCTTATCTAGCACAACAATTTGGGTAATTTTATTTTGTTGGCATTATACGTTTGAAAGGCAATGCGTAATGTTAGGAATCTTCACGAGGGCAGATTAAAGGGGTTTAACCTCTGGCTGGATAACACCACACATTTCTCGCTGTGTGTAAATACTGAATGTTTTTATTTGCTCTCTCCCATAATCCAACAATGGGTAAATGTGTATCTCAAGTGTTGGCTTGGATTGACATTGAGGGAAGTCTTCCTAACTATTGTCAATGTAAACTGATTAAGTATTGTTTTCCTCTGGCATGTTTTTTTGCTGTGTATATGTAGGAGCCGTTCCAATGCTGTTCGATTTGCACAAAATGTGTGCCTGTCATTGCTCTCAACTGTAACTGGCTTGAGTACAATTGCACTTCATTAGAGTTATCCAGTAGGTTGCTACAGAACCAAAATCGTACAAACTCGATAAAATAAAACAATTATTGTTGACTTAATACACTGTGGCCTTTTATTTTGTCGTTGCCCCTTGCTGAAATCAATAGTTTATTGGATGATAGATTGGTCCAAAGATAAAAAAAAAATATGTTTATGTTTTTGATTCATTTGTTTGTATGGGAAAAACAAGATGTAGTGAACTTTAGCAGTGCGGCGGTAGGCAGATTTTGTTACAGTTCGACAGAGACTGACTAGCTGTTTCCTCCGGTTTTCATTCCTGTGCTAAGCTAGGCTAACACGCAACTGGCGTTAGCCGTATATAGCTTTCGAAAAGCAAAAATAGTGACAATGACTGATTCTGGCTTTTAGAAGTAGTTTTAACTGCTATATTTCATACAAAACAAGTCATGTTAGATCACATTGAACCTCATACTGTGATGGTCATTTCCTAAAACCTTAACTAATCAAATGAAAATAAGATGCTTGATCAAAATAATATTTGGAACGATAAAATAATTGTTACTTTCATCAGCAGTGGTCTCTTTTTAATGTATTATTTGCATAACATACCTTATTAAGACACTTAAAATACATTATATGTACATTGTATAATGTTAGGCGTGTGGCGCAGTGGATAGAGCCTTGGTATGGGGATCAGATGGTCACAGGTTCAAACCCTACTGCAGTCAGCATGTCGTTGTGTCCCTGGGCAAGACACTTCACCCCAAATTGCTCCTGTGGGAATTGCCCACAGTATTGAGTATGTAAGTCGCTTTGGATAAAAGCATCTAACAAGTAACATGTAATGTTAATATAATTAAAGCAGAAATAATTCTTGATAGTACCTTACATTTAAAGATCATAGCCTAGTCTAATTGGCTTTCTGAAGCTCACTGGGACTGCACAATCAAACTGACCTTGAGTAATATCCTTTCAAAGAAAATGGCAAATAAAGCACAACTCAATAAACAACAGAACGGTACATCAGGCCCATATAGTGACAGTGAAATTGATAGTAAGAGAAAAACATAGGACTTATGTTTTAGCATTCATATGTTAAAGCTGAAAGCAGCACAGTATGTCCCTAATTTTGGATTCATTGTGTTTTTATTACTGAGGCTCAAGTAGTCTGGGGTGAAAAACAGCCCATAGCAACAAGTGTGTGAGACCTTCACTGAGAGATGAGGAGTACAAACCACGTAAATGTGATATCAGCCGCTGTAGTGTTGTGCTAGTTGCCACAGTTGTAGCAACCAGATCCTTGTAGAGTGTCCCTGTTTTCGTTCTCCTCTTAATGCTACACAAACGAGTGCCATCCAAAAATGTGCCTCCTAAAGCTGTTTAAATACTACACCAGCTGATTTGACTGATGAACAAACCCTCAGTCAATGTGAGCTCAGTACACAGAGCGTTGCTAATTCTAATGGCATGAAAACTTGAGTAGACATGACTGCAGACGACTCACAGGAACAGAAGTTGGACCTCAGTTTCATTACAGAGATTATGTGTCCAGATCAGGGCTGATGTAATGGTATGCATTTCAATGTAATTTAATCATAGAAAAATTACAAATGTTATGTTTTCCTTTAGCACAACCTACAATATAACCAACATCTAAGATATTTGTTCTGTTTCAGTGACGTGGCATTGCTCCTTGAGAAATGCAATGCGAGTATCGTGATTATAGTTTGTGCTTAAGTTACCTGATGTCTGTAAATCTGTAGAAACAAGAGCCAGCAGAGCTGAGAAAGCAGACAAATTAAAGGACAAGTCACTGATGAATAATTTCTAGAGACAGACTGAGGTCAAACTGGGTGAAATGAGACACCCCGTGGAGGAAGTATTTGACTAAATATTAAAAAAAAACAATTTAGCATTTTCTATATCCACATGATTTTAAAACTAAAAAGTTCTTAACACGTCATGTGCTGGGATTTAGAAAGCTCCCTTAAGTGAGTGAAATTAAAAAGGTCATCAGAAATAATGAATAATGTCTCATGTGTTTATTCACTCATTTTACAACAGAGGTGCGTCAGAGGTGCGTCTGCTTTTCATTGAATCTTCACTGATGTGTTACACTCCTGTTCTCCCATCAGCGCCTCCTCCCCCTCCACCTGCTTGCCTCTCTGTCGTACTGTAGCCTCTGGCGGCCTTCATCCATCCTCCCACACGGAGCTGTAATTCATGGTCAGAGCATCTTCATATTTACACCACAAGGATAATTGACTGACCATGAATTATGAGTTGTAAAACACTAAGTTTGCACATTTGATGATGGTGCCTGAATTGTTGCCTTAAAACCCACAAGTGACAAAGATAAATCAGATTGTATTAAGATCCCTCACACTGCAAAATTCCCATCAGGTTTTAGCATTAAAATCCAAAGATTTATTGCAGCATGTTTTTTTCCCTTTTGCTAATGGCTCTCTAGCTCCTCACATGTTCTGTCGGAAAAAAACAACAACATTTAAATGACCTGAATTGCACCAAACTGAGTGTTGTTTGTTTGGCTCAGGCCAGCTTTGTTCTCAGGCCTGCTCTTTCACTCTCATTGATGCGGGGAAGGTTTGTCTATGCAGATGCCTCATAGACTGTGAGATGACCAGTGGGCGGACTCAACACTGGCAGAACAAGGAGGCAAGTGAGTCATACTCCAACATCAGGGATGTTGATAAAAAAACGGGGCCACATTAATATGGAAATTAAAGCAACTGGACCATCAGAATGGCACGGTGTGTAGGCTGAAGTGCATGCTGCTGTTCCCTGGAGGAAACTACTTTGGATGCGTCATTGCAAGAACATTCTTCGTGCTTTACACTGAAGACCTCTGTGTGTTCAGAGGTTGAGAAATGACATCACAAGCTATGTGTAATGTATTTTTCCAAGGACAGATTTACATACAACACAGATTTGTATCCCTCTAGATTATCTCTTCTTTGTGAATTGTTCAATGTTGACTTTTATGGAAATTGCAGAAAATTGAGAAAGAAATGCCATAGAAGTACACTCATACACAGAAGATAACGCTAATTTAAATACAAAATGAATCGTCACTGATGTTCATATCATTTTAGTTTTCATTTATTTTTAGAGAACAATGAGATATTTTTGGACGACTTAAGAGCTACAGCCCCTTATCTTTTAAAGCAGAACATGTAAAGCCATTACTTAATATATATTATATAACCTTATATAGATACACTGTTTTATAGGATGAGTCATCTACTTGTTTAAGACCTTTGCTGTATTAACATATCAAAACTAAAGCACTGCATGAAAACAGTAAAGATATGAGGCACCAGGCGCCATGCTCATTGATGAGGAAACATTTTCTTCTCCTTACATAATATATTGTAAAGAACTGCATTACAAACGTTAAACATATTACATAACTGTTCACCAGTGACACAGTCTAGCCCGTACAGTAATTCATATTATATGAGGAGCTTTGTGCTGCCTCTGATATGTTCCTGACAGATAGACACACAGATAGATTTGATTAACTTGATTGGAATTAATTTGTTGAAAGTATACTGTCAAGCTCAATTAGTCTAACATTTTGGATCATATCAGAGATGCTCGTTGTGTCTTCAGTTTGCTTTTTTGCACTTCCTGATTTTAACCACAAGAGGGAAACCTTTCTCTTTATGACATCTTTGTATTTCTTTCGCTCTTCCTTTTGTGAAGTGAATGAAGGTGCCTTTAGTGTTCACTGAAGGCCCCTACAGCTCTACAAAGCCAGTCAGGCTTTTACATAGAATTACAGCTTCAGGAAATCATAGTTATAAAATTACAATAGGTTCAACATTCTGGAAATAACACTGAATGCTTGATTAATGGATGTAAGATTAAAACAACCTATTGCCATATATTGTCAAAAATGTAATGACATAGTAGACACAACGGGGAGTGACCACAGACACACACTCCCACAATCAAAATATAGTAACAACACATCAAATGCAATTGTCTGATACCATGGTTCATGCCCATAAAGTGCAAGTGCTTGTAAATACCGCCAGTGAAGAATTTATGATGCAGTTATTGTAATTGTGGAAGAACACAATTGCAACACAAATGAGAAATTAGCAAAGCTTTGATTTAGTTTAAGACAATTAGACAACTATTGTTTTTGTTTTTGTGGCATCAGTAATGAGGTCATAACATAACATTTTATGCATAGAAAGGTCCATTTGATGAGTGAGAAATAAGAACGAAGGGATATTCACATTACAATAAAGTACTGTTTGTTAGGGAATGTAGAAAATGGTGCATAGTACATTGTAATAACTTCATCAAAACAGGGAATCAAGTTAAACTGATTTCACAATTCAAATTACAGATATTTAACCATTTACATCAAGCTTGCATGACTACCACTAAATTATTGTAGTATTTACATACAAATCCAATAATGAAGTCCAGCAGGAAGTTTTGCCAAAAAAAAGTGGACATTTCCAACACTAAAGGGAAGCTATGCTATTAATCATTACTGATTGATTTGACTGGTCAAAAGTTCTGGATAATGTAGCTGATTCATTTTTTTTTACTTCACACTTTGCTCAGAACCTGTGTATGGTTGCTCTGTGGCAGTTTGCATGCAGACAGTTGCTGCTTTGTCCTTGCATAGTGCACCCAGAGGTGATTTGGTTCATAAATGATGGACCCCGGTCTGCTTTGCTGCACCCGAGAGCAGTTTGTTCTAATGGTTTCCCCTGAATGGAGTGCAACCATGAAGGTTTGCATTGCACTACGGGAAGTTGCTGAAGCAGTTTCCCTCAGGTGTGGTATCGCTCATGTGCCATTTGGCCCATTAATAGAGCCTTTCTGAAGATTAGAAAGGTGATCTTCAGCGAGGAGGCATTTCTTTGGAATGACAAAGTAAATGGAAAAACTGCAGGTGGTAGGATCAGAGGTTAATACATCGTCAGCCCCTCATGCGTCAGTGTTTTTCTTGATGAAAAAATCAGACATACAATACATACATAATGTTCAGTTTTAAAGTCACCAGATCTTAGCAAACATCCTGCGTGACTAAGTGAGGAGTAGGTTAAAGGTTGGAATGGCTGCCTTTCATGGGCCGCAATATTTTTATGACTTTGTCAGCCCAGGTACTACTGAAAACACATAACAAGTTTGCTCCTGCCAAAACAGAACTTGATTCCTAAATTCAACAAGTTGATCCAAATACGAGATTATTTTTGCAGTAAAATGTTGCTTAATCAGCCTCATTGTCAGTAAGAAAACCTAGTTTCTGTTGACCTAAAGTCACCAGTCCTGTCTCACTCCCACAAACCATCTTATCTGAGCCAAACCCTTTATGAACCATCACCTCGTAATCCTGCACCTTTACGGCCCTCGCTGTGCGCTGCTGTCAAGGATAAGGTAATCAGCTTATCATAAGGACATGATTTATAAAACTTGTGTGCAATAAGGGCATCTCAGTGATTCAAACTTCTTTGATATATTCCAAAGAAATTGTCTTGATTTTCACTTCCCATGCTATATGAAGAATTAGTAAGACACAATACTTTTTTTCACTTTGTTTTTATAATCACACTTTTTTTAGAGCCATACTTCAGCGCGTTCCCCATCCTGTTCACTTACCTGAGCGATCGGCGCAAGGAAGGAGGAGAGGGAGACTTGTTTCGGTACTTTCTTCCCTTATCTCAGTTCATATCCCTGCACTGAAGGCATGTGATGTTGGGCAATAGGGCCATAAAGCAGGGCAACTCTTTATGAGAGGGACTGTGAAACTCCGTCTGCAGTGACTGAATCTGCGGCTGCAGGAGGGGTCCTGCACTGCAAAAAAAAACGTTTACTATAAAACATTTTATCCTCATGGAGGAATCTTAAAGTAAAGCTATTAGCATTTGTAGAAATGTCTGTCAAAATGAAGGGGAAAATTACCCAAAAAGTTGATTTTGAAAAAAATAAAAGATTTACTTGCAGAAGCAGTTTTCCTACCTCTTTACAGAACTGAAGTTATCAGGACTTAACAATGAATTTAAGTTCATTGTAAAGAGTTGTTTTTGTTGTTTTCTTCAACAGTTTTTTCCCTATAAACTTTATTGCTCAACATCCATGTTAAATACACTCAATTTGATAACTAGCACCAAGTCTCACAAAGAATATTCAGTATTGTAATGTTAATGTTTCTATATATATGTAATCTATATTCCCCATACTTCACCCTTTAATAGATTGGAGATGTTTCACAGACCCGGCCATAGTAAAGGTCTTGTTGAGGTGAGATAGAGGGGTCCTTGGCACAAAGCCGTGCAGGAGCTATCAGACAGGTATGACTGATGGGGTTAGATTGCCTTGACACAATTTTAAAGCTGTTATAAAAGTGGCTTTTTATTTGATTGCTGTTGGGTGTAGCTGGCCCTGACTTTATTCAAGGTCTGTTTGAAGACAATGCAAAAAACCAAAGGACACGGGGAGGTATGTGTGTGTGGGGGGGGGGTCATGCAGGGGGTTTGGTCAGGGAGGTCGGGGGTTGGGGGTGGGGAAGTCACACAGGTAGGGGACACTGATACAGGCGGTGGGACTGTGCAGTCACCATGTCTCAATCTACAAACCCATCCTGCATGACTGGTCTTGGGCAACAGCTAATGGCCCCCAATTACAGTTTCTCTGTCCTCCAGAAAGCAGCCAGTGTGGCGTGACCCTCTGAAATGAGTCTTCCTCACAAAAGCATGGCAACCGCGGACATGTTTGGAGAGTGACGAGGCTTGGCTATGTCTTAATTTGTATATTTCTGTCACACTGATACTTGCTTTTTACATATTTTCCGCCCACTTATAACAACCACCTGTCTCTTTACTGTTCGGCCCTCATTTCCCTGCATGATCATGTTGAAATCTGGATGAAACAAGCGAGGGTGGGAAAGAGCAGGCAGAGAAGGTCTGAGGTGGAAAGGTCAAACTGATGTTTCACCGTGAAGCCAGAGAGGGACATTTTTTTCCGACAGGATGCCTCCTGTGGTCGGGGTTAATGTGGTGTTGGAGGGACAGAGATGTGCGGATGAATTAATTTTAGGGATGAGCAGAGGAGCGTGGAGACAAAGGTCCAGAGTCCAACCACTGGTGGTGGAGCATGGGTGGGGGGGTAAGCTTTGGGAAATGGGTTTCTGAGAACACTTCTCAAGACAATTTCTAGTATAAGTTTTACAATCTATAAAATCACACACGGTGTCTTATATGAAGTAGGACAACAATTTTTTTTAACTTCTCTGGCTCATATGAATAAACGCTCAAAACAGGAGTTGTAAACTGAAGCGTCCTTTTTGCTGTTGGCAGCACGTTTAAACTGTATATCTGAAACTATTAGATGTATTGACATGATTTATATTTTGTAAAGAATGAACAAGTGTAAATTGTATTCAGTTAATTTAAAAGATGTCTACACTAAGTGCTTTAAAAAAGTAATATTTTTTTTGTTCACTTTAGATATATTAATTGTAGTCTTTTGATTTTGTAGGGAAATCAATGGTCCCTGTTGCGCCACCATGAGACTGACATTTCTGGACATCTTGACAACTATGGGACAGACATCCATCTCCATCGGCACAATTCGTGACAATTTTGGTAATCCCTTAACTTTCCATTTGTCTAACTCTTTGGTTTCTGAACACATACGGTCAAAACATTCCCATCAATCTTCGCTTTACTTTAGGCTCAAAGCATCTCTGTACATATGCCTAATAAATAAAACCTAAGAAAGATAGTAGCATGGCTGTCAAACGTGTTATATGAAGCATTTGTCAAGGTCTGAACAGGTTCAAGTAAAACGACTTTCGAAAGAAATAAACCTTAACATTAATACCTACAAAAAAGGGCAGGATGTAAAGCAGTGTTTCGATTACAAAATGAGTCATGTTGGATGTCTATACAAAGAAGGTTACTGTAGGTGCTTTAAGCAATCACAGAATGACAAGACAGAGGCCATGGTTGACTGAGTGTGAAGCTTTTCTCTTTACTCGTGAAATAATAGATAACTGGTTTCCTGATTAGGTGGCACAGGGCCAGAATGTTAATTGTTCAAAAGCTAAGTAGAGTTAAAGATCTCTCCTATCAAAGTTCATGTTTACAATAAATCAGATTATACACTTAGAGAAAGATTGGAGCTTGTGATGGCAAGATGTGACCACAGATGATGTTTAGATGTTTGTGTCAACAGTAGACTGCAGGTGTTTCCTAACGCTTTTATTGAAGAAGCAGTCACTTGTATCTATATTTCCCCAATGTTTACTGTTTGAAACACATAGCATGACTTCATTTCTCTCATATCAAACTTCCAGACAGGATGAGATTAGTTACTGTAGCGCTCTTGACAATGATCCCATTTAGCTCCCTCACAGCAAAGCCACACCAGCATTGATCGCTGTATGAGGTAAAAGGAAATGTGCTGATTCCTCGAACACTTGGTTACACATTAACTGTTAACAAAAAAAAAGAAATAAAAAGAGCTCATAGACTCGGAAAGATAACCTGCTACTGCATCTGTCAGACCAGGCAAATACATTGCTGACAGAAAATATAATCTTGACACTGAAGGTCATTGTTGCTACCGTCACATGTTGGTGTTATTGGTGTTCTTTATGGCCAAAATAAAGATGTATGAGTGTTGGATAATGGAAGGAGAGAAATACTAGATTTCACTCGTAAATGTAAGTGTCTTTAAGATATCATTTTTAAGAGGGGGGGGTGAATTTGAATAACAAACCATATACAACTCATACAGCTTGTCTTTAAGATTATATTCACTGTTAATAAGTACTCTGATTCTTAAGTGGCAATTCCACAGTGAGGAAATACTCAATATTCTACGTAAAAATCATATTACTTAAGTAGAAGAACGGCAGCATTATTAACAAAATATACTGAGAAGTATCAAACGTACTTATGCGCCATGCTTAAAGAGGATAAACCGCTAAATCAAGTCTTACTTAAACATTGGCACACTGTCAGTGTCTGATAATCCTATAAAGCAATGATAAATTGACATGGTTGACATTGTCCAAGTAAAGCTCAATTGTAGTATGTAATATGCTTTTTATTTTATGTTATGTTATTGCCCATTGTGGTTGACAAAAAAAGTACATCTTCCTCTGAAGTGTAGAATATATAAATACTCGAGTTAAAGTCAAAGTCCCTTAACATTTATTTTCTTCTTCATTGTTCGAGGTCAAACAGACTATAAAATACTGTTTTTGTTATTATCTGGTCTATGCATGAACAAAATGTATATTCTTTTTGTTTGACAAAACACTCAGGTAAATAATGTTGCAGTTTCTTTGGAGGGCCACAGTCAAAAACAATGACAGATATAAATAATTTACTAATCTATTGTTTATAAACAAAACCATACATTATATTCTCTGAGGCAGGCTCTTAATCTGCAGTTTAAAATCATGTTTGTAAGCAGTTCTCATACAATTACTAATAATAAGCATCAAGTTGATAATAGAATCTTCTAGATATCTTTAGAGATTTTAAAGAGGGCCAGTGCCTGGCCACAGAGTAGTTTTTAATGCTATGAATAATCAACAAATAATCAATAAATAATGATTTAAAACTATGTTTAAAAACGGCATTCGTTACAACTGTTAAATTGTTTGTACAAAGTATGTGAAGTGAGTAGACTTGAATGAAAACAGGTTGTTGAGTTTAAGATTTGAATACGTACTGAATAATGTAAACATAGCTGCACTTATAACTAACTGATGAAAATTGTTACGATTAAACTGGATTCGAGTAAAAGTCTGAATAAATCTGATTTTAGACCAGTTTGTGTGACTTTAGGGCCTTTGCTCATGTTGTGTAATCCTGTGTTATGCAGGCTTGGACGTCTGCAGGTTTCAGAACGTTCCGCCTCTCGTGGCCGCTGATGGCAGGTGTGCATGCTTCTGCATTAATCAGGGTGCTGTGAACCTGCCGTTTAATGGCAGAGGAAGCAGAGCAGGTAATTACTTTAGAATCTCTAATTGCGCAGACAAGGAGAAAGAAAAACATGGGGCAGAGAGGCGGCCATGGGCGGAGACAAAATCAAATGAAGCCTACTGCTGAATCCTGGGGTGTCCCTGTGTGTCCCACTGAGCTGGTTCAGACCACCAGGACACCTTTTTAATAATACTCAATGCAGGGGTGAGAAACGTAATCCATTGGAGCTGTAGTTTTTAGTAATTTACAGGAAAGAAGTTTGTTTTATTTATATAGTTTTCATTAATTATGATTGAATTAAGTCCAACAGTAAATACCATAAAACTACAGATCTATTCAAATGGAAAATACATTCAGTTGGCGGCTTAAATACATTTGATTTAACTAATGCAGTCAAATACAGAAGCCATGATCCTTAATTCTACTTTTATAAAGATTATGATCGGTGGTGGTAAATCACTACTTTTACTCAAGTACCGTAGCCTACTTAAGTAAACCTTTTGGGGTTTCTTACTTTAGTGTTTACATTACATTACATTACATGACATTACATGCTACTTGTTAGATGCTTTTATCCAAAAAGACTTACATACTCAATACTGTGGGCAATCCCCACAGGAGCAATTTGGGGTGAAGTGTCTTGCCCAGGGACACAACGACATGCTGACTGTAGTGGGACTCGTACTTGCTATCCTCTGATTCGAAGATCAGCGCACTACCCACTGCGCCACACACCTCTCAGACATTTAATGATACTTTAAACCTCTACAGTGTAGAAGCTAATATTGTACTTTTAAGTTCATCACAGTATAGTTACTTTACTGCAGATTCTACATACAAAACACATTTTTATTTTATAAAAAAAGGACGCATTTCCTACGAAGAATAAAGCTTTTGACAAACTGCATCATTGAATATTGAGTCCATGTAGATTTAGGCAATTTAGCACTCAGCCTTAAAGTGTGACTTATCATTCTATCACTTTAAGCATGCCAGGAACCCAAACATATTTGTTGAAATGGCACCTGTGCCGAACAATACACAAATCACAAGGTGCATTTCCTGTATAATGAGTAACTGTTAGATTTTTAAGTATATATATAGAGATGATGACACATCTGTTCTTAAGTGATATTTTGACTCCATGACTTTCCCTTGTCATAAAGCATTTTTCCAAGCAGCCTAGTACTGTTACTTTTACTCCAGAAATGGAGCTTAATACTTATTTTACCTTTTGAAAACCTTTCACAGCTCAAGCAACACAACCAAGCTTGTGATCCACTGTTTTTAATCTGGTGTTGCCCTAATGAGTCCAATCTGCATATTATGTTCTATCTTGCAAAGCACAACAAAGAGTTCACAGAGCATTCAAATGTTAACAAGCACAAAGCAAACATCTGATAACTGCATTCCACCGTCGTTTCCAAATGCACTGCTAAATAAAGAGACTTCTTATCGTGTGCCCTAATTCGTCAGAAACTCTTCCTTGTAGGCGTGTGTTTGACTTCCCGCTTAGTACAGCAGCCAACGGCTTGGATCTGATTCACTTATGTTCTTTTCTCCTGAGTTGTATTGCCCGGTGACACACCTTACATGGACCTGGAACAGTTTGTCTGCTCAAAATATGTACACACTGTGCCCTGGTTGTACACACCAGGGCAATACAACTCTAAAATAAGAAGAACACTCTGGTATAGTTTGACGAATTGACATGGAAGAAAATGACCAAAACATCATAAACACCAACATTTTGCAGGTGCATGGATGAGAGTGGGTCAGTGCATGGTGTCCTGCCGTCACTAGGTGACAGCAGTGAGTTCAACAAGAGGTTCAGAGGAGCTTCACATCCTGCAGCTAATCTTTAGCTCCTAAACAACAGGAGCCCTATGTTTCTATGCCTTCACCACAGGACTATGCAAAATGAACCACTGGTATGGAACTGGAGATCATGTACCGCTGTCAGAGTCATGCAAATCCCCCCAGGGTTGACCAGTTTAACAGTTATTAATAGATAACCAGGGAACAAATGTCAATGATGGAGCATATGTACAGTGCACAGACAGTTTTGCTTGTTGTGAACCATTTTACTGTATCGCCAAACATTGTTTTTTTTTCAGAAAAATGAAATAAACATCAGAAATATTGTATGTTGAGTTCTGCTGAGAGCTTACTACATTTTGAGTAAGTTTTCCCTACCAATACATTTGTGAAATCAACTAATGTCTTTCTCTCCCAGTAGATATCTTTAATTTTCCCAGCATATGTAAAAATGGTAACACAATCATTCTTATCTGCCTTTAGTTTAAAAAAGTTCTGATCAACAAAATCACATATTATGTCCATAGATACAAACATTCATTATTAATATTATTAATGAATTAATATTAATATTGGGAGGGATGAAACCCACATGTCCTCTAAGATGTGCAACTGTGGTGTACAATAGGCCTGTTTTAAGAAAAACACAGTAGGACACACACAGGTGTGAATACTTAATTAATGATGGTTGAACTCATCAGTGTCAGTGTCGTAGTTGTGTGCATTGGTACGAAAGATACCTTTATCCTTATCTCAAACAGTGGTGCAAATCTATTTTTTTTTCTTTTTTCTAATTCTGACATATGATGAGTTGATTTTTCTCTGTTTTCACCTGATGCCATAGAGATAGCAGGTCTGCACCCCTGCCCCCCTGCACCATGACAAAGTGGCTGTTGCTTCGATCCCTGAGTCAATATTGACCAGCAGCCATGCAGCAGGAGAGAGAAGCAGCTGGGAGGAGGAGAGCCAGGAGATCATCATAAGCTACACACACACACACACACACACACACACACACACACACACACACACACACACACACACACACACACACACACACACACACACACACACACACACACACACACACACACACACACACACACACACACACACTTTTAATAAACCATAAACTAAAACATCTGCACACTGTCAATACGATGTGATATTGAGAATGAATGCTCTCTTCCATCCTGAGGCCGAGATACATTGTTATATACATCAGCATTTTTAACCTTAGATATATATTAGTACAGTTTAACTACACATAACACACCCTACACACAAATAGTTTTGTGTTTGTTGATCATTTGTGCCATTTGCAAGTGATTTTTTTTTTAAAAACAGACGAAACTTCTACTTCATATATCTTTTTGCTATTAGATACATTTTATTTCATATTACATCCACCTCAGAGAGGTAATGTGCACATTGTCATACTGAATGCTTTTCAACATTTCCAGGAGAGAAACATGTCTGAATTTGATCAGTCCATATTACCATAGTCCTAGTTGCATGTGCATGTGCTCTTTTGTTCAGTATGGGCACATTTTTCCATTTGGGCGATTATCTGCTTGAAGTTAGATCTTATAATGATTTTAGAGCACAACTGCTTGTATTTGCCCTAAAATTGCGTTCAAATACAAGATGTGGTGTTTGCTTGATCAAGCGGAAAGTTTAGTCCTTGCTTTGGCTCGGAGAGGCTCCACAGGTTCCTTAACTGAACTGCTGAGGATTTATGGCCTTTGCAACATCAAATATCTCCTTTAAATGTCGTCTGATAATGGGAGCTGTAAAATAACATTGCCAATTGTGCAATGAATGTAAAACATGACTTGCTCTGGCAGTATACATCAGCGTGGCTTAGTTCCAGTAAAAGCTTGGGAGTGTCAGACTGTTTGGAGCGGGGGTCTGGGTGATGCCATGGGTCATCCTGACCTGACGAACAATATGCTGCATCACATTATATTTTTAGTTCATGTCTCAAAACACTAGTCTTCACATTCTGGAAAATCCCAAATCTGTTGTTGTGTCTGTTTGATGTTTCTTATCAGCTTCTTTGTAATTGTAAGGAAGTACTTTAAAAACAATATTATACAAGTGAGAAGTTAAGACGTAATCAAACAACACTGAGACGGAAACCAATTTGCTGTGCAGTGACTAAGCCAAAACCTCAAAGCTGCTCTGATCTGACATGATTTAACAAAAGAAAAGATGAGGGAAAGCTCAATCCCTGACTACACACACACACATTTTACATGAAGAGCAAACACAGGCGAGAGACTTTCAAGTCTTGGTCTTGATTCAAACCCACAGAAACACTCGGTCACACACACACACACCCTGCTGCAGTGTGTGTTGACACACTGAGACACACCGCCAACGCTACAGACTGGCAGCCCTCCACAGTTCTCCCAGTGCAGGATCATTCACAGGTCATGTTTATGGATTGGGAGGAGTGGATGGATTCCACATTTCACTTTCCTCTTCCTTATATCCTCACTTTGTATCAGTCAGCAGCAAACAAAAATGTGTCTCTCTTTGTGTGCAGCCATCTTCCTGTGATTCATGGGTGGAGTGACGACATCTTATTGCTCTGATAGAGATCAAAGCTGCAGCTCAACCCAATAAAAAGACACTGCGATGCAATCAAAGCACAAGTGGAAAAGTGTGATCACTGATGGATTTATAACAGAGAAACCTTAACAACCCATGATAATCACTAAAGTAGCCAAACGATTTGCATGATTGATACGTTTTGTTTTAGGGGGTTCACAAGAACAGAGGAGAATTGTGCTCTCTTAACCCTTATCTTTTATTTCAATTATTTAAGCTCTCTGTAGAGGATTGTTTTTTCTTGCCCACACTTCCTGGTTAAGTCAACTGAAACAATGTTCCTGCAAAAGCTTGGCCAAAACTAACCAAAAAGAGCAAATGTATCTGTTGTTCATGTAAAGTTAAACATATTCTCTTATTGTGTCTCCTGTTAACGATGCTCACAAAAAAAAATAGTTTGGCAGATTTGACCAATATGCGTGTTTGCATTCTTGAAGAGACTCCCACATTTGTCTGGTAAATATAAAGCTAAAGATAGCAGCTGGATAGGTCTAAATGAGCTTATCAACATCTAGCCTCCTTTTGAATGTAACAAAATCTGCCTGTCATTGCCCCTACAGTTCACTTATCAACATGTTGTATCTCATTTTACAAATGTTTCATACAAATACGAATGTATAGCAAATGTTATCAGTTTCACAGGTCATGTATGCCGGACTATTCGGCTTTACCAAGCTATGACCTTCAGAAGTTTTGCCGTCACCTTGAGGTCGCAGTTACTTTCCATTGTCACTGTAAGTTATATTTGATCATTATGTTGATTATTACTTTCTTTTAATTGTTGTCCTCTTAATTTTTCTGACTGATTCCAGTATGTTGTATGAGCGCTGTTTGCTGGGCTTCAGTATCCTGTCCCCATGGTCGCTTGGCCTGTATTAAACTGCATTAAAACTAGATATTTATAACTCTTTTTTTGTTGATACAAATGTGTGTAGGCGAGGATGTTGAGTTTGCTGCATTCTTTTCAGGAATTCTCTCTGCCATGTTGCTGCTAACCGATGCCTAGCTTAACTGCTAAACTGTTTTTTTTTGTCTTTGGTAATTTTTTAGGAGCATGAAGTCAACAAACAAGATACATGTTAATGAGTAAGCTTAAGAGGTGCTAGTATTCATATTCTGATTCCTTTAACCAAGCTAGCGGCCTCCCTGTGTTTTCAGTCTTTACAGAGATAAACTAAGATATACTGTAACTATTCCTTTAAGTCGGACCTTTAAAGTTGTTACACAATTCAGAATTAACTTCAACATGAGTCCCCCCTTTTCACATAGCTACTGGGAACAGAATGTTATAAAAGCAAGCAGTATTTTCCAGTCTCTGAGGGGACACGAGTGGTCGGAGAGTTCAGGTTGAGGGTAAGGTCCAGCTCAGTCTGTGGAACGCTACATGGCCGCTGGTTCCTGAATATCACGCACACATGATGTACTTTACCCTTTTTTATTTCAGCCAGTTTCCAAATGTTCTGGTCTGTGCACCCACCAGGCCGTGAAGTGAGGAGCTAGAGGTCGTGAGAGGTCAGTGAAGAAACCGAAAAAGCAGCCAAGCACACCTTGAGCCAACATCAGTAACTTACATTGTGTTCCTGAAGATAATGTTTTCAAATGATCCAGAGAACAGGTTGACGCTGGCCTGATCCAGACTCAGAGATTGATCATAAACAGGCCAATTAATTCATGAAAACCATTTTATTCAGTATATTGGAGATAAGAAATTAGAAAACAAAATATTTCTAACTCGAGATCTATAGGCTTCTGTTTTTTTTTGCATGGATGTTGATATTTGTTAAGGCTTTTATCCAAACACCATTTCAGTATTTTCATGTTTTCCTGTCTGGGCATGGCAGAAACAATTATTATTGAGGCCAGCAGGTGTGAAATAGATAAATGTAAAGCGTTACATCTTAAGCAGTAATAGAGGTCATTATTGAGCTTGGAAACTTTAAGTCTCAACCTTTGACTAATATGAACCAAAAATCCACAAATGTGACATTTAAGGACCTTGGGATTACACTAGTGTTTAATTTACAATCTCAAAGATCTCCATGTTGATCTCTTTGGGTTCCGGTTAGGGTAAGGGATGGATTTCATCAGTTAGCCATAGGCTCAATTACCATTGTGTACTTAAAAATCCTTAATGTTACACATTCTGCGTCCGTGGAGAGCTGCGGTCGCATAGATGTGGACGCAGTTGAGGGCCTGCGTTGTGCTGGCACTTCACTTATGCCCACTTCCAGATACAAACCCTTTTCCAGTCAATGATCTTATTGTTATGTTGTTTGAGAGGGAATCAACACCATTTGTCTGTCTTTGTATTCAACTGGTGCCCTGTTTTGTGGGGTCCAAACCACAACGTTGTGGGCGAGGACAGACATCCATCTGTGTCATTTTGAGGGTCTTTTTGTTACAGGATCCAGGAAATTAGGCACTCACGGTAGAAATTTGCTGTTGAAAATGTAAACATGGGCTTTTTCTGTTTGGGTGCCGTGAATCGTTTTGATTCACGGCACCCAAACAGAAAGAGCTCAGGGACAGGCATTAAGTAAAACAGATGGAATTAGCCAATCTTCTCTTCGATCGACTTGTTTGCTTTCATGTAGGTCATATGAAGGGCATCAGTGTTATTGAGACAACCTTGAGACTCTTTGTGGTAACTTTAAAGTAATTGCCGTGTTGGTCTCTGCCTGACTCATCTGCTCAGGTCTGTCTCTACGGACAGGTGTAGTAACAGGAAACAGTTCCAGTCCCGGATGGTCCCTGTCCCCCCAGTTACTCAACGCATGTGTCACAGATCTGCGTGTTCCTCGTAGCGCTTCAGTGCTCAGGTCTCTTTCACAACAGATGTGACGGTCTGTCTCCTGGATAAACACTTTTTTGCTGCTTGTTATTATTTGTTGTTAATGGTTGACACATATTAAATGGAAACATGTGAAAGTGCCAAGAAATTGTACGCCAAAGTGTTGCTGCCCAGAGGTGACAAGGTGTGTGTGTGTGTGTGTGTGTGTGTGTGTGTGCGTGCGTGCGTGCGTGCGTGCGTGCGTGCGTGCGTGCGTGCGTGCGTGCGTGTGTGTGTGTGTGTTGACACTCCTGTCAGGAAATCAAATTTTTGCTTCACATAAATTTCACATAAGGTCTTTCATCTACTTTTCCCAATACATCTTCAGTTTGAAACCAATATCCAACTTTTACTTTATCCATCCGTTCCACTGTGGTTGTGGGAAAAAGGTTTAGTGTCAGACATCAACTTGCCCCCTTTGTTGTCGTATTAGGACAAATCAATCTATCAGATTTAAAAACGAACACATGAGTCATTAACTTGTCACCTTAAGATGACGGAGCTTCAGACAGAATGTCATTTATCTGTTTCCACTGGGTTATTACTGTGGCACTTTACACAACGGAGCGAAGTGCAGCTTAGGTGTGTAACTCAGGGAAACTTTACACAAGAATAGTAGCTGGAGATAAGAGTGTAATCTGTTTAATGACACCAACCACACCAAAAACTGAAGCGGATCTTTAGATTGAAGAAAAACTGTTTGAAGATGTATTTCGGGAAAACAAAAAAGTACCTTAAATAAGACTTCATTGTAATAATATCATTAACTTTCTTACAGGGAATGGTCTCCTGGACAGAGCAATGGGGTGTTAATTGAACTTCTATCTCTTCCTCAATTTTGTATTTAGAAAATGTTTATGACATTTTTATATTCAGATAACCATAAGCATTTTCTGCCTCACAACACATTAGCTCTGTTGCTAATAGGTTTAGGGAATCCTGTGTATTACTAATGATCAACCACATTGATACTATACTGAAAGATTACACGTCTAACCAATAATTGGCTAAGTATCTTGTTGTAAACCATCATGCAGAGGAGGTCAGTGCCTCCTGGTCGTTTTTTGTTTACAGCAAGGTTTTGTTTGCATCAAGTGAAAATTGTCTTTCTCTTCAATGGATAGGGAAATTAAGAAACTACACAATTTGCTTTTGGAAAATGTGGTAATTTGTAACCTGACTGACACACAAGCCATTTTGTTGATCTCAGTAGGTCGTCAGAATCTTCATATTATTACCTTAATATAATATGAGATTTCCATTATAGAGACATTATAAACTACATTTTGAAGCATATGTTAAGCGTTCAGAAAACACAGTATAATCTAAAGGGATTTGAAGTCTCATCTCACATGCCATATAAGCATTTTAATGAGGGTGAAAGTCAATCTGAAGGGTGTTTAAGCAGTATCTTCCTCAGGACACCTGTAAAGTTGTTGCAACTTTAGCATGCTATTTCCCCCTAGTTTAAAGGAACTGTAAACAACTATCTTTTTAATGGTGATTTGTATTTATGTATCTGTATCACTTCTGATAAAAACACACTGTTCTACACAAGGATAGACGCCCAGATCATAAAAAGGTGAAACATACCAACACTTCACGTTGTACAAAATACTATTTTGTTTTCATTCATTATACAGTTTGTTTAATATAGATATATGTTTTTTCTTCGTCTGTGAACAACGATGTCTGTCCAGAGTTAACTTCAGTTAAACAGGGGTCATTTTTCATTTTGATATTTTCCAGTAAAAATGTCAATTAATAGCCAATTGTGAAGTCTAAACATCATTCAAATAACAATCTCAAATATTAAAAATAAATCAATAATATTAAACTTTATTCACGCATTTGATCCCACTTTCAGGACTTCTTCTGCCAATATTTCCAGATGACTTTATACCGACAATTTTTAACAATAAAACATAATTTAATATCTGCAACAAAATAAGATAAATAAAGTTGAAAAGCACATGTGAATGAAATTGCACTTTAAAGTCAGACTGGACACCAGCATTGGCTACACCTGCTCTGTGAGTTCACCCTCAGTCCGTCTTTGTTTCAGAGGTAGCCTAACCTACAACTAAAGGAAGATAAACAACAGCTTTATTATTGTTTTATTTAAAGAACTTTCACGAGGAAACAAAGGTGAAAAGGTCCCTAATAACATCACTCTGCTCTTATTAATGATTAAGTGTTTGTTTAACTCCTGAGTGAATTGAAGTGTTATTGCTATTTTTCTAAATTTGCAAAGTGAGATAAACCTCAATCGTTTCATTTAGCAATTTAAGGGACCAACATAGTTTATATGGTCGTGTCATTGTGCGCAGATAAGAGACAATTGAGGCAATTAAAATGTTTAAAAGGGACTTCTGTCCCACGTTTTCAAAGTTTAAAACTTAAGAGTTTGCCTACATGTTTTAAGTTGAAAACGAATAAAATATTGTATTATTATTGTAATTTCGAAAATAGAGATCAATGGATTCTGATATTATTGATACAAATGAATGGCTGCTTTTTCAGGGAAACTTTAACGTGCAACTAGTTTACTTTTTAGAATTTAAAAGCATTGGCATTTCTTTATCACCCTCTGATTCCCCTAAAACTAATGAGATTATAAACAAACATCTGAATTAATGAGGACAGCAACAGTTTATTAACATGTATCCTACTGAGGACACTTACAGTATATTCCGAACTAATTATATAAAATAAGGAAGGAAATATAAATAGTAGGCTATTGCTTGTACTGCTCACAGAGCTATTTCAAGGCATTATTTAAAAAAAAAACTAACTTCATCAGCGGTGTGAATATGTGCAGCTCGCCTTCTTAAAAGTCTCTATGCCGTATACAACAGGGTCCAAAGTCCATGAAAGTTTTGCTGATAAGGGCAGCCAATAAAAGCAGCAGTGCAGCAGTGTAAACACATGTCTACCTCGGCCCAGAGCGGGCCTTATTCACTGGATTTACATAAGGCTCCCATCAGCCGGCCCACTCATTACCACGTTTTATATCCCCCTGCATGCACTCAAGCATCATGACAAAGTAGCTCCATCCTCCCCTCCAACAGGGAAGTGAAGCAGCTTCTCGGAGCAGGTGTCAGGAGCCGCAAACTCACACAACACTGGAGCAGAGAGGAACTTTATTTTGTAGCTTTATTTTTTTGTAATATCCCACTTTAGCCTCCCCTTTTCCCTCTGCTGCAGCGCGCTCACAGCAGGCCTATGTTGTGTTTTTAATGTTTTCTAAAATGGTATCCAAGCTGACATCCCTGCAGCACGAGCTCCTCAGCGCCCTGCTGGACTCGGGAGTAACCAGAGATGTTCTGATCCAGGCCCTGGATGATATGGACCCCAGCCCGCCGGGCTTCGGAGTAAAACTGGAGAACTTGCCCATTTCCCCAGCTCCTCCGCAGAGCGGCAAGATGAACGGGACGGACTCCGACTCCAAGCCCGTCTTCCACACGCTCACCAACGGACACAGCAAGGGCAAGCTGTCCGGGGACGAGGGCTCCGACGACGGGGACGACTTCGACACACCGCCGATCCTGAAGGAGCTCCAGTCGCTCAACACAGAGGAGGCAGCGGAGCAGAGGGCCGAGTTGGATCGCATGTTGGCGTAAGTTTTCCTACTTTATATAACTTTAAAACTTTTTTTTAAATAGTTAAAATTAAGTTAAATCGCACTTTGAAGGGTGTCATGAGGAAGTGAAAATATGCGCATATTCAGGGTTATTCTGTTTATTTTATAACACACTCAAAATGCTCTTTCTGTTAAGTTTGTTAATGTTAGGAAAGAAGGCCTGTTTGAATAGCCTACATGTAGGCCTATTATAGGCAATAGCAAATGCATTTCCCTTCTGTGTTTACATTTTTAAAATAACCCGCCGTGGTTCTGTTTTCCATTCTGGTTACTAATTACCCACACGGATTATTATTTCTTTACCTTTGCAAAATATCAGCTGAACTGCGATCTATTTATTATTAACTATACTCCACCTCTCAACGATAAAAAGAAATCCGGCAATGGTCGACAGACACGAAGAGAAAGTGAATGCACGTCTGTCTGACATTTAGAATAACACATAGGCCTAGGCCCATTATAAATAATTATTATCATTATTATATAAATAACATAACATGCAAAACTTCTTAATCATACTTATAATAATAGGCCTAATACTAATTACAATATTAATACGACTTATGAATAGCATAATAATAATAATAATACAAATTATGAATAACATTATAATATTAACAATAATACAATAATATTTATTATATCTTTTATGTTTTCCCTATTATGCCAGTAAACAAAAACATCCCAAACAAATCGTAATCCATTTATTCTAATCCGACCTTTTAGATTTACTGTAAAACTAATATTTAAAGCTCTAACACGACCGGAAGAATATCAAAACTAACCCACGTGTAGTTATTATTAATTTTATTCTATAAATCATCAACTGAAAGATACACAGTGGCGTGTGATTAGAGTGAATGGAGATCTGGTTATTCATTGTCAAAAGTTATAAACTAACATCTCCCACTTAACCCGCAGACTTATGTAGGCCTCCACATTCTCCAAAACAAACAGGCGTGTGTAGATTTGCTATAATTACCGATGTCAGTGTCTGGGCCTGCTAATCTCGTATTGTAGGTCATGGCTCCGTTTTACCTCCGAATTGTTTTTGATAGACCTAAATACTGCTGCAGAAATGAGACGTCTTATGAGTAGGCTTTTGTCAATCGCTGTTTCTACAGGTAAGAACACGATTTGATGCTAAATTCATTTTTGGAATCAAAGATTGTATTAATTCACATGCACTAAAAAACGAAATAATGTATTGAGTTTAACTGAACGTCGCTTTTTTATAAGATTAAAATATTAAAATATATCTAATTTTACACGTTCGACTATATCTTCAAGTTACCCTGACTCCAATGTATTTTTGATTAACAATTACAAACATTTGATCATAGAATGAAGTGAGTAAACATTATAATACAAATATTAACTAAAATGTATGACTTAGCCTAATATTGTTTTCAAGTTTTTCCAATACAGACATTTTACAAGTATATTTATAACTGAGTATATCAGAATTTCTTGTCAACCTAAGTTTGATTCATTTTTTAGCTGTTGTTTTTTTAGATTTGTACAGTTCATGCTTGCTTTAAATTCACACAAACTTGATCTAGTTTTTTTCCAGGCTTACATTATGTGTTTAGGCGACAAATACTAAGTCCAAGTTTCTCAACCTGCCTGAATCCACTTGAACTAACCTTTGAAAATATGTACAGCCTATTGAACGGGCTACAGTGATAAACGGTTGTCAGTGAGAGGACTTGTTACCCTTTAAACTTGAAGCCTTGAAAAACATTTAGGTGAAGGAACATGTGTTTAATACTTCCACATTTGTAGATTTTGTAAAAGATATACATTTAATGCCAACAACCTTTACCATAACATTTTCTTTCCCCTTACATGAAGCATTTCGCCATGTATTTATATTAATTTAAGACCAGAACTTTATGACAGCCAAATAAATGTGAAATGTGAAGCTGGTTTTGCCCTCTAAAGACAGCAGTATCGTTCAGTGGTGAAATGTGTTTTCTGCTCCTGTTTTATCTGAACGCAGAGAGGATCCATGGCGTGCTGCCCGCATGATCAAAGGTTACATGCAGCAGCACAACATCCCCCAACGGGAGGTTGTGGACGTCACAGGGCTCAACCAGTCTCACCTCTCCCAGCACCTCAACAAAGGCACGCCCATGAAAACAACGAAGCGAGCGGCCCTGTACACCTGGTATGTCAGGAAACAGCGGGAAATTCTCCAACGTAAGTTAATATTTGTGTTTCTCACAGATTGGCCCCGTCCTGTAATGTGTAGTTAGCAACAGCACAGTGCTTTTTTGGGGTTTCAATATCATGGTGGGTTCGACATGTCCTCACCATGTTGGATGACATATATTCCCCTACAGCAATTTTAGTCATAATTCATCATAGCAAGTAATATATTGTTTCATTGATAGAAAAGACTTCTATCATATGGGTAAACGTTTTACAGATATGCATTTTGGTGTTGTGATTTTGCATTGAAAGAAAGCATTTTGAAATGAGTTTTATTGAATGTACATCTTTTTGTTTTGCAGAGTTCAACCAGGCAGTGCACAGCTCTGGCTGCAACATGACAGATAAAGACAATCAGGATCCGATGTTTTTTTTCCCAGAGTACAACCCGTCTGGTCAGGGCATGGGTCAGACTGGTGAAGAGGTCGGAAGCGAACCCTCCTGTAAGAAAATGAGACGTAATCGTTTCAAGTGGGGGCCTGCGTCCCAGCAAATCCTGTACCAGGCCTACGAACGGCAGAAGAACCCCAGCAAGGAGGAGCGGGAAGCTTTAGTAGAAGAGTGCAACAGGTACATTTAAAACAACAACTTCCTATACCTTCCTTGAAATATTTGACCAAAACAACATTAACCCTAATTTTTTATTTTCCTTATTTATTTGATATCTGCAGAGCCGAGTGTCTTCAGAGAGGCGTCTCCCCCTCCAAAGCTCAGGGCCTCGGCTCAAATCTGGTCACTGAAGTGCGAGTCTATAACTGGTTCGCCAACCGGCGTAAAGAGGAAGCCTTCAGGCAGAAGTTGGCCATGGACTCCATCACCGTACCGTCCCACAGCATGAACTCTCTGCTGTCACACAGCTCGCCACATCATCCCCACATCAGCGCTTCACCTCCCAGTAAGATGACAGTTGACTTTACTTTGCATGCAGTTCAGCATCACAGAAAGCAGACAAGATGTGTCGTGATAACTGATTTGTCTTTTTACTCCATCCTTTTAGCATTGCACATCTTTAACATTGTCAGACAGTTTAAAATAAATGGTCACAAAATTGATACAGCATAAATGGAGATATTGTCTTACTTATTCAACAATATCTTGGTCTTGTTAAAACCTGGTACACAATACTTTCCAAGACTTGTTAACATACTTTGAGGTCAGTGGGGTTCTCCCTTAACTGTCATGTCTGCAGATTCATCATCTGCACTCGTCATTCATTCACAAAAATACCATATGTCTAGAGACCGAGTACGCATTAAGAACGTTTCATTTACAGTACTTATGCCTACATTTTAGATAATAGTGCAAATAAATACATGATTTAGTGTCTTTGGTGTGAAAACGCTGTCAGAAATGGTCAGAAGCACAGTTGATGTGATCAGAGGGGCAGAGAAAGAGGGGAGAAGTGATCAATGAGTGTGAGTGAGTGAGCTGAGCAAATGCCATTGTTATTCTGATCTTTGAAAACACACTGAGAACAATCCACATTGTACCTGCAATCTCCACTCCAAAGTCAGCATGGAGAAGCATGTCACAAAGGGCAGCAATCCTGTGACAGGCCAGGGTCAGGCCAGGGTCGGGGGGGGGGGGGGGGGGGGGGCAGACACATCCAGATTACCTCAACATAACGCCGTCATTTCCACATTTCCTCCTCCCATGCAGGTTGCTAATGACTCCGCTCAAAGAGTCTCCAAAACAAGGAAATGCTGTGCGTTTTGGCCCTGACCATTTCATGTTTGCATTCGGAGTAATTAGTATTGACTGAGTCTACCTGTGTATACGACATAAAAACAAAGCTGATAGGCCTCACAGAGCATTATCCTCCGTGCCATCACTCACCTTCATAAAACTGTGATTTGAGAGTCTCACTCAGAGCCTATTGTTGTCCTCTCGTTCGAACACGAGGCGAGCTTTGAAGGGAAAACAAACTGTTTGCCTTGGCTTGCTCTTTTACCTTTGGTGATTGTCTGTTTGCTTGAGTTTTTTTTGTTGATGCTCAGAACACCTGACCAGGCATTGACCTCAGGTTGCCAAGCCAGAGGGGTCAGCGATAAGGTTATAGAAGGGAAGGCTCGGTGCATTGCGAAACATACTCTGCCCCCCCCCCTGAAAAAACCCCTCAGCTGGCTGCTTACAAGGTGTCCTGCTGGTATCCTGCCGACAGCATCAGCTGTTTTTCAGTGTCAGCCCCTGGCCTGACAATAATATCCCAGCAGGGCGTCTCATTGCGTTGCTAGGGCACGGCCTGTATTATGCATGCTTAATGGACAATTAAAATCCTTTGCTACTACATCTCCCAGGCCTTTGATAAGGGGCTCCTCTGACTTCAACTCTCTATACTCTCCCTCAGCAGGCGGTCCCATTGTCTGTGGTGTATTAGAAGACTGCAGTGACTGTAACCTAGGTTCATTTATCTCTGCTGGGCCTTGAGGAGGACTGATTTTAAAGTCTCCCCCCTCATCTTTATGGGCATTGGTATAGTTGCTGAGGCTGGGTGCAGACTTGGAGCAGCAGGAGCTGTCCACTGAGGAATGGGCTCTTTTCTGGCCAGACAGGACTGATGACCCCTTCTGCGCCTACAGAGAAAGCTATAGTCCCCCCCTCCCTAAACCGCCGCTGCACCTTCAGTCACACAAGAGAGGTCACTGCTGGGTCAGATCAAAGAAACTCCTCGTACTTTGGGAGTTTTTATTGATTCTGTTTCAGCTCGTTGATCAGTCGGTCACAACTGAATGGACAGTCAAACACTGTGATGTGCAGTTTTGGCGGTGGCTTTTTTACCTTCAGAAATGAAACTGATTTCAGGCAAGATTACATTTTGTTGGCAGTTCTATGAGCGCACGCACCTGTGTTTTCTTATTTAATATTTACCTACTGTTCATCCACTTATATTGTTTACTGAGATCACGTAATCAATCTAATTTATGACATTTGACTTCAAAGCGTTAATTCCCCAAACAAGTTAGTTAACAGTTGGCCAATTTATTAGTTTGATTTTCTTATTTAAGTCGTTTTTAAAGAAACTGTTGTTTGCAGTGGTGGTAGTACATTGCGGTAGGGGGTAACTTACCAAACGATCTCCATTGTATGTTAACTTATAGTTTTACTCCTATATATTTTGGAGGGACATTATTGACATTTTACTTCCCTTTAATTTATTTAAAATCATCTAAATATTTATTTTCCTTTTTTCAGAAAATGAGATGATAATTACAAAAATGACAATGCATGTAAAGGATTTGTTCCTAATGATTTAGCTTTACAAAAAGCAGGTTTTGGTTGGGGCCATGTTCCCCAAAGAGCCATTTCACCTCTAAAAGTCTTTACAATCAAACCCCAAAGTGATACAACTCAAATACCTTACAAAAAGCACAGATTATAAAAAATACAACATGTTTTCCTGTTCCTGCCTCATTAATCATCTCACAACTCCTCAGATATATTTTGTGACCATTTGAAGGGGACTAACCCCTTTGGAAACCTCTGCACTAAACTTCTCACTGTATATAAAGTATAGACAATACTAGGTACAGCAGTCAGATGCTGCCTATTGGAACATTAGTAAGAATCGCATAATGTCAAATATTATTTTTTCTGCTTGACAAGTTTAACTTTTATAATACTTAGGTCCATGTGCATATGGATGCAGGATTTTAACTTACTTTAGATGATTACTTGGCAGCTAGAGTCACCATTACACTGAATCATCGTTCTGCATGTTAAAAAACAAGCAGACTCAGAAGTTCCTGATCAGACACAGTACGGGGGGTCTTATCCGTAGGTTGCATTGCTTTCCGTCACCTCAGGCCGGTTTGAAACATCACACACACACACAGACACACACACAGACACACACACAGGAAAAAGGATGGCCTAGCTCTGCACTTTCCACTGCTCTGTTCTCCCAGAGAGCCACAAAGAAGAGCCTGGATACGTCCTGCAGAGACCCAGGAGGTCTGTCATATGCAGCAGTACTACAATGAGCACTGCCTGGGGTTGGGGAGGCAGGCTTTGATATTACATGGGTCACACAGGGAGCTAGAGCCTTTTAAACCTGCTGAAGATCCGTGCTACCACTCCCCTTCGGAAGTTCTCGCCCTCCCCCTGCTCTCAAAAAAGACCCTTCAGTTTTTCATGGATTGTCACATCTTGCCAGAGCAGTTCTTTAGCTTTTGCAGAATCTATAAGTTACATTTTATTTGGTGGTTAGTCACTTAATCTGTGTTTGAAGAAAACCTTTATTTTACATTAGCTTTCTAGTAACCTGAGTCTCTTAGTGAAGATCGTGGAAGTCCTTCTACTTACGATGAGACTCCCTGCAGCTAGAATTACTGCTGAACCCAAAGAAACAAAACTGTCCTGAATAGCATCCTTTTCTCCCTCTGACACTTTAAGAGGTCGCCCAGCTCAGAGATAACTGCCTTTTTATGAGTCCTCCTCTATTGTGTGGCAATGGGGGTCATGAGTCCAATGGAGTGCTTTATTGTTCTGCGGCGGTGTTTACAAGGCACGGTGGAGTGTAGTGGGGTTGCTAGTATGTTGCAGAAGACAATATGAAGTCTGTGGGCTGAACAAAATGGAGGGCAGTTATAGGATGAAATATGGGTCTTTGGCTTCAGACGGCGCGTTATCTGTTTTTTAAGTGTCTGTAGTTAAAAGAATAGTACCAGGGAAGCTGTTTCCTCCCATTTCCAGTCTTTACGCTAAGCTAAGCTAGCCAGCTATTGGTTGTAACTGTTTTATTAAGGGCATAGGAGCAACTGTGATATCACTGTTTGCAGCATGTATTTCCCAGTTCTCAAACTATTGATTTGAATATAGAGCATCTGATTATCCGTACACATCCAACTTCTTAAAGAATTGCGCCATTTTTACGATGAAAAATGATTTGTTTTCCTCACACGGAGCAAACACATCCTGTTCCAGTTTCGAGTCCCGACAAGAAATCAATGCCCCCATCATTGGTCACATTTAGTGTCAGCGCCTCTCCCTCCGTTTTATCTCAGAATGGCTGTATATCAATGCCTCCTGTCATGTCTGAGCGACCCCGACAGGGCGTTCAGGCTGTCACACCTGGGTCAGGGACGGAGGGCTCGGGCAAGATGGGAGATCTGAGTGCAAACAGAGTCTGTCTCTACACTGTCACTGAGGGAGGGACGCTTTCTGTGTCTGTGTGAGGCTGAGACCACAGGATAAGAATGTGTTTGACATTGCTCGTAATTGTGTAATGTTTACTCTGTTGGTATCAGAGGGGGCCTGCATCGGCAAACAGGAATTTGATTGTCGGTTGTGGTGGGGTGAAGCATTTCTTTGGGCCTCCAGTGAGAGAAATCAAGAGGTCTAGACATGAGATTTTGTGATAGCCCTTAAAAGAAGAATTACATACATCACTGTGAACATATATAAGGTGTACTGAACTTCTGTACTTAAGTAACATTTTTAGGACTTTATTGATGACAATTTTTTCTCTTTTTGAACTGACAGGTTTAGTTTTGAGTTACTTTCACATCTTTCCATAGATTTAACACATTTGAAATTCTCTGATTGTTTCATTTAGTCTTAAGATGGTAAAACCAAGGTTTGAGAAATGTACTAAGGGGAACCACATTTTTTTCTTCTGTTCAACTAAATTAATCACCATAGTGAAAATGTGCTCACACATTGATCCATTAGTATTTAACATCTGACAGTGTAACACACAATAATATAAAAAATAACTCTAACCTCTACTTCTACATTTGCTTGATGATACTAGTGAAACTTCACACTGACGTAATTACGAACACCATCAGTAGCATGTGTGTGCTGATGAGAGAGACTGTTGTGAGTGAGGGAACGCAGTGAATGGCCTTGGCTGAGCTACACAGATAGCAGCAGACAGGTCGCTGTGTTTGTTTGCTCTGTCCTCCCCTGTCTGAGTTAAAGAGCAGGTTGATTGGAGTGACAGTGGAGTTTCTAGGCACAGAATGAGGCTACTATCTCTCTGCCTACATCAGTAATATAGCTGTAGGACCAAGCAGCTGTTATAGTTGTAGGACAGGACAAGTGAAACTAACTGTGTGTCTCTCTCTCAGTGCGTTACAGCCAAGGCCCCGGTGAGGTCACCTCCTCCACGACCATCAGTCACCACAGCAGCAACGGGATGGCCACCAGCCAATCGGTGCTCCAGCAGGTGTCTCCGGGAGGACTTGACCACAGCCACAGTCTGCTGTCACCTGACGCCAAGATGGTGAGTGAACACACCTGGGCCCTCATGGCCTCAGATTAGATAAGACCCAGCCTGCGTTTAGCATAAACGTACAAAGCAAGTTCCTGGACCTCCTCTCTCATGGACCCACGGGCAAAAGCCAACAATTAACACATTGTGCTGCTCTGTTTGGAAGGTAGACTATAGGGCACAGCCTTCACCACAGTGTACCAGGCATGTTCATCACTCAGCCAATAAACCTGACAAAGAAACATTCTGTTCTCATTGATTAAATGCCTCGCAGAGAGGAGCCTCAGGTGGATTGCTGCTTGTTCTACCAGAGAAATGACGCCAACATTTGATTGTGCCCAATGTTTCTTTTTGTGTCAACTTCAGAGTTTCTCCCTTCTGCCCTAGTCCAATATTTGATCAGTGACAAGGAAACCTGCGCAGTGACCCTTAGCAGTTGAGAAGTGGTGCAACAATACTTTTTATGTATTATGTGTGATTTGCTGTCAAAGTTTAGTTTCACTTTATTTTATTTGAGAAGGGACAGGGTAAATAAGTGAGTAAACAACAATGTCAGAATTAGCCACAAGGCTATTCATCATCTGTTGACCCTTTGTAAGGTGTCATACAAGCCTTCCTGAAATACATCTAAACAAAAACAGGGTATTAGGTTTAAAGATTTGAAAAGGACACATTAAAGCAATAAAGACATACAAATATATTATTTGGAGCAAAGTTCTGTCTCCATTTAACACAAAATCAAACTGACTGAACTACTTATCTTGTTCAGGGTCAACTGTAATATTCAAATGTGCACTGACTTCCCTGCCAGACCCAAATACTTCTGCCTTTTGGAGCGTCATTGTGTGAAATTACCACAGCCAGGGCAGGCAGTGTATTGTGCAGCAGGTCAGAGCGGGCAGTTTCTTATCTGCAGATGTGTGTTTGGCCGGCCTGTCCACTGTGGGCAGCTGGCAGTAGTCAAATAGTCTCAGCCCCACCGAGTGGGAGGATCTCAATCCAGATATCCATTACTAAATGCATTAATGTTTTTTTGTGCAAATATTTACTTAGGTATTTGTATGAAGCGATACAAAGTTACTTTATGCTACACAAACTCATTCACAATCCTAATTTCTAGTCTGCTTTTTTCTTCACATTTGTTCCTTATCAGTATTTGCCTGTGTGCTGTGTATGAGTGGAGTGACACAAGTGCAGTGTTATACAAAATAATCTGAACTGAGTCAACATTTATGTCTGTTGTTAGTTTATTACCCAACATCTGTTTCACTTTGAAAATGCATTTATGTGAACCTAAATAGCAGACACTCAACGTGTTGCATGTAAGAAATATCAGAAAGCTAAATCAGTACTGTAATTGTATCTTTCTTTCTTTTATCTTTCCTCAGATTTCAGGTTCAGGTGGAGGACTTCCTCCAGTCAGCACACTGACCAACATCCACAGTTCCCATCACAGCCACCACCAGAACCTCATCATGCCTCTATCTGGAGTCATGGCCATAGCACAGAGTAAGTCCTCCAACCCTTTAGAAAAGAGAGAAACACATTTAATTTACTCCACCATGGACATGTTTTAACTGAGGTTTTGCTGTGTCTCTCTAGGTTTGAACACATCACAGTCTCAGTCGGTGCCAGTGATCAACAGCGTGGCGGGAAGCCTGGCAGCGCTGCAGCCGGTGCAGTTTTCCCAGCAGCTCCACAGCCCCCACCAGCAGAGCCTGATGCAGCATTCCCCCAGCCACATGAGCCAGCAGCCGTTCATGTCTGTCACTCACTCACACAGTAAGTTACACATATGTAAAAGAGCCTCTAGGATGCTTTGTATGTCAGTTAAACTAGTGGTTCCCAACCTTTGTTGTTTGTGTTGCTGTAACAGATATGTGTCTGCAGTTCAAAGAAGTAATGTACCTTTTTCAAGTTGTTTCCTGCAAATCATTTTTAAGGTCTGAAAGGGTAAACAATAAAAATAAGTAATTGGAGAAAAGGAAAATCATTGTCTAGAAATTACCCCTAAGAAGCATTTTAGGAAACTTGAACTGAACTGAAGCAGTGGATATTTTAGAAATAAAGCCTTAAAAAACGCTCTCCACTCTTTTATGATCTTTTAAGTTTGGTTTACTTTTTTTTTTAATGCAATTAGAGCGTAAAACAGTCATCTTTTGCTGCTTTCCTATCTGTATTACAATACTAAAAGTAGAAAGATTTGAAAGCTTTCCTCACAAATTACTAGATTTTAGACCAGATCTTCTTTAATAGTGACTTTGCTTCCTTTTGATCATCATAAACATTCAATGTTTTTTAAGACCCTACAACATACTGTTTTTGTGTTGTAAAGTGGAAATATAATTGAATCTATCTGACTTTCCTCTGCAGTGTATTCTCACAAGCAAGAGCCCCCACAATATTCCCACCCGTCACGTTTCCCCTCGGCCATGGTGGTCACAGACGGCAACAGCCTCAGCGCCCTCAGCTCCATGTCAGGCAAAACGGTGAGTCCTTCACATCATATCTCATCTCAGGGGCCACAGCTGCATGTACTTACCTCTCTCTGTCTGCCGTTGCGGTTTTAAAAGTAAAAAAGTAAAAAGTCTGTGATCACTATTGGGGTATTTGCATGATAATCAGCAGTACATTGAAATGTTATCGCCGTTACTGTTAAAATTATTACATTTTTTGGGAGTTCTAACGTTTGATCAAATCTCTTAAAAATAGTGCTGTTACTTTTTGACTAGCACACTCATTTCCTGTTTATACACATACATCGCCCTTACTTTGTTCTGATTAAGAGAAACAACACATTCAAAGCACACACTAACAGCAACAGGAACTACATCATGACAGGGAGAAGTGTTTGTGTGTTATGATCGTGTGTTGACTTTGTTTAATTCCTGTCACATTAGGATGGTGCTGTAAACAAGATGGTGCAACTCGGGGGTCTTTCCTGGGTAAATACAATTTTAAATCAACATAATTGCACACATATCCTTTATGTAGGTGTGCAGACTGCTCCTTTTAATGTTTATAATTTCTGTGTGGAGCTGCTGCTGATATTTAAATGTTTTCACTTGGATTCAAACCAAGAGACAAGACAGATATATGAATAGTATACTCCCCAGAATTCCTATTTCCTCTTAAATAGACATCTAATCAATCACCTGCTCCATCAGCCTGAACGCCTCTTGATTAATGCTGCCTCCTTTCACTTTCCTCTCCCTGGTGAGAGTACCTCTGCGATTAGGAAATGAGCCCCGCTTTTAATCAGGGTTCTCAAGCCTTGTGTGCTGCTACTTTGCTCCATGCTACAGTGAGGCTGGAGATGAGATGGGCTGAGTGGGGGTAGAGTTTTTTTTTGGGTAATTACACCTCTTCCTCTTTCCTACTTCTCACTGCTCTCAGTGATCGCTCTAGCCTGAAATGTTGTCCACGGTGCTTTCACACGCTCAATTTCCCACGCTGAGTCAGAGCACTCGTAACACAGCGCTGCTACTGACAGACAGATGGGTTGAAGGGATGATAGCTCAGAGTGCAGTATATCCTCAGTGGGGGGGCGAGGTGTAACAGACCTCCATGAGGAGGCAATAATATATAGGAACCTTTTGGTCAGTGTGTAGCTTGTTTTAATTTGTAAAACAAATGAAAAAAAAGGACTATATCAAATAACTTGAATATTGAATATTCACGTGTTTTCTCTTTAGTTCGATATTTTAGATAAGATAAATACTGATATCAGTATGTTTACAACTATATATAACTAGAGGCTTTATTTGTTTTACAAGACGCACACTTTTTTATATGACTGTATAAAGTATACATTTAGACTGTTTTCATATATTTCATGGACACATTTTGGATTTGTGTCCAATAATCGATACAGCACCAATGCATTTTATTCCAAGTAATTTCATGATACATCTGTCAGTAAAAAAACTCCTTATGAAACATAGTGAATTAAAAAGTACTAAGAGCAAAAACACTAGAACCTTAAAATAACAGTTCTTGATACTTAATTCGTATTTTCCCCTACGGGCATCATACACCTGAGACATTTGACCAACCCATTTATTTAGGGGGTAATTAGCTAGCAGGCTCTCCCAGGTATTTTCTTATCAGGGCTTTATTTGGACGGGGCAGCCTTTTTTTCTCATGACACAACCAGCCCTGCTCCGGCTTTATAACTCATTGTTTACCGAGAACCCTTCATTATACCTGAGTCTGTTTCAAACTCACCTCTGCTCAAAGCCTGGCGTCTAGCTGGGGGTCAGCTTTATCAGGTGGAGCTGTTTGCTGGCCGCAGGGTCACACCAGGGTCACCTACCTCCAACCCTGAAGAGCCAGGGGGAAAATAAATTCCACAAACAATCTAAAAAAAAAGGAGAGCATTGAAATGGAAACAAGGCTTTTGAGAGTCAGGAGAAGAGGGATGAGGAATGTATTTGGTCAGGTGTGGCACACACATGAAGGTGCAGGGGTGTTGTATTTACCTGTGGTGGAAGACGTATTTAATTAAAGGACTAATGTAAAAGTACCACACTATAAAATACTCCATTAAGAATAAAAATACTGCATAGATAAAAGTGTAATTATTGAACCATTTAAGCAGCATTTTGTCAAGATGGAGCTAATTTGACTAGTTCTTTAACCATTGTGAATATGTTTATTTTTTTAAATAATTGTTAAAGTAGCATAAAATGGATAATCTCAAGTTACTCAAAGCTGTATGTAGTTACTTTCCACCACTGGTATTTACATGTAAATGTGTCACCTCCAGGAAGCCTTGTTGCCCATCACATAACCTGTGGTACTGGACAGATTGTTTTTATTGTTTTATGTAACGCAGGACTACTTTGTCTCACATTTTTCTCCTTCTCCTTTCAGTGTCCTCTTCAAGCTTGGTGAGAGCGTCCACCTGACTTCCCCGGTGCCCGGCAACGGAGGCACATTTTTCCACCCTCTCACCGCAGTAACCATGACAACTCTTAATAACCGGCAACGGCGCGCTGGATGATGAGTCAGTCAACAAAACCAAAGAAGAGGCAGCGGGCCAGACGGTGAAAATGAGAAATGGGGACAGAGGGGGAGAAAAACAAAAAAACTCACCTGAAAAGTGAAGAGACTTGCTTCACCTCCGTCGCACACAAATGATAAACAGGATGATTTTAAACACAATCTTTGAAAACAGTATTCAGTTTTTCTTATGCCCCCGATCACCCTCTTTTCTGACATTGCAAAGGAACAAAATTCAAGCACCCAAAAAGCACTCAAAAACTGTTTATGTGGTGCAGACTTAAACGAAGGCTCTGGGACAACTTAAATTACACTGTGATTTAAGGTGGAAATATCGAGGCACCCTGAAACTAACAGAGACAGTGATCAGCCTCTGTGAAGGCTGAAAGACTCAAGTTCCTGGAGGCCTTCACAAACAGCCCTGCACGTGAGCAGATTTGTGTGACAATCACAATAACCCTGTATTGATTTTTTTATGCATGCATTAGACATTTTTACTGGTCTTTAAAAGGAGTCTTCCATATGTTTTCCTCTACACTCAGTTAGTGCAGGCGATGAATACAGAGGGATTCATAATTTCAAGTTGTTCAAGTTGTTTATACTGTGATTGAAAAGACTGACAATCTTGAAAGGACTATGCAATGTGTCAATCGGTGTAAGAAATGCTTTGTATAACTGGATTCTGCACAGAACTCGACACACTTGAGACTGGAAATGAATATGCACTATCAGTGAAGTCACCAACAATTGCATATATACATTATATAATTATATATATATAGGCCTACTGGAGTTGCTGTTGATAAAGCTGCCTGTAAACTAACACAAGAGCAGATGGATGAATGTGTGCGTGTGTGTGTGTGTGTGTGTGTGTGTGTGTGTGTGTGTGTGTGTGTGTGTGTGTGTGTGTGTGTGTGTGTGTGTGTGTGTGTGTGTGTGTGTGTGTGTGTGTGTGTGTGTGTGTGTGTGTGTGTGTGTGTGTGTGTGTGACAAATATGCCAAAGAATAAGAGTCAACTTCAATGTACGCAGGGAGGACTGACTCACACACTTCAACTGTGGCCCTTCCCCTCCGTGTTGTTTGCACACAGGTTCAGGTGAATTTCAGGAATGGGACTCTCCCTCCTCCTCTTTCTCCTTCTCCCACTTCCTGCCTTAATGTGAAGAGATACCAAATAGGACAAACATTGTTAATAACTCCTTATCATAAATCATGCCGGCAGGAACCCCCCAGAGTCATGATGAAAATATTGACAAGTATTCAGAAACAAAACAAGTTGTGTACGTCTGGTATTTTGTGAAGGAGAGGGACATGAAAGCGGGCAGTGTTGTGACAGCAGCTGCTCTAATCATCCAGGAATCCACAGAGGCTGAGAAATGTTGGGGAGAGGAGCAGCTGCTGTGGGTACAGACGCCCACGCTCACACTACCAAGGTGTGTTCGGGCAGAAGCAAACTTTATTTGCCACAAATTTGGCCGTTGGAGCCTGTGTTTGTTCGCCCCCAACTATTAGTACTGTTAGGCAAACTCCCTTCTCTCCATTGACTTTGTATGCAAAGTTTGTCCCAACACACAGTTTCAGTTTCGGTTTGCTTGACAACGATGGGAAAGGTTGACATGGGGACCAAATTATGCATCAGGAATTATTTTAATTACACACTTTTCCAACCCTGCAAATCATTAGTGGGTCAGATCCAGTCTCCTGTTCAATATTAGGTCATTACATTTGTTATTATTATGTTGGTTGGTTGTGTGACTGTTATTATAGGCACACCTACTGCCATCTGATCAGAGGGCACTCATACTTGTGCAGGATGTGATTTTTTTTCTCCTAATGTATTATTTTTGTATAAAATGGAATCAATCATAAATCATTATTTATACTTTCTGAGAAAATGTTGATATTTCAAGTAAAAGTTGTTTTTTTCAAAATGAATACATGGCTTTGGTTATTGTGTGTGTGCAAGGCATACGATTGAAAGATAGATTGAACTATTTGATATAAATGTGGGAGGTGTTATAATACATACAAGTATTGATCCTGTTTTCTAATATTATTATAGATATAATATACATATATTCATCAATAACTGAACTAAGTCTGGGCCAATGATTTGTATCCAATAGCTGTTGGAAATATAAGATAACATAAAATGTAAGTGTACCTCAAATGTGTACTTCAGTGCAGTAGGATACTTGAGTTATTTTCCGCCTCTTCAAAGCTGTTTATAGCCTCTACAAAGATGTTGTGGTGTTGCGCGTGATAAGACAAACAGCCTCTTTGAAGTTCATAGATCTAAAGTGCATCTTACATTTCAAGCAAGGTCATTGAACCTGACTTGTTGATAGCATAATTAATTTCAGCATTGATCTGGTACACAGAGCCTTGTGTAAAAAAACTCATGTATAGCTTTTAATATGGTTATTGTAATGAAAAGAAACACAGCTTCATCTTGAAAGGGTTTTAAGTCAGCTCAATGTCCCATGGCTCTAGGGTTACATTGCATATTGCACATGCTGATCAGTTGTTCAGGAGGTGTCTTTGCAAGTTTGCAGTAATATAATGACTTATAACATCTGTTGATATCTAAATCTATATACTGTATGAGGATGAGAGGATTTCTACATTTCTATAAGGAATTGCAAAAAGGTTCATACTTACCTTGTACAGTATGATCTTAATTATTAATATAAATTCTTATCTACCTAAATTCATGTGACAAAAACAAAACAGAAAAACACCTAGAAATTTGACATGATGTAACTGCCCTATTTTGCCCACAGAAAATAACATGCAATTAAAGTGGTATGGATATGGTTGAAGATGAAAGTGTGCATCATGTAAAAAAAAAGAAAAAGAAGGGTCAACACTTTCAAACATAAAACTTACAAAAAGAACAGTATAGTGATTTCCCTTGAGAATGCCTTAACTCTGCTTTCCTATCCCTGTGTTGACCTGCAGCCTACACAGTGGAGCCCTGCTGTTTGCAGCCTTGTAATCCACTGATGTTGCTCTATTTGGTTTTCAATGAGGCCTTTGATTTCCAGACCCAGGAAGCCTCTAAAGATCTGACAGTGTCTCTTTTGCTCTTTTCTGTAAAAGAAACTGAAACACTGGAGGGCTCATTAGCATCTGTTAGAACTTGAAATACAACACTGAACTCATGACATTTAATTCAGAATTAGGGTTTGAATACAGGCTTGATTCATTAGCAGGTTCTTGAACAAATGTGCTAAATACTTTTGTATAAACAGTTTATACGTGAAAACCAATGAGTGATAATGGTAGAAGGTTTAATGTGTTGTCTGCTTTGTCTCCATGGGGATGTATTGTCAGTCTTGTCATTTGAGGAAAGAGCTTGTGCTTAAGCAGGAAGCACTTTAGGTCAGTTTGAACTTATTTGTATTTTTAGGTAGATTCATTTTATTCTTATCTTACAGCTAACTTTGTATGAAATGTTGAAAGAATACCAGCACACTTTTTAACAAACGTCAGCATGCTATTTGGCAAGCCCCCGCAGACTATTTCTTTCTGGGAAAAGTAATCTTTTAAAAAGGTTAAATTACTCTTTATTGCTCCATGTCTCACAGCAGGGGGCACCATTACTCATTTAGGAATTCCTGCTTAAAGCAATAATGCTTAACAAGAGAAAGATTCTCCTAATCCAAGTTTGGTATGATTGTTTTAACAAAACGTATAGGTAAATTCAACTAAGAACTAAACTAAAGGTTAAAACAGTATAATGACAAAGCAAATCATAAACAAATCATGTTTGGTCTCCTTTCTCTTTATCCAGTCTTGAGCCAGGTGTCAACACTCAATAGGTTTTATGACAATGACATGCGCCGTTGAGAGGAGCACAAGGAATAAATTAAGTATCCACTGCACTGTCATCTTCAAGGAAGTCTTCATGGGACTTTTCATTTATTTTCTAAGATAGCCGTGAGCTCCTGAGTGGCTGTGGTGCAGCGCTGTCTGTCTGATTAAAGCAGAACACTTCCAGGGAACAGAGGATCATTGACTCTCCCTTCACCTCCTGTGAGAGGCTTGGCATGTCTCCCAGGCAGCGGAGCATAAAACAGGGAAGGTCATGACTGATCCCGCCTCAACTTTGGCCTGACGAAGTTCATCTGGGTAAATGTTGTCAGTCAATCCATTACATTTTTAAGAAAATCTTAAACCCATAATTCAAACCATTTAATCACTTTCTTTAATGTATTGAGTTACTGAACTCTGAACATGCTTTGAGTCTGCCCACATTTGCACTCAGGCCAAGTTTAGCCTCTCAATCACCGCTAACACTCTGAGAGACATACTGTGAAACATACTGCAATAAAACCATAAATACAGCTACTGTTATCACTGATAGCAGGTATCAATACAACTCCAAAAGTTTCCTAATGACGCTTACATTGTCCGCTGCATATGCTCCTTCATATGGCGCAACAAGAATCATTTAAAGCCCAAAATCAGCAAGGCCATTGAGCTTTGTAGACTGTGCTCACAACACTGAAGCCCTATCTAGGGAAGGACACACAAACTGTTTTACCCTAAGGAGACTTAGATCAATTAGTGACCTTCTCTCAGCCGTTAGTAACCAAGGTTTCTATCTTCACAACAGTGTGCTGGGCTGGCACACTGTTGTCCAGCTCAGTGATCAGGAACTGAACAGTCTGCACTCAGTTTCAGAGAAGGGGCAATTTCAGTAGATGGCACCCTATACTATATTTTATAACCATAGCTCCAAACAATTGCAAATGCTAGCCAGATATAAAATCTATATGTTCCCCCCAACAGTGTCTTAGAAAGATATAAGCAAAAAGCTGGGAACAGTCTGTAAAAGAACAGCAGGTACACTACCTGAAAGCAATCACTAAAATACAAAAAGAAAAGGAAACCATGCGCACTAAATAGAGATACAATGTAGGAGAAGCTCTTTTAGAGAGTGTATCTCTGCTGCAGGGTGGTGAAGATGGAGATAACAGATTCATCTCGAGGACTCAAGAGGTCAACCCAAGGAGCGAGCTGCCACCCGGGGAACAGAGGCGAGGGGCAAAGAGACAGAAAGTGGAAGCTGTAGGGTGAATGTGGCCGTGTGTTTAGCAGAGGCAGAATAAAGGATACTACATCAACTCCAGCTGGGGCCCAAGGGGTTAATGGATAAGACTACCCAGCAGGGGTCAAGGGTCAGGAGGCCACTCTCTGCCAGGGCTAATTGGTCACTGCGACCAGAGTTAACGCCAACATTTCTATGGAGAAATACATACACATGTATGGAGCTGCTCTGACAGGAGAATCCATCAAAAGCCCCCATCAAGGAGGCCTCTGTTGTGCTGCTGCACAGTCATGGAGATCACTCAGGCCTCCAGAGTAACAATCAGCACCCTTCACCGTACATCGCCAGCAGCACCACCTACAGTGACAGCCAGGCCGCACGCGTGAAAAGATTGCTGGCTTTTGATCTCAAGTTTTTCTGTTCAATTTAGCTCATTAGCATTCACTATTGTAAGGACAAGAAAACACAGCATTAATATGAATGTGAGAAGAAGTCATTTGAATTTACATACTTCCTTAACAGGTGAACGTTTTGGAGAGCAAACATGTCTTTATATTATTTGAATCATGTGATGAAGAGATTTCTTTTCTGAATAATGGTCCATTTAGGTTATTTTGATATCTTTAGCTTTGACATCTTCACAGACTCTTGCTTCCATTGACGAGACTTAGGTTGTGTCCTTGTGTGTTTATTTGAGCTATTTTAGTCTAACATAATTTATATGGACCATATGGTAATAGAACTATTATTACTGATCAGTTAAATAAGAAGGAACATTTTTGGGTAAAACCTAATACACATCAAGTGCGAGAGGCTCATGACTTCAATAATAATAATAATTACTTAGATTTATATAGCGCCTTTCAGGGGACATTCATCTTGGCTGCTGTATATGATACCTTACTTTGAGGAATAGCAGCATTCTTTTTCCTTTTGAGAAAATGTATTCAACAACTTAAATCCATCCATGTTAAATTACAATCCTGTTGGGAATTACCACATTACAGTCCTACTTGTTTGTGCTTACAGAAACGGTCCTTCTCCAGCAGATATATGAAAGCAGACGTCTGGTCTAAAACTACAATTCTTCACAGTGAAGCTCAAACTTAACATTTTTCAGAGGCAGGACTTTCATTATCACCAGTGTGGTATGTTTGTAAGTGTTCTCATTACAACAGTTTGAATACATTTTCTGCTGCTCTTTATTGCTTCCATTGAGACTCATCAAAAAGACGATTAGGCCTCGTCAGTCTCCTGTCCCCTCCTCTCCTCTGAGGGCAGATCGTGGGCTTCCTCCCTGCTGTGTGTGCCGGGTTTAGCTGGAGGCCGGCCGACTCCGTCAGTCAGTCATGTCCCCTCGACGCTTGGATCTGGACGGGCTGTGGGCAGCCCCCCAGAGAGGAGGCCCGGCGAGAAAGGTGAACATTAACCCGGGTCCCATTCTGGGCATCCCACCATTCCCCATAAATCATTAACACATCCAGCATCAAGCCTGTGACAGCATCAGCATGACAACATCAATCTGTCAGGATTTCTCTATAACAGGTTTTCAGCCCCACATGCAAATGAATTGGTGAATTTAGACCCTAGTGAACACAGACATTTTCACCCAGAAACACATCTAAAACAACTCATGGTCCTACTATTTGATGCTGGTTTATTCTATATGATTTATTTCAGATAAAATGCCACGTAAAGCCACAAACAACCGTAATTTCTTTGGTGTTTTACCTGGATATTGTAAAAATGAATTTCCTCTAAACATTTACAAGGTCATTAAAGGGTACATACGTCTGGCATTAGGCCATGACAGGCTTTTAAGGCCTGTGGAGATTTATCACAGTCTGGTCATGCTCCTGACAGCTGCCTCAAGTTGTAGATGAAATATGAGAGGAGATTGAATTTTAATTATCTTCTTTTTCTTTGCCTCACTTTAATATCTTCTTAATTATTAGTGACATCCTTTAGTTTAGTTTTTTTGATCAACTTACATGTAAAATACGCACTCAAATATTCCCTTTGTCTTCAAAACCTTTGTTTTAAATGCCCACCAAGAACTATGAAATTGTATGAAAACTCTATGAATTGTATTGTATTTTGTAAACACATTTTATTTGCTTAATCCATTTATTAAAAATTGTAATGTATTGCTGTAATTATTCCCAAAATATTATCTGACTTGTATTAGACTGTATTTATTACACTTTTTTAAATGCTTGATGGACAGTAAATGAAATAAGATCAAAATGGTTCAATTAAAACTGCAGTTTTGTACTTTTAGAGTCACTCTGAAGCCTAAAAGGCCACATCAGTCCCTCTGTCATGCATAATGGACTCTGAATCATTGCTGTTGAATGGAGCAGAGGTATGGGAAGGTTGAGGGCAGACCAGGTGATGGATAGCAGCGGGGCTTGTCATCCGCTGTCTTACACTGCTCTCATTAAGCTGTAAATCTTTCACAACAACAGCCGCAATGAGACAATGCCAGAGAGGCTTTTCCTTGTAGCTCCACCTTGTCATTGGTGTAACAATGAAACTGCAAACTGAATCACTTTGTCAGGACGCACAATGGCCTAAATAATTCAAGCAGCCGGTAAAAATGTTGGACAACACATTAGATGCTATTTACAGTTGACATGAAAGCATTGTAATGGCTCTTTGGTAGACATTAACATATTTAAATAAACATGTTGTATTGTATTGATGTAAAGAAATACAGAAATATTGTCTGCTCCCATGGAGGTCAATTGTGTAGCTAAAGCCCAGGTTAAGGGAGTTTACAAAAAACAAAACAAAATGTCACTAAAATAAATATATTTCACCCTTTTCAATAATAATCACCCAAACATAACCTAAACATAAGTATCCATTTGTTTTATTATGAGCTGAAAAAAACTAGAAACAACATTTCATATTATGAACACTTTTGTCACTTTGAAGCTTCTTTTGAGAGATTTCAAGTAGAAAAAAATGTGTTTGAAAATGCAAGTGTGCTGCAGAAAGATGCCCCTTCAATATTTAGTAATCTGACTCCATCTGATGGAACATGCAGAACACAGATTTCAATCATTCTCATCTTTGTCCAAAATCACAAGAGGATATGTCTGTCTAGAAATAGCTACACTGCAACACATTTCAGACTGCACACACTGCATACAGGTTTCGTTATAAAAGAGGAGCAAAGACCCTTTGTATGTATATGACTGTGCATGAACAACGCTGCCAATAAGCTAAACACTGACATCTGCTGGAAGATAACCTTCATTGCAGTAAATATCAAGTTATGTTAATCGATATGTTAGGCCCTGTTTTATGTCTTGCAGGTAGAAAAGAAGCTCAGGTGATGAAATATTTAAAAGAAATAGAAAATGCATTGGAGCCTTACTGATGAATATTATATTATATTAAAAAGTGTCACCTAGTGCTTGAATTGTGTGTTTCTCATTTTCAAAACAAGACATTTCCACCCAAAAACTTACATAAAGAAGGCACACATTGGTGCATACAATGAATTAGATTAGGTTGTTGTCCAACAGGTTAATAACTGCCCCCCCATGTGAAAACAACACCCCGGAAGCAGGAAGTAAGCTTTGCCTGAGAGGCTGTACTCAGGGCTTCGCCTCCGACACACACCCTACGTCACGCCTGACGTCATCTTCCTCCTAGTGACTGACTGCTGTTATCAAGATGGCGCTGCGGCCAGGATCTGGGGGAGGCGGCAGGTATTTTAGCCTTTAAAAATCAACTCTGTCGCTTAAATGTTAACCATTTGTGAATTATCCGCCTCTGAGTGGCGTTTAGCAACACATTAATCCCAAAGAATGGCCTCCAAGACAGCGACTAAAGGTTGTTCTGTTGTCGGGTGCAGGGTGATGAGATGAGATGAGATGGTTGTCAGGTGTCACAGCTAACGTAAGCTAGCTGGTTTTGTATGCTCAGAGTGTACCAACATAATGCCAAAATGTCCGTATTTTAACAAAGAACACGTGTCATGCTTTGTGTAACCGTTACTGTCACGAACTCTCGCGGTATCTGGTGATATGTCATGATGTATATAGAAAGCAACGCATATTAATCTCTTATAGCATCGTCAGGAAAGTAGCTAGCACCTGTGCAGTCAGGCCCCTGGACGGCTGACAGTCTACCTGGTCTTATGAACTTCATGACTATTGCATACATTATCTGCCATTGGGGTATTACGTATCTGTAAAGTGCTTAACAAAATGAAGCAGATGGGAAGTGCAGGTAGCTGCTGATTTAGTTAATAATTTACCTTTCAACATATTAAGGGCAACTCCATATCTTTTAAAGAGTAATTATTTAATTAATCACGCACTTAACCAAGTGTCACATGCACACTCCTCCTCTCTAACCATCAAATCGTTTTACATCTTGAGGAGATTTACAGGTGTGTTAATAGAGCAGTATTATTATGATGGTCTGCAGCCTCATGATTATTTCATAAGCTGAATTCGAGCAGCTTTAATAATAAATATGCTCTGACTACAAGCATCTCAACTAGCCCTGTGATACTGATCTGACAGCTGAAACCAAAACCCTCAAGGCTGTGGATGAGTGTGGGCACTGAGTAGTAGGAAAAAGCAGGTGTAATGTGAAGACCTGGAGATAACAACAGTTGTATGGTTGACAGTATTTGACTTGTGCTGTCATTTCTGTGAAATTGTCCCTATTGTTTGCTTAAATTATGGGCACTTAATGCAACTTTTTGACCAAACAATGACCGGATATTCAATCACAGGAAGGTGTTACTGGTAATTTTGCACTGCCTCTCTTTAAGTCACAGTCAGAAACGGTCAGAAATGTAAATATCCTCTCCAAGCTGTCCTGCTATGGTGTTAAGGTAGGCCTTTGTCCAAATGTTTCTTATCAATGAGTAGGACTCTTGTATGGAAATATTGGATTTGTAGTCCAAAGTTTAGAAGTTCCTTCACCTTCAATATTATTTTAATAGCTGGATTTGTGCAAAACAGACCTTAATGGAATAATCCAAATAGAGTAGGACAACTCATTTTTCTCAGAATCATCCCCAGTCATGTGTACAAACTGATATTATCCATGTTGGTCATTCTTTACTCTTTACAATTGTTTTCACTACTGCTAAAAATACCTCACCTTTATCTGGGAGATGTCTGTCTGTCACATTAAGTCTATATACTTCTACCCTGGTGCATCTGTAATCTGGTTCATATTCAAATCTGTTTACATTTCAATGTAATGAAGGTAAATGAAGGAATTCAGTTTTGGAAAAGGTTTAGTTCAGTGTTTTTTCCTGCCGTGCACGATTTGATAAAAAATACAGAGATAATACATAAAAAATCTGTCTGGAGAGAGTACAAAGCCATGAGGTAGAGCAGTGTTGCGACTTACAAAACCTGCTAGACAGCTGCATCTACTTTTGTGGGTGTTTTTAGAGTTTATCTTTCAATGAATGTCCACGTAGTGACTGTATTCCTCCCACGGAAACAGCAACACAAATGCATGATGCATCTAGAGTTGTGTCCGCTGATGATCACTCCATGCATGCAGATCTCTCGGTCTTCTACAGGCCAGGTGATTGTCAGACAGTTGACATTATGAATGTCAGATGATGCTCTATTTTGCTTTTAGTGTATTGTTCTCTTTTGGAATGGTTGGTATTTCCACGTGTGAATTATAACTAGATATCTGTTTTGGAGAACTGGGTAATTGACAAATACAATCACAGCCTTGGTTGTAATTTTGATGTCATGTAGGTAGATATGTAGTTGTTGATTTTGCATGTCGGTGTCAATCAGATATCATAAAGCTCAAAAACATTTAGTATTTCATTAAATAAAAAGGAGAAAATAAACAAAAACCTTACATTTTGAGTAGCTGAAACCACAACATTTTACTTAATTATTCATCCATTTTCTCAATAGTTACAGACTTCCTACAGTATCAAAAACATCGTGCTCATAATATTCTCTTTCAAAGGGTCTCAGTCTGTATTCCCCTAACTAATGTATATTCCACCAAAGGAGCAGCTTCAGAATAATATGAAATCATTCTTGTTTAAGCGTCCTTGGTGATGATGACATTGACAGTAACCCCTGACCCTGCTGGTGTCCTCGGGTCTTTATGAACAGTTGTATGATAGCAGGGGGATGATCAGAGGCCTTTTACAAGGCGTCAACAGCTGCTCGCTGCTTATCTCCTTCCATGTTAATCTGCCCAGCCTTGACCTGTTATTTGCTGCAGGATGGTGGGCAGCAGAGCTGTAGTGCTCCTATAAAAGCTTGTTAAGCTGCTGGTCTTACAGGCAGCAGATGTGAGTGTGAAACCCCCCCGAGTCAAGCACCATCACTGACTGAAGCTAACGCCCTATTGCATCAGTGCTGTGAGGGGAACCACTTCTTCGTGCTAATAGGATAATGTTGTTCAATTATTATTTTCAAATGGTGATTGTAGGAGCTTTAAAGTGTTTATTTATTAATGTTATAATATATTTTTGTGTAATGCATTGTGTCCTCTTTATATATACTTTTGCTGTGTACTCTTTAGAATATAGCTGAATTGATTAGCTTTTGATGAGTTTGATGAGTATGTTTTGGTCATTTAGCAGCAGAAATGACAGAAATGCTGTTCCAAAGTTCTCAAATAAACAGTATTGTGTATTGGCTGCTTTCCTCTGTTTAATATCTCTGTAAATACATTGTAAATCATTGTTTTGCTTTCCAGACAACACAAGTAGGGACATGATGACCATGGTGATTGATCCTGATTCTAATCTTAAAATACAACCCTAGTGTACAGTTTTCAACCTTTGCAGTGCACAAAGATACACACTTTCCTCATAATGTTAAATGAACAAAGCTTCCTTAAAGGTAGGGTAGGTAAGTTTGAGAAACCAGCTCGAGTGCGCTAGAATTTGAAAATACACAACCGGAGAAAATCTGCCACTTCCTTATAGAGCCCCTCCTCCAACACACACGAACGTGCACATGACCAATGAGGGCACGAGATAAGTTTGTGCACAGATGGAAGGCTGACAGGCAGGTAGGCCATCCAGTTATTTTAGCCGGGCCGGCTAAAATGATTGGTCGTACTTTTTACCGTATTACGGCTTCCACAGATGACATTTTTTTATAGAGTTTTTGTCAAAGAACTTAAGATATTCATTGCTATCGGGATGTTAAGAGCATTCCATGGAATATAACAATAAGTGTATCTCGAGGCTGTTTCTCAAACTTACCTACCCTACCTTTAAGTACATTTTTCATTTTATAGTCAAACTCCAGTCTAAGTCATTCCTTATTTGCCTCAGGGGGTTTGTAATTGCTTTGGCTATAACTTGGACTGTCTGGTGAAGAGTTCCCTGCTTCCCCTTTGTTAGTTATGTTGGTAAAGTTACTAATATGATAATGTCACTCACACATTGGAGTAGTGATGCTCAAACCCAGCTTAGAGTCATTCTGGGATGGCTCTTTCTTCGGTTTGTCTCTGCATCCCCAGTTCCAGCCTGAAGAACTGGGCTGTAAGAAGTTATTTGACAAATAGCTGAAGGCCTGTGTGGGTTGGCTTTGGTTAGATTGACTTGGCCGTCGTGTAGAGACTCTGATTATTTCCTAAAGGCATGTTTCACAGCACAGAGTCCAAGTCGTCTGTACAAACGACACTCTACCATTCCTGCAGATTGTCTGGCATTGATAACAACATTTCAAAGATTTGGTGTTTGGAAATCAAGCTTAAATCTGGTCTTTGTAAATTAATTATTTTTGTCAACAGCTCTTACAGTACAGGCAGGCATTTACACTCAATTACACAATCAAACCTAATCCAATCACATAGTTTGAAGAGGTAAAGGCACCTTTTATTCAGTCAAATACAGTTTCAAATGTCATTAACTTTGGCTAAATAATCTCTCTATAATAACAAGCTCTTTCGTTTGTTTTGTAATAATATGACAGTGTACAGTATACAATTATATTTACTCTTGAATACTATCTTGTTATACAGCACACATGTAACAGCAATCACTAGTTAGGAAATCTAAATGCAGTCATGACTTTCCCTTTAAGAAGGCTTCTGATTGCCCGCCTCATATCCACAGGGAGTGCACAGGCGCAGTTTATGAAGTACTGATGACTTTTACTTTGCATTGTGTTACAGGGGGACATGTTGCTGTTTTAGATAACCTTAATGTATTATCTGTGCGTTTCTTTAGTTTGGCCTTCAATCATATAACCTAATTTCCTGTTTGTTTTCTTCCTTTAGTTTTATGTATCCTGTTGGAGGGGGCTTGGGACCGCCACAAGGTGAGTCACTCTGCTGCAGTCAGTAGTGGCAGCCTATTCATACAACATGTTGTGAGACGAGATGGTTATTTTTAAGGAGGAAAATGTGTCTGATTAACTGTCACACTTCTAGTCTATTGACTTCCAAATACTTGCTCTTAAATATAAGGCTGTTTTCGTGCGGGACAGTCATAGTGCAGACAGATGTTTATTCCCCTCCTGTGTACTGACAGCCCGGCTTCAGTTAACCGTAACAGAAAACATTTGTTGCTTCTTCCACTGAAGTGAAAACTGCTCTCTTTTAAAGGCTCTAGGCATGGAGTCCTTGCACAACCTATGGCCACTGCCCAATTTGGACCATATTTGACCAATTTGATTATCAGAAGCCTAAACATAAATGGAACAAGCTTTTGTTCTGAATTTTAAATGTGACTCATCTAGCAAAATGTGACTCATCTAGCAAAGTGTCCGAACATTTGGGTGAAATTTTCCTTTTGAAAAACAAACAAGTTACACTGTTTTTAATTATTGTCATCATTAACATTTTTACGTAACAAGTTATTTACAAGCTTACACAAACAAATCTTTTTACATTTTAAATCAGATCACAACTTGCACTTTCACAGATTACGTACAAATGATCCAAAATGTTGCTGCTTGAGATCACTGTGGGTCAACAGGTCAGAAGTAAAGAGCAGCATGAATCAAAACATTGAAGCGCATTCCTTTGTCGCCCACTATTGAGCTGTGCTAGCTTGTCATATCTAGGCAGTTTACTTTGCAGTAATACTCGATAAACTATCCACACTCCACTGGGGGAAAAACGTCTCTGAGGGGTCATTACATGCTCCCATTAGCATTGTCATTTTAGACTGAGTAGATTGTGTGCAGCCACCTAAACAAGCCACTTATTCAGCCCTGTTGGGCCGTAACATGAGGAATCATGCCGGTCGCTCGGCTCTGGCTGTCAGCTCACACAGCATCTGGGAAAACAAACAGACACTTTTCTATTTCTTCCCTTGGTCCTCTTGTTTTCCTCCAAGCTGTCACACTAGTCACCACAAAAGCAGATTTGGTTGTTGCTGAACCCGTGTATTTTCCTAGCTGCCTAGGAAATTGATTTGCAATTTTGAATGATGTTCAGACTCTGGAGTTTTAAAGTTATCACAATCTGCAGACATGTTTTAAGTTTTTCTCAGTGTTATCTAAATTAAGCTTACTGTCATGCTTCACATTTTAATGTCATATTCTGTTCCTTGTGTGTTTCTTTAGGCATGGTACCCATGCAGCAACAGCAGCAACAGCATCAACAACAGCAGCAACAACAGCAGCAACAGCAGCAGCAGCAGCAACAGCAGCAACAGCAGGGCTTCCCTATGGTTCCAGTCATGCAGCCCAACATGCAGGGCATGATGGGAATGAACTTTGGGGGACAGATGCCCCAAGGAGCAATGCCCATGCAGGTGAGCTTGTGTTTCTGTATTGGAGTGCATCTTATTTCTGTTCTTGAATCTGTGTTCACTTTCCCTTACTGTAAGCATGAACTATATATAATAATAGTAATTCAATATATTTCTGATTTCTTTTTGCATCTCACAGGGTGGAATGACTATCGGGATGCAGACCCCTGGGATGCAGTTCATGGGTCAGCCACAGTTTATGGGTATGAGACCTGCTGGACCCCAGTACACGGCGGACATGCAGAAACAAATGGCAGAGGAGCACCAGTAAGAAACCGTAACACTGACATCATGGGTCTGCTTTGTGTTTGTTTGTGCGTTAGCATGAATGCTCACATATATCTCAGCGTTCTGATGTTAGGATTTAGCTCTAAGCTCTGCTGTTCCAAAAATACAGCCTCACACAGAGCCGCTTGCATGGCTGTCAACTCTTAATCTTGTTGAGTTGTTTTCCAGAACTAAAATGTTACCATGACACTGACTCTCTTTACGCTCCAGTGCTGCTGCTATTACCACTAATTTGATAACTCTCCATAGCATTTTCATGTTATACCATATCTTTTTTTTTTTACAAGGGGGGGGGGGGGGGGTGTCAATATGCTGACTCATTCTTAAGCTAACCTGAACCCCCCCACAAATAATTGTCATTTAAGTTAATATACAGTGCTTATGGTTTTATATTAAATGGAAAGAATGGTTATTATTGTATTGGTTACAATCATACTCGGAATCAAGAAGGAGCTACTGTTTGACGGACATCCTACTTTCTTCCATTTCATTTATGAACGTATCAATGAAATTGCATACAGTATTTTTACTCTGTGTTTTGCTCTTTCAAAAAACCTAATCCACATATTTTGCCATTTTCCCAAACTATTGAACTTCTCTCCCCATAATGTCGGTACTCTTGCTGCCCTTTAGGAAACGTCTGGAGCAGCAGCAGAAGATGCTGGAGGAGGACAGGAAGAGACGACAGTTTGAGGAGCAGAAACAGAAGCTGAGGCTGCTCAGCAGTGTCAAACCCAAGGTGAGTTTCTCTCCACATCCTGTCTCTTTTTAATGCCGCTCGTATACATGACCCTCTGGTCTCTCGATCTTCTGTTGTACTCAGACAGGGGAGAAGAGCCGCGATGACGCACTGGAGGCGATCAAAGGCAACCTGGATGGCTTCAGCAGAGACGCCAAGATGCACCCCACCCCATCATCACAGACCAAGAAGCCAGGTACCCTCACTCAGCACGTTTACCTTAAATCATGATGTTTTATTCCTGTTGTTCTCTTCCATCAGCAAATCGCTCTCTGTTCAAATGCGCCTGTACAACAATATGAACTGGATTAGAGGCAGATCAGCATGATGACTGCTCAGCCGTTTGAGTTCTGTTTCATTTTCATCACATAATCTTGATCCCATTTCTTTTACTTCCCATTATATTATTTTCCCTCACTTCATTAGTACACCTGAACTGTCTTTAGTTTACTTGTTTAATAAAATGTCTCGTTATAAATCTCAGTGTTCACGTTCTGAAGAATTAACATTGTCTTAACAAAATATATTTCCCTCCCTTAACTTACTCATGTGCGTACAGGAAACTGTAGTTTTCAAAACATCTATTTTTATATCTTCGTTGAAACTGAAACTCAGTTGTGTCTGCTCCTTGCCACAGGTCGAATATGTCTTGAGTTGTGAAGAGTTTCACATTTTTACTATTTATTTTTGTAGCTACACAAATTTCATAAGAAAAAGAAAAGAGAACATTTAAAAATGTAATAAATGTAAGTTGCACAGCTATGTTTTTTGTTCTTATCTCATTAATAATCTCAAGGCCCTTTAGATGAATCTTGTGATCCACCCTTACAACCAGTTTGTTTTAGAATCATTATTCTGGCAGCTTTTACAATTTGATTATCGTTCGTCAGTTTAAACGCTTGTACTTTGTATTAAATCTAAATATTATTGAATTTGCAGTTCTGCAATTTCCTTTTCGTATCTTATGGCAGCCCGTTATTCATTCTTCATTGTAGTGTGTGTCATGTGTTGTGCCATCATCATCATTATTTCTTCATTTTTGCAGACTCATCGCCACCACACCTGTCTGTCACCACTCACTCCCTCCCCCCAGCTTTGTCCGAGGACACTGATGAGTTTAGTGACTTTCAGGGGCCTGTAGACGGCCCTGCCTCCTTCCCTCCGTCTTCCTCCACCTTCGGCTTTTCATCTCAGGCCCTCGCCCAGCCTTCGTCCTCTGCCCCCCCGACAGGTTTCTGTCAGGACGATGACGAGTTTAGTGACTTTGTTCAGGGTCCTCTCAATGCTTTCCCTCCCTCCAACTTCCAAATGTCCTCTGAGGCCCAAGTCCAGCCTTCAGGTCTGTCCTCCACCTCTTCCTCCTCCCTCCCTCAGTCCCTCCCCGCCTCTGTGTCCATTCCCACTGATACCCAACACTCTGCTGTCAACACCAGCACCCAATCTACATTTCAAGGTAACTCCTTTTTCTTTGTTGACACCCCCCCTTCCCATCCTCATAGTTTACACTCAACCATTAACACTTTGAGTGAATCCAGAGGTTTTCTTTACGTATAGTGCTGCTTTCGTTGCTGATGCTTAATATTTCTGGATTGTGAGTTGGTTTTGGCCTGCGTTACAGTGTGAGAGCATGCAACCAGCACAGCAGATGGCCTCATTACCCGAACCTTTAAAGCTACCAGACACCTCAAATAGGAACAACAAGGATACGTAATCAATAAGAAGCCCATCTTGCTTCATCATTAGAAAGTGAAAATGTTTCTCAGTAGGTTTCAAACATATCGTAGCTGAATCCATCATTCAAACTGAATCTGTTTTTGGTTTTGATAGAAGACTGTCACACTCATGTGTCATCTGCCGTCTAATCTCTGGGATGAGCAGCTGCTCCGTGACAGCTCTCGGCCTCTAAACTATGAATGACAGGAAAGAGAGATCACCTTCTGTCCAGAGAAATACAACAGCTAGCCCTCAATCAAGTCTCATCCCCCAATTCCTCTGAGAGATTTCTGACCTAGTTGTTTAGCATCTTGAATAAGAAGATTAGATGGTCTCAGGATCAAGGAGAGAGACTTAAGGAATATTTCAAGAAGCTTACTGTGAAAAATTATCAATTTTTTCTTATTCAGATGATAAAGAATCAAAGTTGAAGGTTGCACAAGACATTTTACACTGTTTATTGGCTCTTTGAAAATCAAGGAATAATACACATGTAGAGCAGAAAGCACATACATATACTGTAACCATCAAGATATAAAGGTTGATATTTGCTAAGCTAACATTTCTTACTTTTGGTGGGGTATTAACCTACTACTCTTTAACCATGCTAATGAGCCCAGCCTCAGTTCATTTATGGACATGTTTGGATCTGCAAGCATGTAATCATCAAGCTAGAGGAAGGTTATTTGAGAGGGAATATTATGTAAACCAGCATCAACAAGACACACAATTTGGTTTTAAAATAGCTGGGAGATTTTTGTTGAAACCTTCAATTGCCTTTTGATTATTACTGCTATGAGCCATTAGAAGTCAGGAAACAGGAGAACTGCCTTTCCTAGATGTGACTCTGCCACATTGATAAAACAGCTCTACATCTCTGAACAGGAATGCTTTGATATATTACACAAGACCTTTTATTGAAGGTGTGGTTCTTTAGCAAATAAGTAAAAACTTAAATTGACTGTTAATCAAAAAAAGGGCCAAAAAGTAAATACTGTATCTCCCTAATCCCCCTAAAGCAACAACAAGTGTAACTTGGCTTTAGAAAATGTTTAATCTTCAACTGCTGTGTAAAGCCAGTGTGTGTTATCAAGAAACCTGTTCCTCATTCATCCCCTCAGGCCCGTCCCTGGAAGAGAAGCTATTCTCCTCATGCGATCTTTCTGCTGATAGGACGGCGCAGTTTAGCTTTAAATCCAGGCAGAGTCTGGCTGAAATGGGTCCTAGAACTAAAGTTACAACCCAGTTTCACTCCAGCAATAAAGCGAGGAACTGGGCTGCGGCCCCCGAGGACTTGAGCTCTGTCTTCATCTCAGAAAAGCTACCTGAGGCTCCGGTGTCAGCGCCAGGCGCCCCCCCATCAGCTGCTGCCTCGTCTCCTCAAACCTGTAGTGACAGTGGTGAGAGAAGTGCCTGCTTATTAGATTTCATAGCTTCTTCTTCTCTCCCTTGCTTTGCTGCACACAATCAAGGCAGTAGTTTTCTTTCTGTCCTCTGGAAATATTTTCACTCTTTCTAACCCTGACCAAATAATCCTGTACCTTTTGCAGCAGCTAAATCTATTCTATCTCTTTGGATCAGGGGTGGTGAACCTTTTTCCTCTCAAGGGCCATTTCAATTTTTTCAACATCCTCCGAGGGCGGTACAAATTATTGACCTCTGCTTAAAAATACTAAAATCACAGCCCATTCATTTCGCCTTTCTTTCATGCTGTGCAAAGAAAAAGCAACCTCTTAATCCAGATATCTTACCATGACTCGGGTATGCATGCACGTGCACGGTTGTGGCATGACCACCAAAACGGAAAGATATGGACACAAGATGTGTGCAAATGTATTTAGTATCCTATCCATGTGAACATGATTTAAGTGGGGGGGGGGACCTAACCTCCTCTAGGGTGGTCTGGGGGCATGCTCCCCGGGAAGATTTTTTAATGTTGAAGTTAAAAGCATCAATCTGGTGCACTTTGAGAGCAACATTAGGAGATCTATGGATACATCTCTCAACATCCATATGAAACAGAACTGTAAGCAGATTTTATTTTTCTTTATGGATATTTTACAAATCACTCTCCTTTTTAAACTTTTTTTTACATATAGTATTTTATACCTGTTTACTTTATTCTTTTATTTTTTTATAACTATAATGATCATATAAAGATGTGCCTTTACCTCACTGGTTGTAGAAAAAGCTTCTTATATTCGTTAGCATAGCTAGCTAACCAGATAACAACAAAGTTATTGACTGTATGATCAGTATGACAGATGAACAGATCGCCACTGGGCTTTCAACTAAAGACACAGCCACGCAAAAACTGCGGCATGTGTACGGCTCCTTATCTGAAGTGCCGGGGCGGCGTTCTGGTGCTCTCCGGCAGAACTACACCCCTGTCAGACGAGACATATACCATGTGATGACACGTTAGGCTCGTGTTGTGTTCAAGGACCCTGACCTTGGCCAGGAAAAACAGGCACTCGCTTGTTTAATTATTTTGCGGTCTAGATTTCTAGAATTTTTTTCTTTTTTGCGTGTGTTTTATAAATTACCTCGAGGGCCGTACCAAATGGTCTCGCGGTCCGTATACGGCCCGGAGGTTCCCCACCCCTGCTTTGGATCATAATTGGTTTAACATCATATTCTCCACTGGTCATTATACTATTTTAGTTTCTGAAATGAAATCATGCTGACATTTTCTTCACCTCTGAGATTATCATGCAGTGGCGGGATCTTTACATCTTCTCCTAGTCTCTGCTCTTATTTCACCCCGCTTGAAACCTTTGTCCAAATCTCGGTGGACGGGCCTTTTTATGTTGCTGCTCTCCGCACACATTGTGGAAATGGTCTGTTAAATTCCTGAGGTGATAACTCAATAATCTGCTGTCTGTTCCCCCGCTGAGTAACACCCTCTGGCGCATGCTGACTGCTTTGGTTTAACAGGGATGCGCACAGGGATGGAGCCCAAACATAATCCGAGCTGATTGTGCATGCCACTTGGCCAATCCTTTGTGCTGTTATTTGTTTGTCTGTGTCCGTGTCCTCCGTGATATCGAGGGAAATAAAGAGGCGCCTCATGGAGACGGGGGAGATTTGTAATAACATTCATTTAACTGCCCAAGACTGATGGGAGTAAACAGATGCCTTGCACAATAACAGATGCCTTGTTAGGGACTGGAAACAAACTATAGCTCTTTTTCTTTTTAAATGATTATTAATCTATTGCAGAAAAAAGTTTTTTTGGGTCAATGTAAAGCAAAATCTGATTTTTTTTAGTCTTTTTTACAAGACAATCTCCTGTCTCCCCCCTCCTTGAGTCTAAGAATGTCTCTCAGAGTGATTTATAGATGTCTGATGTGGCAGGACGCTTGTGATTCAGTGCAGGGGAGCATTACGTCTGCACGGAGCCTTCCAGACATCAGTTGTAGGATTTTGTTGAGCTTGATACAAGCAGGGCTCAGCTGCCAAGAGGCTTGGCAAATCGTATGCCCGGACACAGCTTTTGCTATAACAACTAACTGTGTGTGTTTGCTTGTAACAGCAGGTGTTGCCGTGTATCCACAACAAGAGCACATCCAGCCCATGCTGCCAGCATGGGTTTACAACGACAGCCTCATCCCAGGTTAACATTATATATAATATCAGATTTACACTGTTTTGTAGAAAATTAATTTTAATTTCCAATGAAGCTGATAACTGAGTTGTATTCCTGTCAATTTCTGGCATACACTAAAATGATCCTTTCTGTTTTTTTCCCGTAGAAATGTTCCAGAAGGTTCTTGAATTCACCATGACTCCTGCAGGGATAGACACAGCCAAGCTCTACCCCATACTAATGTCCTCAGGTCTTCCTAGGGAAGCACTGGGGCAAATCTGGGCGTCAGCCAACCGCACAACGCCTGGCATGCTGACCAAGGAGGAGCTCTACACTGTACTTGCACTAATTGGCGTGGCACAGGTAAACACCTCAGTCAAAACAAATGATCCCTTCGATCGACTTCATTAATCATCCCCCATGGTGTTCACAAAGTAGCGCCATGAACTCCATACTGAAATAAGATGAGTTTGAAGGGGGAGAAAGAGGTAGCGCATTGACTTAGCCCAGGGCCTGTGAAGCATTGTAAGCCCAATATATGGCTGAGTCCCTATCAGCTGAGTTTGGCAGCAACTTCTTATCATCCTTAGCCCGGACCTGTCACCGCCACCCCTGGGAGGATGCAATTCTGCAGGCAGATCACGCAAAACTGCATGCCACTGCTTCCATGAGAGGAATAATAAAACACCATTGTTGATGTAAACCTAGAGCTTAAAAAGTAAGCACAAAAAAGTGCTCCTGGAGGTTAGAGTCTGACAGGGACACCTGTTCAAAAGGAACTTGACTATAGAACAATTATTTACATACAAACATCAGCCTTTTTTCCTATTTAAGTAATTAATTATATGATGAAATCAGATCAAAAGGTTCCTTTAGCCGCTGTGCCATGACACTTCTAATGATTTAAATTAACAATGTATTATTCATTTGACAAGTTTTGTGTAAGTGAGCAGGTGTTAGTAATGAGGTGGCATTGACTAATAAATACAAGTTATTTAACTATGGGCTCTATGAGTAGATTTGACTGTGGATGAATGCTCATTATGTTTTTGGATTTCCAGTTTTTAAGGATGGTTTTCTTGGCGATAGATAGGCCAACAAATAGTAGTTTTGTGTGTCTCAGTGCTATTTCAACCAAGGATGAATCATAATTATGTATAATGAATGCACTTTTCCGTGGAACCGACCTAGGTGTATACAGACAACTGATTCTGTTGTACAGTTTTTTTATTGTAGCAGAAGTAGCTTACAGCAGTAAGTCGTCATGATGAATCTAATGATCGTAAATCCTCCTCATACATTTTTTTCAATAGTTTTTGAATACATTAAACTATATAGCACCAAGGAATCATTTTTTGGTTTTGGTATTTTCATTAGATTTGTGGCAGTAAGAAAAACGTAATAATAATAAACATCACTTGTAATATACTTTAAACCTGTCTCCTTTGTTACAGAGTGGCCTCCCAACGATGAATGTAGAAATCCTCGGTCAGTTCCCTTCTCCACCTGTGCCCAACTTGCCGGCCCTGGCTATGGCCCTGGCCCCTGTCATGCACCAGCAGCAGATGATGACCAAGCCCCAGGTTTCCATGGCGATGGCCATGCCCACACCAGCACCACCAGTCATGACCATGAAACCCACAGCCCCAGCTCCAGCCCCCTCAAACACTAACTTCATTGCCAGTTTCCCTGCTGCACAGGTAACAAGGTCATGCTTTAGTTCTGAATGTTCCTTTAGTTCTGAATGTTCCTTTAGTTCTGAATGTTCCTTTAGTCCTGAATGTTCCTTTAGTTCTGAATGTTCCTTTAGTTCTGAATGTTCCTTTAGTAGATCTCAGCTGACTTATTAACACTCTGTTGGCTCAGGGGACCAAAGCCGATGACGACGACTTCCAGGACTTCCAGGAGGCTCCGAAGGCAGGAGCAGGAGAACCACCCTTCACTGAGTTTCAGGGGGAGTCCGGTGGAAGCTTCCCCCCCACCATCGCACCTCAGCATCAGAACAGGTAATGGCTGTGAGTGCAATTGAGACGCAGAGTAGGATTAATGATTAATGAACTATAATTAAATATTTAGATACTGCAAAACACAATTTTTATTCCATTTTACCTAATTAGCTATATCTTAAAAAGCTGAAGGTTGTAGATTTTCACTGCCTGAAATGACCCTTATGCTGAGTTTACATTTCAGGAAATGCATGAAAGTATTTAGTATTCCTCATTATTTCTGTCTCCTTTCACACTGGAACTACTTTTATGCAGAAAGAGATGGAAAAGTTTCCTTTAATCAGGGTCCAATATTCAGCCCTTTTTTGCTATTTATAGCTGAGCTATTCTGCATAATATTTGTGTCTTCTTGCTTTGTCTTTCTTGCAAACCGCACAGTCAGGCACACTGTCTTAATATCTCATAATAACCTCTCTAGAATAGCAATGAAATTGGGTCATCACTTAATGAATTAATTTCAGTGGACAGTAGATAAGCTCATTTTTGATATTACTTTCCAAGCCCCTTTGGAGATACTTCCCTTCCACAAAGAGAAAGCTGAAAGGCAGTTATCCTTTCTAAGACAAAGAGAAAGAAGGACAAAAATACCTCATATCTAAGTTGTGTGGGCGTTTTTAAAATTCGTCCTATTTCTCCTCTGAAAACATGCACTCTTGACTGTTTCAGCAATAAAAGAAGAATTCCCCACAGCCTGAGATCGCTGTCTAATTAAATGAGAAGCTGAGAAGCTCATGTTGGTATGGCAGACATAACTTACTGTCAGATGTGCTACCGAGAGAAGAAACTCGTGTTCGCTGGAGTGTGGCTTGCTTTGGTGATTTGTATTCAAGTATCTCCAAAAATCAGCTACTTTTTACATTTTTATTAAAAAAAAGTTTGTTTCTCACAGTGGCTGCAAATGGAAATACAAATCGTTGAATTGCTTGTGATACATACTGGAACAACGGAAAAGTTATACTTTTAAAATCAAAATCCTTATTTTATTTTCTAGTGATTTAGATCCCTCGAATGGTATCAATCTTATTTTTTAACTCTGAATAAGAAAGCAACTAAGTAAACTCCCCAAAATAAAAAACTGTTCTTTTAAATGTAAGTTGATTTAAGTCAAGGTATATGTAATGGACAAGGGATTACATTATTGTATTTATTTGATGATTTTGTATTTTCTTTCTATGTGTTTTTAAAAAAAATCTATGTTAGCTTGTTTGTTTACTTTAGTCGACATGCCTTTTTTTGTTCTTCTTATAATTGAGGTGAGGTGCATAATGCCACACATTGCCAGCCTTCAGTGGTAATTGAACACGCCGGCATTCAGTATTTTCATGTAAAAAGCTAAATGATAGATTACATTTCCCTCAGCTTCCATTATCGTCACAATAAAGCTTTTAACAAACATTCACCAAACTTGTGAGCGTGGAGCAAATGTTCAATCAGCTTATGGGGATTAAACTGTACTTTTGAACTATTCCTCGTGTCTGACTGAAGCCTTTGTGTCCCTGCAGTGCACCCGCCTTGCTGACTCCAGTGTCTGGGTCCTCGTCCGCCTCCATCACAGCCTCTGATAAGTACGCGGTCTTCAAGCAGCTGTCTGTGGATCAGCCTGCAGAGCCCACACCCCCCGTCTCAGGTACCTTCTAAACCTCACATAGAGTGGACATGGATTTGTTAGGAACAATATTTGCTCTCCATGTAATGCTGCAGCCAAGGCAAGGCCAGGCAAGTTTATTTATATAGCACCTTTTCAACACAAGGCAATTCAAAGTGCTTTACAAAAATGAAAGACATTAAGAGCATTAAGAAATAGTGCAGCAGAAACATATTATAAAATGACGGTGAACCCTGGGAAAAAAAGCAGGTTACGAAGGGAGGGGAAAATGTGATCCCTAGATATTTAAACTAACTCAGGCTCATAGATAATGTCAATAGTGAGTAATAGGGCAACTAATGCTTCTCAAATTCTAATATATTATCATTTTGATCAACCTCAATCTAGCCTTTTTATTACTTATACAATAACATTGGTCCCTTAAATGCTACTACTGCAACCTAAGGTGTACTTTAATAGTAATGCAGAGGAAATGATTTCCAAAGCAACCAGTATGAGGGCACCTTCAGTTTTGTTGGTACTGTTTTAACTTCTTGCCATAGCAGACTGTAATAAGTGTACAACTGCTTCTCTGTTTATTCATTTGTTCAAACTTTATCCATTGTTTCTATGTGTTTTGAACCAGATGGAGGAGACAAATACAGTGTGTTCAGACAGCTAGAGCCACCTGTTGACAAGAAACCATTTGGTAAGAAACTCAGCCCCGCTTTCCTATACCTTAAATAATTTTCTGTCTAAAACACTTATACTAACACAATTTTTTGAGTATTTCTGAGACAATTCCTCTGGCCTCTTTGCAAAATGACAATGAGGACTTATTGGGCTCTGAGATGGTCCCTAGTGTGAGATTTCCTCTAGTTAAACCTTCTTTTATAACTCGGGGAAAGTCAGGTCACTACAATGCCATATTTAATGCAAACCTTTTTACGCTGTATCCTGTTTTGCAAGCCTGCCGTGTTGATACCAGTATGTTTCCCCTCCCTGTTTCATTAGAACAGTTTCCGATGGGGACAGCTCTTACAACTCCAGTAAGTCATGGTTTGCGGTGACCTTCCCTTGGCATTGTCAGGCTCCATCTCCTTAATGAGCCCATTAGTTATCTCTTTTCCACCGTACAGCGGCAGTGTGAACAGATTCTCTGTTTCAGTCCATGCATATCTTATACTGCTGAGGATGAACAAGCGCTGAAACCCTTTTCAGACCTTTTCTTTGTGTTTTATACGAGTACATTTTTTTGAAATATTTCAGACAAAAATATTATTTTTCTGCTGCTCATTTATACTTTGTGTCATTTTTCTCCTTGCAAAAACACATCCATCTTAACTAGTAATTTCCGTTCCTATTGAGTTTCATTAATGTATCTACAATAAAATAAAACAGCCCACTCTATATAATGATAACAAAAGGTACAAACTGTTAAAAGTTATCGTTAAGACTCACATCTACCTATACAATATAAGCAAAACACACATAGCTACTAAAGTACACTGTATCACATATTCTGACTCATTCTGTTGACGACATTTATTTTTACTTTTCAGTATTAAACTTTATTGTATTGTACAATATAAAAACTCATATATATATGTTTCTGGTGTATAATCAAAGGATATATTTCTTCTAATATTATGAATGGTGGTCTCCGAGAGCGAAGCTAAAGTCAATTTCCCCTGTGTTACTTCATTGGGAGAAATAGTCACCTTGAAAGTTGAGGACTTTCAGAGACAACAAGACAAAATAACTTGTTAAGATGGACTTTATTTTTGCAGAGTTGTTTCATCATGTTCCGTTTTTCAATGTAAACAGGTCTTTGCATGGTTGTGCGGGACTGTGTGTCTTTAGATGACGTAGGTTTTTGTGCAGTGATGTAGCATGCGGTTGGTTGGACACTCATTGACCAAGCAACAGAGTCATAAATAATCCAGCGTCTTCCTTTCTTTTAGGATTTAAGAAGTTATGCAATCATGGCTGGTTCAGCTGTCAGTTACCCTTATTGTCGGCCATGATGTTTATTTTATATTAAAACGTTGTCTTTGGTTCGCAGGGGAAGGATTTGCAGATTTCAAGTCTGTCAGCGCTGATGATGGCTTCACAGACTTTAAAACCGCGGACAGCGTTTCTCCATTAGAACCTTCAGACCAGGCCAAGATCTTTCAACCTGCCTTCCCTTCTGCTTTCCCAACCTCTCAGTCTCTACAGCAGCTCCCACAGCAGCAGCAGCCATCAGTGTCTCTTTCTCAGTCCAAAAATCCTCTCAACATGGCCGACCTGGACCTTTTCTCTTCTATAGCTCCTTCTGTTGCTGCCCCCTCTGAGACAAAACCCAGCACATTCCCCTCAGTGTCCGTGCCCCCCTCTCTAGTGCTCCTACCAGGTGGAGCCAAACCTCCAGGGGGGGGTACAGATGATTTTGGGGATTTTGCCCTTTTTGGCACGGCCTCTGATGCCGCTCAAGCTTCAGCCGCAGGAGGAGCTGTGGCAGTGCCTCAGGACGACTTTGCAGACTTCATGGCGTTTGGCAGTTCTGGTGGGGAGCCTAAAGGCGAGAGCGGCAGTGTGGGGGTCCCGGGGGGGGAGACCTCCACTCAGCAGAGGCCTCAGCAGGGCTCAGACAAGTACGACGTGTTCAAACAGCTGTCTCTGGAGGGAGGCCTGGCCTACGAGGACACTAAGGAGAGCGGCGGCGGCTCCTTCTCCTCTCTCAAGAGTGACACTGATGACTTTGCCGACTTTCAGTCATCCAAGTTTTGCACCGCGCTCGGGGCTTCGGAAAAGACTCTGGTGGACAAGGTGGCCGCCTTCAAACAGGCCAAAGAGGACACGGCTTCTGTCAAGTCCCTGGACCTCCCGTCCATCGGGGGGAGCAGCGTAGGAAAGGACGACTCGGAGGACGCGCTCTCAGTGCAGCTGGACATGAAGCTCTCGGACATGGGCGGAGACCTGAAACACGTGATGTCGGACAGCTCTCTGGATCTGCCGGGTCTCTCGGCCCACCAGCCCCCCGCTACAGGTGAGGAATTAGTGCGATTGCTCTGGTGAGGCCCCCCCGCCCCGTCACACGCAGTATTAGATCCAAGGGGCCTCTCTTCCTCAGTGCCCTCTTGAGACAAACTAACAGGAGGGCAAAGTAATGAGGACCTAATTAAATGTAATGTGCTCAAATACTGAAGACAGACGCAACACTACATGAATAACATATCAGATTAGACGCATCATTTAGTTCATTCTACATTTCATCGTTCATCTCATTTATTTATGTTTTTATTTATGTATTTATTCCAATCCTTAGTTCCTTCCTCCCTCTTTTTATTTACTCCCACCCTCCCTCCCTACACTCATGTATTATAATTGTAATGACTGAAAGGTCCTGGCCCATATCTCTTATTTATTTTCAAACGATCGGTGGTTGGTTTTGATGTGTTGGCCATCCTAGTTCATAGCGAAGGTCTGCGGCTGCTGTCTGTGCGGCTCGGATAAGCTCCCTCCGGTGTACTTTTTGTAGAGGCGTGCGTGTTGTTGACGTGCCGTGCAATCAAACGGAGAGGTTGAATTGAATACAAACAAGTACAGAGATTATTACGGTGGCGATCCTGTTTTATTTATTTTATCACAGGTTTTGCACAATGGGCTGCGGACAAAGGCATTGTCTGTAAGCCATCATTCACCTTTTAACGCTAGGCATTAGGTTGGTAACATCATTTTGATTTGTGAACATTATCAATTAACAAGCTATTTTGAAATAGAGCAACAGTTAATGTCTCACAAATGAAGCTGGGATGTTGGCCGTATCATAGAGGATGCTATTATCAGGCCGTTATCAGTGCTTGAATGTGAATGTGCACATATTCGTCTTTATATATACGTCCGGTATTGTATTACCCTGCAGTATTTTGAAACATCCCATGCAGTATTATTTCAATCAAATGGCCCTCTAATTATGGGATGTTTTCATAGAAGTGTGTTGGCTCTTTCCCCCCTACCTCATGTCCATGAAAGTGAAGATACATTTTAAATTGTGTTGTTGATGGGTTTATTATTTATTGAAAGACATTCTACCCAGTTTTGGTATTAATCAGGTTATGCACATTTCAGCTCTCCCTCCAGTGGTTATCATTTATTCATCGAGCATTTCACCTTCCATGGCTCATGTTACACAGAAAACATTCAACATCAGTTCCTCACGTAACCTGAGACGGCATGCAACCGTTGTGAAGCCTTGCAACTCAAAACATTTTAGTTTTTCATTTTTTTAACTTTTCTTGCAGGCGTTTTTGCTACTGCTTACAGCCCAGTTTAACATTGATACATTCCCAGGAAGCTTCTACTCTCCCGTAACAGCTGCTCCACCTCTCCCTGTTTTCTCTTGTTTATCTGATGTTTTGTTCTCCGAGAGCTCTGGGACTGACCTGTTGTTAAAGTGTAGCAGGCCGAGCACCTCATTATGCTTTGCACTGTGTTATCAGACATGTTTGTAATCTTAAAGAGACAGTATTTTTTTTTTACGGTTCCTTTTGAGGAATCTGATTCTATTTATTTACTCATTTAAAATTATTTGACTGTTATCTGTGATACTGCGGCATGTATTATCACGTGTGGCTCTACGGTCTGGCTCTCTGAGAACATAATGACGTTAGTATTACCCTTCCTGCCTTGCTTTTTGCTGCAGTGTGCCTGCCTTTACAATTTGTGAAATTGACAAGAAAATAATACAGAATACCGTTTTATGCATAACAGCAAGGTGTTTTTATGAAAGGAGAACATGTATACAGATTTAATAGTGTATTTTTATTACAGGAATATGAGCTCTTATTATGAAAGACTCCTTGATCTTGTTGTGATTTGCAAACTATGTAAATTAGCCTACAGTATTTAGTAAGATGACAATATTTTAGGTTACCATTCCAAACTAAACATTGTTGTCTTGATTACTTATGATGTGCTATTATTTAGGGGATCATAAGAGTTTGTGCACATTACCCTGCTTTGACAACAAGTACCGTAGCAAAGAAAAAGGATACTGTCTCTTTAAATCTGTTTCTGCATCTGTGATTGGATGTAATTAAAACCCTATCTGGGATGTCAGGTTAAAGGATGGCCCTCTTTGTCTTCTGTAACCCTTTGAGTACTTGAACAAGACAATGTCATTTTGTACGCAGATCAATGCAGGCATTGTGACCATCTCATTTGCTATTGGAATATAAACCAGGACAAAAATCCTATTTGATAATTGTAAATGTATAAAGATGGCAGCCTCTTAAATTGTGAAGTCCTCACTGCTCCTAAAGTGCAGTACACAGCCTTTCCAAACAAGCATTGATCCCCCCCAGGTCCTCAAAGGGTTAATGCTTCCTGCCTTGAGCTTGAAATATGTTTTCGACCTGGCTTTTCAAGTGTTCTGTACTCTTTATCTTTTCCAAAACACCTGTTGCTTTACATCCTAATGGGTAAAACAAAGTCTGTCATCTCCCCAGAACTGATTTTAGTCTGTCAATGTGCCTTCTCATTCTAGTTCCTGCTTCTATATCCTCAGATTATCTTCGTTTTACCTTCTGGCTGTTTGTTTTCTCACTTTTTCTCCTGAATCTGCATGCCCTTGTATACTAAATGACTGGAATCTAATTTTACAAGTGTAAGTTTGACAAACCTCTTGTAATAATAGACCTCTTTCACAGTACTTTGTGACCTTTCTCTCTTTCTCTCTACTCATACTGTCGTAATAAATATTACTGTTGGTATTGCTCAAATGCGTACCGTCTTTATTTTTTCTCCTTTCCTTTCTTGAGATGCCACAAATTGATCTAATGACACAAAGCGTACAGCACTAGGTCCTTGTCAATTTCACAAATTGCTTTTTGTATCTAAGGGGCTGTGTCATGCAAAATAGGAAGGGTTTAACAAGGTCAACGGGTGTGTGGGTGTGTGTATGTGCGTGTGTGTCAGTGAGTATTAGTCAATCTCACTTAACTGTTTCCCGTCCACACAGTTTAAGGAACAGAGCAGAGGTAGTGACAGGAAATATATTTTATTGATGTTGTTTGAGCCTTGAGACAAAATCCTTCAGGTTCCACTTAGTTTACAGAGATCAGCTTTTATTGTGTTTATGAGAGCTGTTTGTCACAAATCAGAACAGCAAGTGTTGCCAGTGAAAAGGGAATTGTCCGCTACGGAAAGGCACTGTTAGTATTTATTGTGTTTCACCAAAATGATGGCAGTATTATATTTTTTGAACATGATTCAGCTCACACATCAAAACAACTTGTTTACTGTTTCCGAGGTAATTTGTTAAAACAGAACTCTCTAAAATGTGGGTGAGGGTATTCATTAGTGTTACAACGACTATAATTAGTCTACAATAATAATAGAGGAGTCTGCATTGTAGATATGCTGAATTACAGTGTATTTCAGAGTTTACTTTCACATGATTTTGAATGACAAAATATCTGAAGGGGGTTATTTTACGATACATCTCATCAGTCTACTATTGCTACACGGTATAGATGATGCTACATAATATGACAGGGAAGTTATAGGACCAGTTCTCCCAAAATAACAAAATATGTCTGCACATGTTTGGAGACATACGTGAGAATTTGGCACAATGATTGAAAAATGCCATATCAATTATTCAACTGAAAAATCTCTTTAAAAACACTTTGCTCCAGGTCAACCACAGAGAACTGTATCATATGGACTATGTCTAAGGTTAAAAGTCAGTCAAATGTGCAGAATATCAAAGGAAACCTGGGATATTGTTTTTAGAAAGGAGGTTTCTGTCTTTGTTTGTAATTCTCAATCCTGTTGGCACCAAGAACAACATCTGATGAACTTGTATTTTATTGGCTGAAGGTGGAAATGTCAGACGGATATATCAAAACCTGTCTGCAGGGCAAGACATCACTAGTAGGTGAAGATAGCTAATACTCACAAGGAGACTAAAATAGATGACATAGTGATAATCCAATACATATCTCAGTCCTTCTTCCAGGCTCATAAATCTACCTCCTATCATGACAGCATCTATGCTATTCCTAGGAACCACCGGTATGTCTGTGTTGTCATTACAGAAGGAGACGACATGAAATTTGACCCCTTTGGGACCTCTGCCCTCAGCACGCTGGCCAGCTATGACTGGTCAGACCGGGAGGAATGTCTGCCCGAGGTCCGAAAGCCACAGGGCTTTGAAGGAGCTTCCCTTCCATCTTTAGTGCCAGCTCAGAGGAAGGAGCTGACCTTTGGCAGCACGGAAAACATCACAAGCCGCTCCGTAGCAAAGATCACAACCTCCTTCGCCACCGAGGACAGCTCATCCACAGACGACAGGTTTGAAGCCTTTGCTGATTTTGGCTCCAGCGAACAGGGAGGTGTGGATGACGAGGACGACTTTGGGGATTTTGCCAGCACTGTTTCTGAAAAGTCTGACTCGCCCGCCGCCACCGCTGAGGCCGGCTCCGAGGGGAACCAGAGCGAGGCCTCTGATGAGTTTGGAGCCTTCCAGGCGGACAAGCCTAAGTTTGGCAAGTCTGACTTCCTCAAAGCCAGCGCTCAGACCAAAGTCAAGTCCAGTGAGGAGATGATCAAGAACGAACTGGCGACCTTTGACCTGTGTGTTCAAGGTGAGCTTCAACATTCATTTATCTGTATACTTTTGGTTCTGAGAACATTTGATTGACAGTTTTTACTCAATAATCAGCCATTTAATTGATCAAGAATACAGTCATTATTGCAGCCCTAAATCAGTCGTTTAGAGAAGAAGAAGACATACTTTCGTAATCCCTCACAGGGAAATATTGTTCTCCACTCAGTTGTGTTTACGCACATAGCACACACAGGGAGGATATACATGCACAAACACAGAGGATAACGTTTCAAGGTTAGGTGCCTTGCTCAAGGGCTCCTCGGCAGTGGCCAAGGAGGTAAACTGGCACCTCTCCAGCTACCAGCTAATCCGATTTTTGTTGTTGCTGGTCCGATCAGGACGTGAACCGGCGACCTTTCGGTGCCTAGAGACTGAGCCACTGCCGCCTTAGAGCATGTCTACTTTTAAATTGAAAGATGCCTCACACCATTTACTAGAACTCAAGATTATATATTTAAACAGTTATTTCCAAAATCCAAAATGACTCTGTTTACAATAATATTTCAAGGATTAGAAGCTGAAGTAGATGAATGTGTGAATGCTGTCTACCAATTTGCTGCTGATAAATATCAACATGTTGTGAAACGCTATAAACCTGTGGCCCAAAAAAAGACAACGACTCTCGTCACTCCTCTCTGCCACCCACCCCCACATGTTAAGCCCCTCAGATCTGTAATGAGGCTGTCAGACGTTAGATGGCAGTGTTGAGATGACCGCCCTGCTCTAATGGCAGTGACTGCTGAGATGGATTAGCAGAGGCCAAGAAATCCATGAGCACAATTCAACTGTATCCACCAAAAGGCTGTTCTTTTTTAAATGCTGTTTGCTGGTGTCATGCTCCACGAATAATTTATCAGCCTTTCCTGCACTGTGATAAAACTCATTTGCCCAATAGATTTATCTCCCTGTTCTGCGTTAAATGTGTATGAGGAAGAGGGCTCTACTTTCTCCTCCTCGCCCAGTGGAACAGTAATCTGATCATGGTGGAGCCTCTGGGTTCTGTGGAGGATGACGCATGTCTCTGTGGGTGGTGGAGGAGTTTGAGGGGGGTAAATTACCTGTGTCTGGACAACTCGCACACACACTCAAACACACACACACATGCACTAACTGCCAGCCCCACTGGAATAGCCTGTGTTTGTTGTGGTACCCTGCCAGGATTTGTCCGTCTGTGTGTCCCTATGAATAATTCATACCTGAATATTTGTGCCTCTGTTTTGTAAGCAATTATTGTTTGTCACAAATGAAGTATTTACTCATGCTGTCCTTGTCCGGGTGGAATTAGCCATAACAGAATGGAAGTATAATGATTGCCAACAAACCGGTGCATATCTCCGATTGAGTCATCAACATGGGATGCTGAACTGATAGCAGAAAAAGTTATTTAAAATATTTGTGGTTTTCACTATCCTAACAGTCTCCTGTCTTTGCCTTAGGCTCCCACAAACGCAGTCACAGTCTGGGCGATAAGGAGATCGGGCGTTCCCCCCCCTCTCCGGCTCCAGAGCAGCCCTTCAGAGACCGATCCAACACCCTGAGCGAGAAGCCCGCCCTGCCTGTCATCAGGGACAAGTACAAGGACCTGACTGGCGAGGTGGAGGTAAGGAGGGCCGCGCGTTAAACCACATGTTAGCGGCGTTATCACCAACAATATCAGCGCAGTACTCGGGACTGTGAAATGCTACAGAAATGTTCCTCAGTTCTCTTTTTCCTTTGTGTTCATTTGAGATATGTTTGTGTTCGTTTGTTGCAGGAGAGTGAGCGCTACGCATACGAGTGGCAAAGGTGTCTGGAAAGTGCTCTGGAGGTTTGTTTTTGTTTGTGTGCTGTGTCTGACCTCATCCCTTGGCAAGACCTCATAGTGAGAGTGACAATACAAACATAGACTCATTAAGATAACCAAAATGTGCTGAGATGTTTTTCAACCTGAGGACATTTTTCTTATCACATTTGTTTCGGGATAAATCATTTTCTTCCCCTGCAAACACCTTAATGATTTCCATTTTTCTTTTTGTTTATGTAAAATGTCTCAAAGTCTCTGCAAAGCTGAATATCTGACAGAAGAAAACATAACATAATACATAACACTGTCTTGCCTTTACCTGAAATATTTAGTTCAGGATTTTATTATTATTTTATTTATGTTTTTGTTAAAGAGAACACTTATTGTGAGGGTGGCAATCACAGTAAAAGTGTTTTTGGCCAAAAAACAAGACTGTAATATTGTAATTGAAAATGTATACTGTGTGTATATGTGTGTGTGTATATATATATATATATATATATATATATATATATATATATATATATATATATATATATATATATATATATATAATTGTAGCTTCTGTCTCCTCTCATTAAGATCATCACCAAAGCCAACAACATCCTGAACAGCATCAGCAGCTCCGCTGTGTGCACCGAGGTCATTCAGTCTGCTCAGGGCATGGAGTACCTGCTGGGTGAGGAAACACACACACACACACACACTATATAAAGAAGCCAGGACTAGCTGTATGGTGTGAAGGCTGTTAAAGAGACCTTACACCTCCTGAAGGACAGACAGGACTGAAACAAGCTCTGGTGGGATGTGTTATCCCAGCCTGCTCTGAGGTCCTGCTCCCTTAGTGTGCCTCTCTGCTTTTAACGAGCTGTGACTGGGAAACATGTCACAGCTCGGCACCGAACACAGTTTGACAAAAACACCAACCCAACATGTTTTTGTGATTTGTTGTACTTGTGTATTTCCTGCTACAGGTGTGGTGGAGGTGTATCGTGTCACCAGGCGTGTGGAGCTGGGCGTCAAGGCGACTGCTGTGTGCTCCGAGAAGCTGCAGCAGCTGCTGAAGGACATCAGCCGCGTGTGGAACAATCTCATGGGCTTCATGTCGCTGGCCAAGCTCGCTGTAAGACACTCAAACAAAAGGAGATCTTTCTCTAGAGCACAGGACAGTTTTTTAAAGTGAAGCTCCCAAACACATAAAAAGAAGCTTTACATCAGCCCAACATATTTGTAGCGGCGAAATAAAACTGATAATTAACTCAAACTGAAATTGCCTCTGAGGCAGCAGAAAGCAAATCTTTTGTTGTATTCCAATAATACAATTCACCAAGAATAATAGTTTCCCCTGTGGCTTTTCCTATGTTTTCCCTGGTAAAAAAACCATACTGTATGCTCGTGATGGTGCGCTAATCCCACCACCACCTGTCTCCAATATATAATAATTACCAGATCACCCAGTGCCCAAAACCGCCTGTAAAATAAAAGCATTAAGAATTACTTTAACGATGATTAATTTAATATAAACATAAACTGCTAGAAAATAAATGTTTAATTAATAAATAATATGAATCAATATATTGCTCCAACGATGTTCAAACTCTTCAAGTTCAGGTACACACATACACATGTGGCTGCCAATGGCATAATGAAATAATAGCAAATCCAATATCAGCAGGCCATTAGCTTAAAATCAATGATTCATTGATTTGTTTGCGATGTACTGTAGCTGAGCTTTCAGATAGGTCAGCATTCAGATTCAATGGGAGGACAAGAATTGTATAGATTTATTTATTCAGCTGTCTGCTACCGTCTGTAAAGCAGAAACCGAGGAGCCATCTACAAAACTGGCAAAGGAGCCTTATAGTTTTTCACACTTCAGAATAATCACACAGCATCTCAAGGAAGGGGCAGGGAATACAAAAAGAAAAACATGTTTAATTTAAGCTTTTTTTTTTCTTAAAAGAAAATATATTTATGCTAGTCGTGTTTGTTTTTACTCAACACAGCTGAAGTCAAGGCGAGTCTTTCTAAAAAGTTGATGATGCTCGGAGATGTTTACTGTAGGCAGAGTTGTTCTCTCTGCTGTTATTATAAGAACATAAATGACTACATTTAGCCCTGCGGGAGGAAGTAAAATATGTGTGTTTTTTTTCTGTGTAGCCTGATGAAACCTCCCTCGACTTCTCCTCCTGTATCTTGAGACACGGCATTAAGAATGCCAAGGAGTTGGCTTGTGGTGTGTGTCTGCTCAACGTCGACTCTCGCAGCAAGGTTAGTGTTCACACACACACACACAGAATAACTAACTGGACACATATTTACATAAATGTTATGCTCATCCACACTGGATAACAACTGACATTTCTTTGGCTTTGAAACGTTTTGCAGAGAAAAGAAGAAAGCACTATTGGACGTCTGTTTAAACGAGTATGAGACATTTAACTGTCAAATATATCTCACTCCACTCTTTCCCACTGGGGGCCTCGGGGGCCTATTCTGCTATTACCGACAACCATGATGGGGGGCCAAAGTGACAGGACTCACTTCTCTCCACTGCTCCTCTCCCACAGGCAAACAGCAGTTGCCTGTATAGACACAAACTGTACAGCAGATGAAGGGAATCAGCCAAAATCACTTTGGGATTTCTTGACCTGTCGCTAAGGCCCACCCCTCTTAGTTACCATTTCTATGCCTGGCAAGCTTTCCGTTTTCACAAGTCACATGTATCAAGTTTGAAATGACCCAAAAGCAGTTCCACTTTTCAAGCCAGACTTGATTTTAGTGAGAATAATGAAAGCTTTCGCTGGCAGAGCAGCCTTTGCTAGCTAGCTATAGTATGGGTTTTTTCCCCCACTCACTTGTTTTGTGGCTACACACATGATGAAAGACTGAGGCTGAATGTCCCTGGTAAAGATTGGGCTTCCTCACCAGCTTATGACCGTAAGCAAACCAAGCTTCCTTTTATTGCAGTGCAGAAATAGTTACTGTAGTTTGAGAAATGATAAAAAGTACAATCAGACAGCTATCAATGTTAGCATAATCAGGTTAATTTGCTTAGAATACACCGGTTGTCTCTAATAGGACCCTAATGTGCACCGCTTCAACATGAGAAGAAATGCAAGGCTTGTTGTGCCTTGTTAAGGTTGCTCAGATTTTATTGGACAATCACCGTAACGGATAATAATGTACACTCTTGAAATAAGTGAGAGAGGAGAACTGTCACTTTGGCACCTCAGGGGAGGTTGTTGCACTCTGGGATTGGTTCTTCAAGGTCACAAAGGTCATCACTCTGTCTTGGATGGGTTTCATTTTCTGTCCTGTCGCCTTTCTCTCCTGAGGTAACAGCTCACCTCCTTGCAGCTAACAATCATTGGTGTTTCTGATAAGTGTTCACATATTATCTCCGGCTGGTGCAGTATGTGCAGAGCTGCTGTGTGTCTGCCTCCTCGCCTACAGAGGCTGTTTCATCGACGTGGGCCTAATGGTGTTCTGGACCCTGAGGTTCAGAGGGCAGGACGGTGGCGCTGATTGTTTCTCGCGTTCACTCTGCTGCTCACTCTGCTGCTCAGCCAGGAGCAGATGGATGGTCCAGGAGAGATATGGCTGACTGAGAGGCATCATGGATGCCAGCAGATGTGGCTTACACATTAGTCATTACAATCGAGAATAGACCTGCACACAAACACACTCTCTCACCTCCCACTCTGCATAGAGCCAGCCTGAAATTAATGCAGCTTTATTTTGTCTCTGTGCCACTAGCATGAGATTAATAAGCCATTTTTTAATTGCATTTTTGGCAGAGCCACTGGTAAAAGCGAATATAAAAGCCAAGTGGAGAATAGCATCCCCTCGGAGTATAATGAAGTGAAAGAAGAGCTCAGGCTGCTGCAGACGGCACTGATTGTTGAAATGTCCTTTAGTGAAGAGGTACTGATTTGTTTTTCTACCAAAGGGACTGAGGGGAAGAGATGTTGATGTGCCATCAAAGAAATGTAACCGCAGAACAGCTCAATAGCTCCTGCTTTATTTGTGCTGAGTATTTAAATCTTTGCTATAAATGTTTTATTCCTATTGTTGACACAAATAGTATTTCTTGTTGCTGTTGAACGGAATATGTTTTGGTAGCATCTGTGTCTCCTTCAGGTCAGGAGGCAGGAAGGAGCCGCCTGCAGCAGCTTCATCACAGTTTGTCTGCAGTTATGTTTTATCATAAGTGATAGTTTTCTGCTCCAGCGCCTCTGCTTAATGATAAATGCTCATTTGAGCAATTAGAGGGAGAAGCACTGGAAACATTCAGCATTCCTTTTTATATACGTATATATATTAATGGAGGTTTCTGAAGTGCCTTGAGTGTTTGGATGGATTATTCTGTGTAGCTTTTACTTGAGGAAGTATGGCAACAGAGCAAACAGAAATATGGATCTTAGATTTGTTTGCAAACTGTTGTTGACCCGTCTCTGTCACACTCTGTTGATCTGTACCTCAGGGGACCAGGATCCCAAAACAGTTCAATGCATGACTCGGTTAATGCCACGCCTCAAAGCATTGGGAAATGGCAAAATGTCAGTCTGGAAAAGTTCAGTATAAAACAAATAACACATGACAAATCATTGTAGAATTTCTTGTTGGTTTTCTTTGTAAAGAATGTGTTTGCTAATATGGCTGCTGACTTTATTTCATTACTGCTTTTACACTCACAGTGAAAGCATTGCAGTAATTGTTGCGGCAGGCTCGTACCGACAGATGAAGGTCATCTTTGGGAATGTTAAAGTTAATCAGTCCAAAATTGGGTTTGACACAGGCTTTGGTGAAATAAATGTATGTTGCGTCTCTTTTCACCTCAAAAGTCTAGATGTGCAGAATGTTCAGATCCCTCTGTCATTAGTGTTCCGAAACAAAGATGTCATTGAAATGTTCTGTGTCTTGTTGAAGCCGATAATAACAGCGACAGAACAACATCTGAATGTCTATTAAATATATATCACTGGCGTTCAGTCACTACTTTCAACATGAAACAGTTTCACAGGATCTGCTGGACATATTTCTGTTCCTGTTCAAAGCATTTCAAAACTGAAATAATGTACACCCTTCAGTGTTATACACACAAAGTGAAGCGCCATGACAGTAATGGTGTCCTCTGAGAGAAGCCTTGCTGAGGAAGACTGCACTGATTTGCTACCATGAGCATACTCAACAGACATTGAATCAATATTTGCGATCAATCAAGGCCAAATCTGTTGAATCTCATCTCTTTGAGAGGGAATATTTGAGTCCGGAGGGATAATAACTTGGACTCTTTCATGTTTTGACTCACAAATAAACTGGGAGCAGGTTGCTCTGTCCTGATGAAACATCTGATCTGAATGTTTGCTCGCTGCTCGTTCTGCGCACACTTACCTTTGATCTGGCTTTGCATGCACATCCTGACTCCTCTTGCCCTTACAGACATTGATTAAGAACAATACCAGGAGGGTGAGGGTAACTATGCCTCGCTTATTATTCATTCTTTCATTGTTGAAGAATAAAAAGCAAAAAAGAAGATCTGGGTAGTTTTGATTATTATCTAACCTGGTAGAGCTCAGTTTGATCCCTTACACGAACATGCCGCTGCAAAGGTCAGCTGTATTATTGAGGAAGATCTGACCGGCTTGAAAGTATGAATACTCTCATTGTGTTTGAGAGTAGTTACTAGTGGCTGCATGTACAACATCTGTCAAGTGAAAACTGAACAATTGGCATTACACTTACTGCCACACGGAGGGAGTCTGAGTGTGTGAGGGTGAAGAACAGGTGAGAGAGGGGAAGGCTCTGCAGCGAAAGGAGGTGGCACGCTGGGTGTCTTTGTGTTTCACTCTGCATCCCCCCCCCGCTAACATGTTCTAGCTTTGGCTGTCGTAGGTGCAGGTTTGTGCAAACAAGTAGGCCAAGGCACACAAGAGCACTGAAAAGGAAATTGCTCTGCTTATGTGAGTGTGTGAGAAAGGGAAAACAGAATCAGAGTGGAAATGTGTCCGCGTTCACACCGGAGTGCTTTTCCCCGTCCTTTTCCCGTTTAGTTCCGTTAGTACCCCTTATGTCGCGTTCACACCAAAAAGAGTACTTAGTGCCGGGAACTTTTACCCCCATTTTTAGTGCCTGCTGAGAGGTGGTACTATCCTGGGGGGAAAAAGTGCCCCAGTTCTGATTGGCTGGGCGAATTGCAAACCACGCCCCGTAAAACTGAGTCCAGTGTGAGGAAGTCCTTCATCCTGCAGACTGCTTTCAGACAGGTGGAGAGGCTCTGCTGTGTTTTGTATGCAGTTGTTGCTTTCTGCATGTGTCTACCTTCTCCTTCTGTGTGGGGGGGGGGATATGATTCACTGCACATTACTCATTCCCCCTCATTTCACCAGGGATGCAAACTCTGAAGCAGCCCATCACACATATTAGGTTCTCCTCGTTGCACACACAGCCCTCAAGTGGGGATCAGATCATCAAATTGTTAATTTGCTTTGGCTTTTACACAATTTGTGGTTTTCAGCCACAGAAGCAAATCATGTTATGGAGCAACAAGTGTGAGGTGCCCCTGTGGAAATGTTGCCCTTTGTCTCCAGCGAAACAAAATGAAGTGAAGCATGTCTGCTGGTACACAGCACGGACAAACGTTGTGCAACCTTACTCTAAATGAAACAATGGCAAAACTTTCTAGCCAGTTTGATGAGCAGATATTCAATAGCATCAGACTCTTAACTGCTAAATATAACTCTTTAGATAAATATGATGTTGCATAAAGGCAATGATAATCAAGTCTGAGGTCAGCTCTACTACTGACACACTGTCCTCTTAACCTCAGCTGTTCTATTGCTACTAAAATGCCTGATTAGGTAATCCAATGACTGTCTAAACTAAACATAATCTATGATTTCTTTATTTAGTCTTCTATTTGCCCCCATCACTATTTTTCCATAAATATAGCTCTGAAAAAAAATTAAGAGACCACTACAAAATTATTTCTTTCTCTGGTTTTACTATTTGTAAGTATGTGTTTTAGTAAAATTAACCTTTTTTTGATTTCATTCTATAAACTACTGACAACATGTCTCTGTGTTGGAATTCAACAGACACGGGAAAGGAATGGCTGCCATACATAAATGTAGTGATTGAGATTTAAGAAAAATTTGGAGTGGTCTATTTATCTTTTCCAGAGCTGTATTTATTCTTTATCACTTGAAGACATGTGTATGATTATTGTATTAGTTTTAAGATGACTGCACTCTTAGGAAACCGTCATTTGTTTATATTTCTTCATTTTGACTCTCATAGGTTTTGAATTATTTATAGGCTTTGTATTTATTTTGCATAAACGTGGACTTGCTTACAGCTTAATGCAGACGTGTATTTGTACACATGGTAAATATGATTTCCTTGTATTGCATGTAACCCATGTGTGTTGAAGCCCTTCTCTTGCCAGAGGCTGAGATGTGCGGCAGCGTCAGGAACATGGAGGATGAGCTGCAGTGCTGCTCTCATATAAACATGTGACTTTCTAGTATTCAAACATTAACCCTTGGGATGCATTAGAGGCTGATCAATCATTGTAACCCTATCCAGAATGAAATCACCACACAGTAAAGGCATAGGAAAGTGTCTCATATCCTGCTTCTCCTCCTGTGAGCTCAGATGGATTAATGCCTCTCTCTGATGCAGGTGTGTGATCTCTCACCCTTTCACTGTGACAGGCGTTCAACTCGGAGACGGACAACTTCAAGCTGCTGTACGGGGGCCACCAGTACCACGCCAGCTGTGCCAACTTCTGGATCAACTGTGTGGAGCCCAAACCCCCCGGCCTCATCCTGCCCGACCTGCTCTGAGCCCTGGGCTGCCGCTGCCATTACAACGGGCAAAGGCTAATCAACACCAGATAGGTGGACTGACAACGCGCCTCAAACTGCACCGAGTCTGTATTTATGTGTTTTTATTCTGCAATCTCTCTTTCGTCACAACTAAGCTGTCCCAGATCTGGCCATTTGTTATAATGTAAAGTTTTGTATAAATATATATGTACCATCTATGCTGTTATTGTTACTCTTTAACTCTTTCAGAGAAATTTACTAAACATATGTCTTGTTTTCACTGCTGGAAAAAGGTAATTATTAATTAAATATCTTGAGTCATATTTATATTATTAGGTGTGCAATATGATTAGTAACACTGGAGGAGGATGGCTGTAAACATCGTGAGTTTTTAATGTCACTTGTTGCTTTCTTTAGGAGGATATTTATTCATGACTCTGTTTCCACTGAACCAGAGCTGTTGAATTATACACCTTTTATTGAACTTGAATTACATTTGTTGGTCGGGTCTGTTTGAAACTCTGAAGCTGTTTTGGTTTTAATAAGACATCTTTAACTTTCAAACTGAGGCAGGTGAATACCTTTTTGTTAATTGTGTTGAATCGACTGCTTTGAATGTTTTGTTGCACTCTTGAGGAGAATTACGAAACTCTTTGGCTATTTAAATTATAGATTTTATGTAGGTAAAAGTTGGGATTTGGGGACCTGAAAGAAACCATGTTATTGGTTTTGTTTATTGTTGTGTGCAACTAGAGCTGGAAGTTTGGAACAAGACCAATTCTTATCTAAACTACAGCACTACTAGCTACTTGTATATAGCAGTGTCATGCTTCAGCGTTGTAATTATGACCATAGACTGTATATACTGCCTATGATTGTGACTAACTGTAATGTGAATTTGATGTAAATAAATATGCATACAGTTTAATTTAAACTGTCAGAGATGATTATATCAGTCAGATTTCAAGTCTGCCTTCAATTAAAACTCATACCAATCACTGTAATTGAGCGTGTGTAAACAAAGATTATTAATGACATCCTTCCTTAGCAACCGTTGAAACGGCGTTCATGGGTCTGTAATAAGAGCAATACTCTGATTATTAAGAGGACTGGGAGGTCTACAAAAACTAAACAAAGAAAAGCGTTTGCCTGAATTTAATAATGGTGTCTAGAATACTACAGCTTTTTAATCCTGATTAAATAAACAAGACATTTAATTAGCTAACATTAGAGGCTCTTTTTGTGGGAAGTATTTTCCTCCTATTTCCACTCTTTATGCTAAACTAAGCTAACCAGCTTTTGGCAGTAGGTTTCATCTAACATACTTTGAGAGAGGTATTGATGTCTTTTCTTACCAAATATTTCTATATTTTCCTTTACCACACTTGACATCAGCTGTGTTTATTTGCTTTAAAATAAGTATTAATGTGTTTTTTTATGGACTCATTTATTGTGCATTTCTGTTTTGAGCATTACAGCTTTGAAAGGAGTCCTTTCACTTTGACATTATTCTACTTCTCTTTGAGAAACATCCTCTTCACAATGCATGAATGTTGCCGCACATTTTGGCTCCATCACCCCATAATGTACTTTCTCTCTGGCCTCATCTCCATCAATTTGCAACAAAATGGAATAAATTCCTCTTCGACGATCCTGCAGGGGCTTCGCTGGCGGTTGAGCTCGGCCAATCACATGAGGTGTCTCGGGGCTCTGTGAAACTCTCATTATCCTTCTCACACTTGTGTTCAGGTGTGCTCTCCAACATCCAATTTATCGCCGGCCGTTCCCTAATTCATTTCCTGCAGAAAATGGATTCCTCTACTCTCACGGTGAACGCCGGGATTACAGAAAATTACAAATGCTGAAATCAATTACTGAATAGAGCTGTGTAATTGGAAATGCAGACCGCCCGGGCCTGTCATCTTTACATCTATTGTTATCATTATCACTCTGGGGAGAAGCGAGATTGAAGAGATGGCCCACTGTGCGGTATCGACTGCTGCTCTTTGGTATTTCACGCCCATAGTCAATCACAATATTGATTAAAAGCAGCTGCTTCTGCGCTTCAACATTGTCTTTATCTTGTGAAAAGAGTAGCTTCTTGCTTTACTGATAACATTGCAATTGAACCACAGATTTTATATGTTTTCTTTTAAACCTGCTGTTTTAAGATATTACAAGATTCCAATTAATCAAGATATAATGATAACATGTACTCACCTATATTCATTGTTTGTCTTTCCTGGGATTTGCTGACAATAGGGAAACTAATCTTTAACACAAGAAACAATAAAAAAACTGTTAAAAGAAAGCACGAAAAGGTGACACTTGAGTAGATTTATGATGCCTCGATTTCACCATTAATGGACCCAGACACAAGCAGCTCACTGAGGAACAATGTTTCCCCACACAACAGACTGTATGAGCCAACGTCTCCCACTGTGCTTTAGATGATCCTTATCTGGCTGGAAAGCTTTTTTTGAATTCTTTTACGGCCATATTTTCTCTCAGTTATGGGCTCTTTATCACTGCTTCAATTGGACAGTTTCATGATCTATATTTGTAGCACTAACAGCATTTACAAACTCTCCTCTGGGACTTTTATTAAGGTTTCCAAGTGCAGCTGGCATCCAAATAATCATCATTATTCTCTTTGTGTCTGTTCCCTACAAAATACATACTTTGAATCACATCCTGCAGCATATGTTGCTCTGGCCAAATAAGGTTGTCAAATTATAACTAGAACTAACGATGGCGGCAAGCCTGAAATGGTAGAAGCCGTGAAAGTAGCATGTTAATATTAATAACTGGCCTTGTGCGTATAGCCTTGTTAGATGGAAATGCAGGATTTACACATATTTAAACGGGAGTAGTGCTGTAGCTCTTGCCGATTATAGTGAATAATTAAAGGCCGTATAATTTGAAGCCTAGAGAAGCCCCGATTCAGTAATTCATTGCAGCTAAAGCAGATGTTCATATTCGCTTTTTGTGATTGGACTAGTGCTGATATGATTACAGACATGTTCTATTATCCCCCATTTTATTTATTAATGCAATTTTCCCCCAAAAAAAATTCAATTAAAATATTTTTTGTAAAATCAATGAATGACCCATCCGTTATCAAAAAGGTGTACCACATTAAACACATGTATTCTTTTTTTTAGCTTTTGGTTGTTTATATATATGTTGTGATGGAAATAAGCTATTTAAATAACATTTCTGTGTAGCTCACATGTCTGTTGCCTCCTGTTGAGTTGCTGCTGTCTTGAATGTCATCTATTCAACCACAATCAGAGTTGTTGGTTCTGCTCGGCCTCTGAAGCCCACCATGATGCAAAGACCTCTGCCTAATGCTTTAATGATAGATAATAATATGCTGCTGCTGCTTCTGAAGGATGTGTTCACTTTTAGCGTTGACCATGCCTTGAAAACCTCTCATATGTACCCAAGTTTTAAATATTTATTAATTAATAGTATGTGAACTGAAGTGCATAATTTGGTCCTATCGCTTGCAGTGCATCTCTGCTGTGGTCAGACTGATGTCTCTCTAGTCTGGGTAATGGCATTCATTGTGGACCACTCAGCATGTCCTTCAGAAAGAGTGGGCACTAGCTAAATGAAGCTCATCAATAATATGCCTCTGTAGAAACAGACATTGAAAATGAATGACAGGCTTTTTGACATCTGAAAAAAAAAAACTCTCGGGAAATGGCAATGTAGAACAAACGCTAAGAGGCACTTGGCAGAGAAAATGCTGCAGTTTGTTTATGTGAAGAAATCTCAGAAAGTAGTTTTAAAAGAAAATAGAAACACGTTTTTTTCTTAGTATTTTAATACGACTGTCTTGGGGAAAGAAAACATTAGAGACAGATTACAGATCATCTGTATCCTACTTAATCACCCCTAAACTTATTTTCTTTTTTTATATTGTAATATGACACGTAATACATTATGGCATTGTTAAAAAAACAAACATTGTTGCACTGATCTCTCTGTTTCTGAAAATGTCAACATTACTGCTGCGTTATGTGAGATGACCCAACAGTGATGTTTTACTGCAGTGTAGGTAGGAGTCATGGTTAATTACCATACAAACCTAACCCATACAGTCATATATGTCATAGTCATGTGATAAAATGATGTGAGATTAGTACAACAGAAAGAAAATAAATTCATGATTTTAAACAATTTCTATAATCATTTATCGCTTGTTTCAGCTTCTAAAACGTCATCAATTGCTACATTTTCTCTTATATCTTTTGGACTGTTAAAAACATTTTAAATGCGTCACATCAACCACTTCACGTAGCATTGCATTATCTGAAGCGTGTGAATTTGCTCTGGACCACACACATACAGAAAAAGTAGTCCTTGTTTGGTTTTTGTGAAGAGCTAAATCTGGCAGCTAGGATACATTTGAATATGCTACTGGTAAACATATAAGACAATGGTGGCTGTTGTTTAGAGTCATATTTATTTGGTTAGTTTGTGCTTTTTGGTTATTTTCCAAATTTGCAATGTTTCAATTATAGCTTAACTGTGGATATTACTAGTATTTAGTTTCTTTCACAAGCAACATGAAACACAATCCTGCATAAGGTTTAGTATTTTCCAACTGATCTACTGGTGGCGGTAATGTGCCACAAGACGCAGCAAAGCACCAGCAGAAGCGGGAAAGAAATAAGACTGCTATCACATAAACATTGATGTACACGATGCTGGATTTAAAATACATAAAACTCGGCTTTACATATCTTTTACACAATATGTTTGATGCAGAATTTGCCACTCAAACAGGAAGATAATGTAACATCTAGCATGAATCACTGCATCTTTTACTTTTTTTGGTGATAATATTGGTTTAAGTCTTGATAACAGGGTGTAATGTGATTTACTGCAGTATTCATTTTTTAAAGTGCACAGTAATTATGGATTTTGGAACGGGACATGCAGCAAAGTAAAAATGTCAACCAACAAAAGACAGCAGATGTAGGACCTTCAGCTTCTGACATCCCTCTTTTAGAGCAAAAACCAATGCTTTGATATTTTTGGCAAAAACAGTGGGATGAAAAATAATCTTCAAAGCATCTATCATAGAGCTACCAGTTCCCCTAGAGGCGGCATATATATATATATATTTTAAACAGCATCAAAAAGCACTACAATAACATAGTGTGTTCACAGGATGGAACAGTCAACCCTGTGGTACACAGGACCTAACCTTTGACTTCTAGATATTCACCTTTAAAAAAGGCAGGTATAATAACATCTTTAAATATTCAGTTAAAGAATGCTTTTTGTTCCTCACCGTCATTATATTCCAATAAAATCATTTGTCAATATTTTTTCTGTACACGTTTCTTAAATGCTACCATACATTGAGAGAACGCTGCTGCCCTTCACACTAAAGATTACTGCAGAACTGGGACAACACCACCACACATGACATCATTACGTCAGGAAAAGGACTTCCGTCACTTCACTGTCAGAGCTGCAGAGCTCAGAGAACAGCTTCACCGAGGGCTCATCCTACAGTGGAACTAAAAAGAAGGACCGGGAGATAGACAGCACCGATATCCACGCTGACATTGTTGTGGTCCTGATCAAGAGTCACATTGTTCCTGTCCAAAGACTACATCGAGGTGACTGGTTGGAACAGCCTAAACCACCAGTGTTTGGTTAAAAACTCCCTCCATCCCAAGACCACCAAAATTCTTTAAATAAGCCTTAAACAGATGTACGCTTACACACGTCTCACTTAGCCGGTCCTGAACACACATGAAGCTGCAGATCAGGAGGGCCAAAGGGCTCAACTTCACTTCCTCCTCATTCTCCACACTGTGGATCTCACAGGCCCCAGTACGGAGCCAGGCTCCTGCGGTCCCTCTCATAAACATCAGGTATGACCCCGTAGGGCGTCTGCACCATCTTTACGGAGTTTCTACCAAACAGCTTCCTCTCGTACTCGATGAGTTGGCGCCAGAAGCCGCCGTTGGGCCTTATGACGGGGCGGCGGGCTTTGACCCAGGCGTGGGCCTCGGCCAGAGAGACACGGTGATACTTCATGAGGTACGCCAGACACAGAGAGGCGGAGCGGCTCACCCCCGCCGCACAGTGCACCAGCACCGCCCCTCGCTTTCGTCCCACGCTGTGGATCTTATCAGCCACGCTGTCGAAGTACAACGAGAGGGGGGAGTGGGGCATATCGGCCAGAGGGACCTTTACATACTCCATGTGAGGCCAGTTGAAGTTGGGGAGCTCGATGGTGGCGTTGACCACACAGGTGATGCCTTTGGACAGCAGCAGGCTGCGGTTGGACGCCACGTTCCCTCTGCTGAGGAAGAGGTTGGGGGTGATCTGGGCGATGCTCCCCAACAGGCTGCCGTTCTCAGACAGGAGCCGCGGCACCAGAGTGGGCACCATGGAGCTACGATGGTGGTGGTGGTGGAAGAAGCCTTGGCTGCGGGAACCCATCGTGAAATCAAGAAGGCTTCGAGAAGGACGGAGAAAAATGTTTTTTTTAAAGCAAAATCTTCAGCAGCTCAGAGTCATAGCAGTGCAGCGAGCCAGATCCTGTAACACACAAACAGATTTCACTTTCAATCTAAATAAAACATTGTTCTGCTTCTCTGTAGACCGAGCACTTCAAACACTTCACAAGGAAGAGTAACAACATCACTGTTTGGAAGCAAAACAAGTGCTGAAACAATAGTTCTCCAATCCTTTTATTTGGATGGCATTGTGTTGAGGCAGTTCCAGGAAGTGTTACTCGTCAGCCTTTAAACTTAAAAACCCCAGGCGTACAAAAGAGTTAAAGATTAGACACAAAAGTTGACTAATTCAAAAAACATTCGGCTGGGACCCGCTGTTCCAGTCTTTCATCAGAGCGTTTCATGAATCCACAGATGGAGACATTTTGTTTGTACCTCAGCTAGAGAGACTCGGCCATGTGAGCGCAGACCCCCCATGGGCATGCACTCACCTCATCTCATGTTCATCCATCCACAGCCCTCACATTACATCTCTCTCCTGTCTGTGCTTTTGAAGTCGTTTTGGATGGAAATAAACAGCAGGTTGGAAAGTAATTATACACGATATTATCACACCAAAGTGTGCTGATAGAACACATCATTATAAGCACTTTGCTAAAGTATATGTATCTAATTCAATTGTTCTATATCCAAATAGGGATACCTTCAGTTAAAGATGCAACAGATGCAACATGAAGACGAGAGATCTTGAATAAAAAGATATTATGTGCATCGTCACCTGACATTTCTAGCTTTTTTCTGATAGAAACAGCCTCCTGTGTTAACACTTAGTTATCAGCACAGCGACCACAGCTCCGGGAGATACTTCTAACACTGTTGCTCGCTCGTGTCATACGTCATCCACACCTCGTGCACCAGTCTGGCCGGCAGGTCTTTCATTTTCTGTTACATTCTAGCAAACAAGACACTTTGAACTAGAACTCAACCTGCAGAAAAACAACCACCTGATCCCCTGCTGTCACCTGCAAATACACAGCCGAGACAGTAAGTGCCCCTCCCCATGAGTACCTTTTCAATTCAAATGGTCACAAGTAGATATGGCTTTGTTTTAACGGGTCGAAAGACAAAAAGGTCGGGGACAACATGCTTTTAATGCAATGCCGTAAAAACATGTTGGTTTTTTTCACCCTTTCGATGGTTTTCCATGGTGTGGAGCTTCCTTGCTTCATTGTCCCCTTCATTCCTCTGCACTCTCCTCTATTGATCCCAGCTTTGTCACCTCACCATGTTCTTCATCTCTTCCTAACAACAACAAAAAGGATCAAGGCTGAAACATCACCCTCATCCCTCCTTATTCAGAAACAGTTTCTCTGGCTTGCTTTCTGTTTTCAATCCCCCTGCACTTTGCCTCTGAATTGGTTGGCACGATCCACCTTCCTATGCACTGTCGTCACTGGTTACGAGACAACAATTACAGGGATCCAGACTCAGAGAGACGAGTGTTACCACAAACCACATCAGAACTGATTTTTCTTTCTTATGGGACAGTAAATGAAGTACTCTTAATTATTTATTTTTTTTTAACTAAGGATAACAGAGCGTTTAAAGACATCAACAGGTTTGAATGTTACTAACAAACCTAATGATTTATGGATTTATCTAGAAAGAGGTGACTTTTTTAAGAAAAGGGTGCATTTAGAAGTTTATATATTTCTGCAAATTCACTTACAACAACATATACAGTGTGTTGCTGTTCTTTCCCTTTGAAAACTCCTATCATCTTGGTTGTTTTTACAAACTGAAAAGGAAAAGAGAAATCAATAAGAACATGCAGAGGGATCTGAATCTGGATCAGAGTCTGGTACCGGTCTACCATAACTGTGACATTTAGCTTAAACGGAAAAAAAACTCCACACAGATGTCCTGCTTGCTAGACCCCTTCTGTTTCAGTGAGATGATGCACAGTCGATGCAATGAATGCTTCATAAAGATAGATAACATAAACCATGGGCTGACATACAGTACAAACTCTGTTGCTACAGCAACCCACTGACCACAGTAAGACTGTCAACAGATAGATGAGGAAGATAGGAGAACCAAATAATCCCCGGCCCTCTCCCAAATGCTGATGCACCACAGAGCCGGGCTTTGGTGAGATTTCCTCAACATGGTTGTTATTTATACCACAGGCAGGGCAGGAGAGCGGCTGCAGGGAGCGGGGAGGGAGGATTATGCAGAGAGAGGAATCTACTGTAATGTTGGAGAAAGGGATGAGGAATAATAAAAAAAAATTAAAAACACGAGAGACAACAGAGATAAATCCCCCCCATGTGCATGTTTCTTCTTCTTCTCTAAATATTACAAAACAACTGCCCACTCAATCATGCTGTCAACAGGTGGCCCCTCCTCCCCAAATCTGCTTTCACACTTCTCCGTCTCTGAGAGAGGCCTCTGCGGTCCGGTTACACCACCACTAACACAAATAGGAAACGCGACCCACCTGCAGGAAAATTAGAAAGGCAAGACCTGAAGGCAACCCTCACCTCACGGTGAAACATCAACTCAAACGGACCTGAACTGGACTTCTCAAACCAAAACCGAATATTTTTATTCAGTGTTAGTGATCTCTTAGAAGGGAGCCTCAGTAATTATGAGAAGAAAATGAGCAACATGACACAGCAAAAATGAGAAAACAAGTCGACTGCAAGGGGTTCAACAGAGGGCAGGCTCAAAATAAATTCAGGGAAGAATTCCTCTGGTCACCGGGACATGGTTTGGCTTCGGCACCTCCCTGCAAACAGCAGCGACTGCACAATGTTACCCCTCAGGCACAAACATGAGAGTCTGACACACAGGGCCATGTGTTGTGTAGTGAGAGATGGTGAGTGCACAAATGTACAGTAAAGCACACCAAACTGTGTGGCTGCTGCACATACAAATGATTCCTCTTCTCTTTGTTTTTTTCCAGGCATATTACCATGCACAGAGACGTTTATTCTGTGTGAGCCAGTATCATTGCAGCCGACAGATGAAGCGGATGAATGGAGTGACTCCACTTTAAACAATGACACAATGTTCAATACCTTTTTAAAGACTTGTTACCTATAATTGGTGTTACTGGAAATGAATATAACAGAACTGAAACCACTTTGGTTCAATTTTAAAATTAATAAAATATTTTGTATTATTTATCATATTTTTTAAGCAAAAAGGCCCAAAAATGTAAACGCTCTAGATTCTTTAATGCTTTTTTTTGACATATTTGATATGAAATTGAATATCTTTGAGATCTGATGGTCAGATAAAATAAACACTGTTGAAGACAATTGGACCACATAAAGTGTATGTATGGAAGGAAATTGTGATCCAGTGTGTCTCAAGGTGTCAGTTGAATCTCACTCTGATGTCCTTGAAGATAATACAAATTGGTATTTATTCAGCTTGTATGCGTAACGTTAATGGATCATAGCAGGTCTAAAATAAGTCTGAGAGGCTCCATAACACCACCTTTCTATGTCCATGTTCTGGCCATGACAAAGGCCAAAATGTTGCCTGCAACAGACTAGGTTGCCCAAGGCTTATTTTTGTGAGGATTTACAGTATCTCCCTCCTTCTTCTCTTCTTTGTTTTATGTTTGTTATGTTCGTTCTGTCTGTCTGTGTGTCTGTCTCCCTGGCTGGGTGTGGCTGACCCACTTCTGATTCCCGCCAACTCACCTCCGCAGCTGCTACTCATCATCCTGATTACACTACTCACCTTCACCTGCTTATATGCCCGGTCCTCTCATCCAGTATTCACCAGTTCGTCGTTTCACCTCGCTGGTAATTCGACTTGGTACATGTAGTTTATGGTAAAACTAACTCTCTGTGTTCCTGCCGAATCTAACCCTTGTGTTCTCCGTCAGAATCCATCTGCCTACTCCTCTGCCTGCCACATCCAGCCACGTACCTCTCGTCTGAGTATCTCCGTGCTTCCACGCACACCGGCTCCAACCTGTCAACTATCGCCAGCTCTGGATCAGCGGCTTTCCTCGCCAGTGTACCTTCGTGCTTCCACGCACACCAGCTCCTTCCTGTCGACTCTCACCAGCTCTGGTCCCCCGGCTCTCCTCGCCAGAGTATCTCCGTGCATATCCGCACCACCTCAGTTAACAAACCCTGGCTTTGGGTTTATTGGATATTTAATCCCTCGTCTGACTCTATATAAGGTTTTTGGTTAATAAACCTTTTTCTACCTCAAAAGCTCTGTTTCATCGTCCTGTGTTCAGCATTGTGAGTTCACTCCTGTAGCTACCGGTGAGCTTAACAGTACGAACTGGTCACTATGAGCTCCGCTGATGCCGGATCGGATCCCGCCTCAGTCCAGCACGCCATTTCCCATCAGGGAAATCTTCTGGGCCATCATGAGCAGATGATTCGAGCCTTAGTGGAGAGCAATCAATCCATGGCTCTAAACGTCTCAAACCTTGCTGCTCAGGTCTCTGCTTTGACGTCTTCTGGTACACTTCCTGCCTCCTCCTATCCACCTGTGGATTCCACTCCATGCCGGGACTTCCCCATTGCCGATCCTGAGCCTTTCCACGGAGAGGTGGAGAAATGCAGAGGATTTCTTTTTCAATGCAATAAGGTATTTCGCCAGCGCCCCGTGTCTTTTTCCTCTGATGGAACTAAGATTAACTATATGTTGAGTTTGCTTCGTGGAAGAGCTTTAACCTGGGCCGAAGCATTGAGTTCTTCTGTGGATTACAATACACTTTCCTTTGGAGTTTTTTCGGATCATTTTTCCTCTGTTTTTGATCATCCTGAACACTCTGGCTCAGCTGCTAATCGTCTGTTGAATCTGCAACAAGGAACTCGAACCATTGCAGATTATTCTATCGAGTTTCGCACACTGGCGGCAGAAGCCCGATGGGACGAGGCGGCTTTAAGGGCTGTGTTTGTTAGGGGATTGAGGGATCAACTGAAGGATGAGCTGGCTGCAAGAGAGGAGCCTGCTGACCTCCAATCCTTAATCTCCTGGGTTTCTCGTCTCGACAGCCGGCTGCGGGAGCGCCGTGCGGAGCGCACGCAGCGTCCTCCTTTTGCTTTGCCTTATCAGCCAAACAGTTCTCCCAGGTTTGCTCCCTCTGTGTCCGGACCATCTGGCTTCACCTCACCAACCCGCGTGCCCACTTCTGCTATGGTGGAACCTATGCAGTTGGGACGCACTGGATTATCCCCTGAGGAGCGCCTTCGACGTATTAGGTGTGGAGAATGCCTGTACTGTGGAAGGGGTGGCCATATCCTCTCTGGCTGTCCTGTTCGCCCAAACGCAAGGGCTCGTCAGTAAAGTTGGGGGTCCTGACGAGTTCGCTTCCTACACCTATTGTAGCCCCAATTTTGAGCCGTTTTTTGATTCCTGCTAGACTTTGTTTCAACGCTCAGACATTGCCCCTTTCTGCTCTCGTTGACTCTGGAGCTGAGGATAGCTTTGTGGACTGTGAACTAGCCAAACAGCTGGGGTTACATTTGGAAACTCTAACAGAACCTCTGACAGCATATGCTTTAAATGGGAAAAGCATTTCTAAGGTTACACAGCAGACACAACCCTTAACCCTGTTTATTTCTGGTAATCACAGAGAGGAGATTCAACTGAAGGTTATTTCCTCACCAGCAACCCCTTTGGTTCTTGGATACCCATGGCTTCGCACCCACAATCCACATATTGATTGGGCCGGAGGAAGAATCATGGAATGGAGCCAGTCGTGCCACCTTCACTGTTTACAGTCTGCTGTGCCTCCCGTCCCTGTCGAACCTAAGTCTGCTCCTTGTGTCTCTGCTGAAGTTGACTTGTCTGGTGTTCCTGAAGTTTATCACAGCCTGAGTGGGGTCTTCAACAAGGAGAAAGCTCTCTCTCTCCCTCCTCATCGTCCCTATGATTGTCCCATCAATCTGCTGCCTGGAGCTCCTTTACCCACCAGCAGGCTTTATAATCTGTCTCGGCCTGAAAGAGAGTCCATGGAGAGATACATCGGTGACTCTCTTGCTTCTGGGATAATTCGTCCTTCTTCCTCTCCTCTGGGTGCTGGGTTTTTCTTCGTGGACAAAAAGGATAAATCTCTCCGACCCTGTATTGACTTTCGTGGGCTAAATAACATTACAGTTAAAAACAAGTACCCACTTCCCCTGATAAACTCAGCCTTTGAACCTCTCCAAGGTGCCACCATCTTCTCCAAGCTCGACCTCAGGAATGCCTACCACCTTGTTCGAATTCGCCAAGGAGATGAGTGGAAGACAGCTTTCAACACCCCCCTTGGTCACTTCGAATATCTTGTCATGCCCTTTGGACTCTCTAATGCCCCCGCTGTTTTCCAGGCCCTGGTTAACGATGTCCTACGAGACTTCCTTAACCGATTCGTGTTCGTTTACATTGACGACATCTTGATTTTTTCCACGAGTCTGGAGGAACATCAGGACCACGTCAGTCAGGTGCTGCAAAGGCTGCTTGAGAACAAGCTGTTCGTCAAGGCTGAGAAGTGCGAGTTTCACCAGGAGCGGGTCAGCTTCCTGGGATATATCATCAGGCAGGGCAAGTTGGAGGCTGATCCAGGAAAGATCCTAGCTGTCTCCGAGTGGCCAGTCCCCACTACTAGGAAGGAGCTGCAGAGGTTCCTGGGTTTTGCTAACTTCTATCGCCGGTTCATCAGGAACTATAGCAAGGTAGCAGCTCCACTCTCCAGTCTCACTTCTGTCAAGATCAAGTTTACCTGGACTACTGATGCTAACAAGGCATTTCTTCTCCTCAAATCCTTGTTCACATCTGCCCCCATACTCATCCAGCCAGACTCAAGCAAGCAGTTTGTGGTGGAGGTAGATGCATCTGACATCGGGGTTGGCGCTGTTTTGTCTCAGACGGCAGGGCCAGACAATAAGCTTCACCCATGTGCTTTCTTCTCTCGCCGTCTTTCCCCAGCTGAGAGAAATTATGATGTGGGCAACAGAGAGCTGCTGGCGGTGAAGATGGCGTTGGAGGAGTGGCGACACTGGCTCGAGGGCAGCGAGCAGCCATTCCTGGTTTGGACTGACCACAAGAACCTGGAGTACATTCAGTCTGCTAAACGGCTAAACTCCCGACAGGCCAGGTGGGCCCTCTTCTTTGGTCGTTTCAACTTCTCTCTAACTTATCGTCCTGGTTCCAAGAATACTAAACCCGACGCCCTGTCCAGGTCGTTTTTGTCTGAGGGACCAGTCACGTCTTTTGACTCTATTCTTCCCCTGAGCTGTGTTGTGGGTGGCCTCACCTGGGAGATCAGTAACTCCATCCAGGAGGCGCTATTGGAGCAACCGGACCCTGGTTGTGGTCCGCCAAACCGTCAGTTTGTCCCCAACTCTGTCCGTTCTCAAGTCCTGCAGTGGGTCCACAGCTCCCTTTTCGCTAATCATCCTGGTGCCAACCGCACACTCTCTCTTCTCCGGAGACATTTCTGGTGGCCAACAGTTGACAAGGACACTAAGGAGTTTGTTTCAGCCTGCACTACATGTGCTAGGAGCAAGGCCTCTCATCAGAGACCTGCAGGATTGCTCCAGCCCCTTCCTATCCCAAGTCGACCGTGGTCTCATATTGCACTAGATTTTGTCACCGGCCTACCTCCCTCACAAGGAAACACAACTATTCTAACAGTTGTAGACCGTTTCTCCAAATGTGCCCATTTTGTAGCTCTGCCCAAGCTTCCCTCAGCCCTGGAGACCGGTCAACTTCTCACCCAGCATGTTTTCCGCCTGCATGGAATCCCGGCTGACATCGTCTCCGACCGTGGACCTCAGTTCATCTCTCTGGTTTGGAAGAATTTCTGTCATTCACTTGGTGCATCGGTCAGTCTAACTTCTGGTTATCATCCCCAGTCAAACGGTCAAACTGAAAGGGCCAATCAAGACCTGGAATCTACTCTCCGCTGTGTTGCCAATCGCAATCAATCTACCTGGAGCTCCCTTCTACCCTGGGTGGAGTATTCCTTTAATTCACTCACGTCTTCTGCAACTGCTCTCTCTCCTTTTGAAGCCTCCTTAGGGTACCAACCTCCCCTGTTTCCTGAGGAGGAGAGTGAGTTGGCAGTTCCTTCTGTCCAGCATCACATTCAACGGTGCCGTAAGATTTGGAGGGACACTCGCTCAGAACTCCTCCGGACTTCTACCAGGAATCAACGGTCAGCTAACCGTCACAGACATGCCGCTCCCCATTACACCCCTGGACAATCAGTTTGGTTGTCTTCCAAAAATATCTCACTCCTCACCGAGTCAAAGAAACTGTCCCCTCGGTTCCTTGGGCCTTTCCTCATTGAGCGCATTATTAACCCCTCTGCTGTCCGCTTGAGACTCCCCAGATCCATGAAGGTTCATCCAACCTTTCATGTTTCCCAGATCAAGCCAGTCCACACTAGTGACCTGTGCCCTCCAACCATTCCCCCTCCTCCCCCCCGAGTCATCGATGATCATCCTGCCTACACCGTGCGTCGGCTTATGGATGTCAGACGCCGGGGCAGGGGCTTTCAGTACTTGGTTGATTGGGAGGGTTACAACCTGGAGGAACGTTGCTGGGTGCCTCGGTCACGCATCATGGACCCTGTCATGGTGAGGGAGTTCCACAGAGCACACCCTGACAAGCCTGGTGGTCGCCAGGAGGCTCCCGTGGAGAGGGGGGTACTGTGAGGATTTACAGTATCTCCCTCCTTCTTCTCTTCTTTGTTTTATGTTTGTTATGTTCGTTCTGTCTGTCTGTGTGTCTGTCTCCCTGGCTGGGTGTGGCTGACCCACTTCTGATTCCCGCCAACTCACCTCCGCAGCTGCTACTCATCATCCTGATTACACTACTCACCTTCACCTGCTTATATGCCCGGTCCTCTCATCCAGTATTCACCAGTTCGTCGTTTCACCTCGCTGGTAATTCGACTTGGTACATGTAGTTTATGGTAAAACTAACTCTCTGTGTTCCTGCCGAATCTAACCCTTGTGTTCTCCGTCAGAATCCATCTGCCTACTCCTCTGCCTGCCACATCCAGCCACGTACCTCTCGTCTGAGTATCTCCGTGCTTCCACGCACACCGGCTCCAACCTGTCAACTATCGCCAGCTCTGGATCAGCGGCTTTCCTCGCCAGTGTACCTTCGTGCTTCCACGCACACCAGCTCCTTCCTGTCGACTCTCACCAGCTCTGGTCCCCCGGCTCTCCTCGCCAGAGTATCTCCGTGCATATCCGCACCACCTCAGTTAACAAACCCTGGCTTTGGGTTTATTGGATATTTAATCCCTCGTCTGACTCTATATAAGGTTTTTGGTTAATAAACCTTTTTCTACCTCAAAAGCTCTGTTTCATCGTCCTGTGTTCAGCATTGTGAGTTCACTCCTGTAGCTACCGGTGAGCTTAACAATTTTAAGTATATTAAATTGTCGGAAATGCCTTTTGCTACTTAAAGGTGGGGTATGTAATTTATTTCAGAAACACTTTTTGTTATATTCCATGGAATGCTCTTAACATCCCGATAGCAATGAATATATGAAATGCTTTGACAATAAATACATTAAAAAAATTCATCTGTGGAAGCCGTAGCGCTCTGTGCACAAACTTATATCGTGCCCTCATTGGTCATGTGCGCGTTCGTGTGTGTTGGAGGAGGGGCTCTGTAAGGAAGTCTGAAGGAAGGGGCAGATTTGTTCCGGTTGTGTACTTTCAAATTCTAGCGCACTCGAGCTGGTTTCTCCAAAATTACATAGGCTACCCCACCTTTAAGTAGTCGCCATAAAACCCAGTTTAGAAAAGTGAGGAGTATTCAAAACAGTATATAGTAATACAATTGTTTTTCCAGATAGGCCTACTGTATTTTAAATTGCAACAAACTCAAATGGTCATTGAGCATACATTCACACAAATGTACACAGAAATGTTTTGGTGGCTGTGTCTAATAGAATGCAAGATTAGCTTTCGACACACACATGATACCCGTAGGCTTACGCCTGGCGGAGATAACTATGACAGACCTGTTTACAGGACATTATGTATCTTCCTCAGGAAAATAAATGCAGTTGTTGTTTAGCAAACTAAAAAAATATTTATATATTTATTGATATCATATATTAGCTTTAAACTTCACGAGTTTGATCAGTTATGATGAGCTGTTGCACGCGCTGCTTGTCCTCGTGCGCGTGCGTTAACAAGTTCAGGTTTCGTATAATTATTGAGTAAATTATGTCTTAGTTTGAACAACACGATGAAATTAAGCGACCTGTCGTCTTTAAACAGAAGTGTGGCAGGTGCGCTCGTTTCCTCAATTTCATCCATCTTACATCAGGAAACTGAACCGGAAAATAAATGCCTATACAACATACTTTAAATATATACAATTTAAGTTATTTTTGTATCTTATTTGAGGTAAAAATGACAGAAATAAACTGCCTCCATCAGATATAAAACTGAATTTACCAGTGGACACTCAGTCGTGCGGTGATGGAGGTTTTTTCAAAGCGTGTTCTCCGCCAGCATCAATCCAGAGGACTGCTCTCACACTCCGGACATTCACCTGCAGTCAATCCTCTCTCACAGACATCCAGCGGGATGGCGACAAGCCAGGGGGCGGGAAACTAACCGCAACAGTAGCGACACAAAACAACATAACGTGAAAGTCAAAAGAAATACGAGCCATCAGTTTATCCTCCTGCTTCTACAGGAGCGGCGTACACACAGGGAGCCTCGGTATGAGGAGTGATCCGTGCCACGCAGAGGAGGAATAGGAGGAGGAGGAGGAGGAGGAGAGAGTGTAGCTTATTTTCTATTGGAGGATGCACGTTTTAAGCCTGTAAAGAAGCCTTCATGAGCATTGCAAAAAAAGTTCATGCTGTGTTTAGGCAAGGTCAGTGTTATGCAAGGGCAAGGCCAGTGTTTCACTCTTTTGTGTGAAGATTCCCAACATTGGGAAGATTTACTTTCAGGGACCTCCATCTGAAAATCTTGAATTGTTGGATATCATTAAGACCAAGTAGGCTCCTATGTGCAACCTATGATCAGAGTAGTTTGTCTTATTCACATTGGTTCACCTTTTTAGTGAATTAAAGAGTGGAAAACTATTCCCCACTTTTAAGGGAATGGAACTACTTCAAGGACCCCTGGGGACCCCATACCCCTGGTTAAGAAGCTCTCAAAAAAAGTATTGTTGGAATGCAACTACAGAACAACAGATCTCGTTACCATCTGAAAATCTGACTATTTCTAAAATATATTTCTGATGGTTTTATCTCAAGAGTAAGTGGAGCATTATCTATCCAAGTAAGCACACTACTGTTTCAGCAGGGCTACTAATCACAACAATCTCCCATTCATTTGTTTAACGGTTGTATTTTCGATTTTCCAAAGCTTTTTTCTACTCTTATAGGTCTGTTACTCTGTTGGATAATACCAAATCACCTTTATTCACTATGTTCTTGCTTAAAACAGTTTGAAACACATCAAAACTAGAGAATATCTTGCAATGGTATTACACCAGCCACAACATCAATTCAGGCCAGAAACCTAAAGCCCACTTTCTACCCTCTTATTACTCTGACCACATTCATCTTCAAACTTTGCCTTTAAATTCAATATGTCATGACCCCTGAATGCTCAGAAATATTACCCGAGGACATGATCTTAGTTTTGTTAATGGTACCGTACGGCCCTGCTTGTCGGTTAGATTCTTCTTCTAGTTGTACATTATTTATTACTATGACGGATAAATCAATATGTGAACCATACCTGTAACAGAAGTAAGTTTAAAAAAGCTAATTTTTTCAGTGCGGATCTCCAGTAAATAGAAACATGTTTTTTCGTGGGGCATCACATGCAATTTAACTTCCTGGCTTCTTTATTTAGTGTTGATACACCAAACCTCACACAAAGACTAATTTGTTATATTTGCTAGTAAAGCCTATTAAATCTAACACCTCGTAGCACACAGACAGCTGTACATGTGACCTGATTCAGTAACTTCACATACAGTATAACTGTTTATTTGAATGCCTGCAGAGCCTGTGTGATCATGTTGCAGGTCTTGAACTCATAAAACTCAGCAAGCAAACTCAGAGTTGAAGATGCAATAAAAATTGGATCATACCCCGCAGTGGCTCAGGCAATAATGTCTCAATTTCAGTCATAATCTAAATGTTTAATGCTCACACAAATGCACACATTACCAATTTAAATGTTAAGGGCCAAAACCAGTATACAGTCTGTTCCTTAGCCTGTTTTTCAAATCTCATTATGCCATGCCCTGGAGGAAACAGCTCGATATTCTCACATCTATATGCTCACAACTTTGAGACCATCAAGACTGCAGCAGGGCTATCTGTGCAGCTTTTTGTGAATATATCCATGTATAAAACCATAATTAGACATGCCTTCCGAAGTCAATCCTATTTCAGAGGGCTCCTGAGGGTGATATTATGCTAACCATAAACCCATGGCCCTTGCCTCAGAGTCACTCCTAATTACATTGCAAATTCAATCAACTGGAAACAACCGGCAGAAGAACCAGGTGGTGCAAACTGGTGCCAATGCTTTAGACAAATCTTCAACGATCAACTTGAAATGTTATGCATCAGATAATAAGAACTGATTGATTTTCACCTGATATTTTTTTAACCCTTAGATGCATAAGTGGGTCTTTTTGGACCCGGTGAGGTGGTTTTCTTGAAGTATCTTTGTAATTACATTTTTTTTATCATTTCATATTCCAGCTATTCCTCAAAAAACATGTTTTGAATATCATGCCATTCTAATTTTAAATTTAAATGTTATACATTTTAAGAAATTGTAGTTTTTGTATTACTACCCCAAGCTTCCATAAGTGGGTCTTTTTGGACCCGGTGAGGTGGTTTTCTTGAAGTATCTTTGTAATTAAAGAATTGTATCATTTTATATTCCAGCTATTCCTCAAAAAACATGTTTTGGATATCATGCCATTCACATTTTTAATTTACATTTTAAGAAATTGTAGTTCTTGTATTAGTACCCCAAGCGGGTCAAATAAGTGGGTCAAAACTGACCCGCATGCATTTTCTATGGATTCCTATGGGAAAACGTTTTTTTTCAAAATGTAAAAGAAATTTCTAAAATTATAAATAGTGCAAAATTAAATATTAAATATTTCTAGTGTGAACCAAAATATAATACTAAATATTATACAAGAGATTTCTCTTAACCAAAATGACAAAAATTGCATAAAAACACATATTATTCTAATACGGGTCCTTTTAGACCCACTTATGGAAGAGTGTAGGGTCCAGTCACTCGTGCATCTAAGGGTTAAGAGACAAAATGCTGGTGACAGAAAATGTCTGTAAACTATGTGAAAAAAAGGGATGTTAGATGTTAAAAAAGGGGATGGTAGATGTTTAAAAAAGGTGGTAACCTTGAATGTAAAGAGTGAAATGTGAGCTAAACATGGATAGAGAGATAAGGGATACAGATAGTGCTGCAGGCTGGGGAGACAAAGACATGGGGTTCAGAGTGAAATGTCAAATGAGTCAGAGGCATTCTGGGAAGACTCTCCTGTTTAATATGGCTGCCATGGAGACTGAAAGTGTACAATGACAGCATCGCCGTAGTAACAAGCACCTGCAGCCACGTACAGAAGGAGCTGTCTGCTCTGAATGAGGCGGGGAGTGACATTGATTAAGCCTGACCGCCTGTAACACAAGATAACTGATGGGCTCCACAGTACAAAGCGAGCCACGGTGATTTAACCGCAACATCCTTTACACATCCCTCAAACCTACAGACACTCAATAACCTGCACTGTTCAGAAATGACACTTTCTGATAGGCAGCAGAGATCCTTCAATCCATAAAGTAGATTATGAGCACAGACATCCCATTCAGACTGTTACAGAAGGATTGCTGAAGATAAGCAGGCGACTATCTGGAAATATTGGCACAAGCTAAGCGTCCAAGCGTCAACAGATTATCAGAGTGTTATCTGATGATTAGTTTATGAGAATGATTATTAAACTAAACATGCTGTGTAAATCTTTAAGATGATCTCTGCTGGCTTGTAACGCTAGAGTAGTGTATTTCAGTCTGTGCTGATGTGTGTGACCGGCGGGGCGAGGTGCGGTAAGATGAGGAGACTTGAAAGGGTTTTGTGGTCAGCAGTGGTGGAGATGCTGGACCAAGCGTGCAGGGGGGAGGCAAGAGAAGGGGGAGGGGGTGAGAATGGGTCTAAATAAAGTCGCTGCTGATCCCACAGGTGCCCCCGTGGCTCCAGCTGTGATGGATGGCTCCAGCCGTGGCGGCGATAAATAGACATGTGATCCAAGTGTTTGCTGTGGCAACATGCGAGAACAGCGAGGTGGCAGAGCGCAGCATGGAGCCCCCCCGGCTCTGATCAGTGCTGCTCTGACATCAAACACAAAAGACCTGAGATGCCTCACACACGCACGCACACACGCACGCACGCACGCACGTACACACACACACACACACACACACACACACACACACACACACACACACACACACACACACACACACACACACACACACACACACACACACACACACACACACACATCCAGTCAACACCCAATCAGCTATCCACGAATAAGGAGACAGTGGAGACATCTTTTCCTTTTATTCTTATTGAGTCCATTTATTTGCTCCCTTCCTTCCCTGATAGTGAGTCAGTGACAGCACGTACACAGATGGAAGGGGGGGGGGGGGAGGCTCTGGTTAGTCACGACTCCTCTGCCCAGCAAATGAGCACGAGCAAGAGGGCGAGCTCTGCCCCCTGCCTCCCCCCCTCTCCACCGCCACTTCTTCTCCCGGATTTCAGCATGAAACCAAGACTGTTGCCATGGTCACCTCTTGTGTTGATGGGTTGACCTCTGTGTTAATCACTACCCCGTAATAATTGTGAAGCAGAGTGAGCGGCTCACATGGAGTTTGTCCTTTTAAAGGAGGGTTACAGCAACACAGGCAACAGATGTGGGACACATATTTTTCCCTGAAACACACAGTTAAAATGTATTAAACTGTATGCAACACAAAATGGGTCCTCGCACATCCAGGCTCTCCTTGGGTTACTGGTGGCCGCTGTGTTTTATTGATGGGACCATTTGAGACCAACAGCTTTGGCATTTGAGTGTGATGAGTTGAAATTATATATTGAAAATCTTGCACCACTTCATGTGTCACCTGTGACGCTCAACAAACAACATGTTGCTCTATATCAAGTGTAGAGCTGACAATGTCATTTCTTAATGTAATTTGCATGCATGGTGTGTGTCACATAATGCTGATTTCCTGTTGTCAGCAGATGGTGTTAAGACTATAGGCCTGAACCCTTATCATGCATGTGAGATATGGGGCTGATTGGAAAATGTACATTGGAGTTACACCAACTTTCTGTTTTATGGCAAGTTGTACACATTGTTTTAGCATGCTACAGCTAAAGCAACTAATACAAATGCAAGATTTTAATAACTTTTACCCTAAAAGTCTTTAGAACGTATGAACCAAATGTAATCGGATTAAATCTGCAGTATGAGTTTGCACAGAGCCTGAAAATAGCTAAAATAATAACACATTTTAAAGACACAGATTTAGAGAAGGATATATGTATGCACATATATGTATGCACAACCCAAAGTCGTGACTCTCGCATGATTTCCGCACTACTACCAAATCCATGCTGTGCCTTCGCCTGTCATTGTCTGTCAAAATGAATGACTGGATGGAAAAATGGAAAGAGAGTTTGGGTTTATACTTTGAGAATTTGCTGACATGAATACGATATTTTTCTAGCAGAACAATAACATTTATAGCCTACTTACTATTTTCTTTCCATGGCATTCCATCAATTAAACAACTAATACTTTATATGAAACACACGGGTACGGCAGGAGCTGCCATCAGGTGATGCAGTTGAACTATGTTATCACGCCAATGCGCAAGACCCACATTTTAAGTACATTTCTGAATGTACAGACCTTAAAAAGACACCAGCAGAGAAACTCCTAAACCTATGGCTGTATTTTTCCCAGTAGATGTTGTGTTTTCTTCTTAATTTCTAATAAGAAAAAGCTCCAGGACTATAAAAGGATATGTCTGACTGAATGCTGTAACCATGAAAAACTTTTAGTATAGAAATAATTGACAGCCAATTATCATATTTTAATAATGTTAAGATTATTTCATCTGGATCTTGGGATACAAATCGTATAGAAAATAATCAAATTATGGAAAACAGTTCATCCTGATTAATTTATGCAATCCTGATTATCCATCTTTCCTGAGAAATGTGTCATTGATTCATGATGAACTGATACAAAATTACAAAGATGATATATAACTTATATTACTTAAAGGTAGGTAAGAATGGAGAAACCAGCTCGAGTGCGCTAGAATTTGAAAGTCCGAAGAAAATCTGCCTCTTCCTTCAGACTTCCTTACAGAGCCCCTCCAACACACACGAACGCGCACATGACCAATGAGGGCACGAGATAAGTTTGTGCACGAGATGGAAGGCTGACAGGCAGGTAGGCCATCCAATTATCTGACGCGGGCCGGGGCAGATTCATTGGACTTGCTTTTTACAGCGCCACGGCTTCCACAGATGAAATATTTGTATAATATTTATTGTCAAAGCATTTAATTTATTCATTGCTATCGGGATGTTAAGAGCATTCCATGGAATATAACAAAAAGTGTTTCTGAAGTGAATTACCTACCCTATCTTGCAAATCCAAAAGAAAGACCACAAAAAGCACACACACCAATGTTAATGGTAAAAACAACAACAAATACTTATAAAGACTTTTGCTCCCTATTTTAAAGTCAAAAGCAGAATAGTAGGCTATTTAGGACAATAGGGCTTGCTGTTCTTAAATCACCTTTAAAGCATTATTGTTTGTGGATACATAACTCTTGAATTCCTGCTACAAAACAACAACATGAGGATAAAAAAACAAATAACATGTGCTCCATATGAATAGAAAAACAACATAACCCTAACCTTAAAAACATCACTTATCTTGAAATTATGTAAAATAATGAATCCTGATACAGAATATTGTTCATTTATATGATCTTAATTATCTATCTTACTTGTGAAATGTGTTTTGAGTTTTTGAAATAGCACAGCAAGGATACAGGCTTTCAAACTGTAGGGATGCGTGTTTGTCTCCTCTCTCTATATGTGAGGCTTATGAGATCATACATCATACAACAAGTTCCCTCTGAAAGGAAGTCAGCATCAATTTACCTTCACAGGGAGGCTGAGACCAGATGAGACAAGATGAGAGCAGGAGGCAAAGAGGAGACAGCGTCTGAGAGGCAGATTGTGTGGGTGGGTTGAGAGATGTTGCATCTCTGCACACATGCAGAGCGGTGACACCAACATCTGCTCTCCTGCCACTACAGCACAGACAGCACAGTGACGAGAGAGGGCCATGACACAGCGTGTGCCGAGTAACAGGTGAGGAGTCTGCTCAGCCTGATATAAGACACATTCTGTATGTTGAATAAATGCGATAAGTGCAGCATAAAAGAAGGCTAATTTCATTTTCATTTTAATTGTCCCGCTCATGGTACGCAAAACCCAATGTACAATAATTGCCAACAAAACATGTATTTTTTTTTCACAGCCAAACATAACAGTAACTTAGGATACTAAGAGAAACACAAAAAATACTTATTTCCCACTTGACGGTTAACGGAAAGAAACAAAACAATTTGTTTGTGACTTGACCACCCCATCCTCTACCGTCTTCATTCACATCAGCCTATTTGAGTCAGAGGAGACAGTCACAGACAGAGACATACACGTCCTTGGAGAAAGAAATAAAGCTGTCAAGACTATTATAACTCTTAGCTCAACTTGGCCTCAATGGGAATAAGGCAAGATAAACTGAGCCGGTGTAACAATATATAGCATTTAATAATCCAAAATAGACGTATAACTTGAAATAAAATATCAAAGAAACATTAACTTAACTGTAAAAGGCAGAAAATCGCCTGCAAGGGAGCTTGAGCAATACTTGTTAAAAGTGTAATTGCAAACTGCCGCTGGGTTCAATCACCTCTGATTAAGCAAGGAATGTGATTGGTCAACTGCAACATGACTATAACAAACCCTCATCCATAGCAACTAATGTGAAAATATGTCGTTGGGGTCAGTCTACTGGGACGTCACACAATTATGATTTTTTAAATGTTATATAGCACCTGCTAGATTGTACATTTATAACCATTGGGGAATGATATGAATTATATATGCTCACTTTTATTTGTATTCTTATTTGTTATTCATTTCTTATTTCATAGTTTTTTATTAATAAAGGTCCATCTTATCTTATCTTATGGGAAATTGGGGGAATTGAGTGTGGCTTTGCTTCAACTGTGCGAAAGCCTGTCGCCAGTGATATACAGACCACTTCTCAGTCAGTGCAGATTGTTCTGATAGATGTACGTCACTTTTGAATCCATAAAATGCAGATTACATTTGTTCATGTGATTTTACAGCAGGCTGCCACTTTCTGCAGCCATAAAAGCTCAAGCTTTAAACTGAAAATAAAGATGGAGAGGATAGATCAAAGCCTAGGTTGCTGCGGCTGGCTGGAGCCGAGTCTCAGGGTAAAGATGTCAAGTGTGACATGAGGCAAACTGTTTCCTGTGAAATGAGCAAAAAGGAAAGCAGTAACTCTGCTGCTTCTCGTTTGTTGTAGAGCTTTGATTTGATAAGACACAAGTAGGGGTACAAAAAAAAAATACATCTGAATTTCTCCTCCTTCACATCCTCTAAAAGCCAGATCCCATCCCTGCATTTCAGCCTCCCCAGCTGCCCTTATATTCAAAGGTTGAATCTGCCGTTATAATCAGGCTGTTAGCGGACTGCTCTCTGCTCAGATTAGCCTGTCGGGACTGGTGGCCTCCTGCCGCTGTTAGATCATCTCAGCTCTGCCTCGACACACCCGGCAAACACGTCCACAGAAAGGACCGGGTCACTGAGGTCCCTTACAGTCGTGGTGCTATGGAGCATCATTCAAAAAGCCTGCAGGAGACTGAATTTTATGACTCCACAAAAAATATCCATATTATTCATCATCTGGAACAGAGGTCATTCATAGACAGGAATCCATGATGGTTCATTTTCAGGTTTGTAATTTTCCAATTATTTTCTACTAAGTTTCTCAAAATAAGCATTTGTTTTGGCTCCAATGACAGAATAAAAATAATAAAAAAGATGTTTTATTTTTTATATATACGTTTATGAGCAGTTTTTGACTTCAATACACATTTTATTGAATGAACGGATCCAATCAATTCAGATAAGTCAAGTTAATATTAATGAATTATTAGAAATGTCTTCATGTCTCTTCACTGTAAGCTAAACCGTCAAGATACACATCCATTTTTTTTTAATTCATAAACATTTTAAGACAGGAGAAATTAATACATCCTCATTGTTATATGAGCCCCTGTTTTTCTGACAGACAATTATACAAAGAATACAATTTTAATAGATTTTAGACTCAAAAACACAAACAGATCTTACACATGTTACAAAATGTCAAAGGAGCAGCAACAATCCAAACTTCTTTCAAAACACGGGCTTACAAAGTTAAAATAAAAACAAGAAAATACTAACCACAATCCCATCTCCTGTGGTCAAATCCTACTCTCCTAGGCCTTAGTGATGTAGCCCTCCTTGATTAGGAAATCATAGATTTTGCGAGTCTTGTTCACATCGATCTTGATGAGCGCACGGGCCTGAGCCAGCCGCAGCCCCCCCTGCCGTCTGCACTCATTCAACAGAGCCTGCTTGTATTCCAGGTAAGCCCCCGGCACCAGCCGCACCACCTGGCATAACTACAAGCGCAACACACATACAAGGGTCAGTGAGGTACATTTAAAAACAAATACAATTTCTTATTTAAGGCCTCAGTATATTAAAAACAAGGAGCTTGTCAGATCAGTGTCTGAAACTCCAGTAGTATAGAGGTAGTATAGCAATGTCTGCAACTGACAATCACACCCAGTTAAAGACATATGGACAGGCGAGTGGAAGCATCAATGTTCGTCAGTACACAGTTTTGGTCAAGACTGAAAACTCAACAACTAATAAATGGACCGTAATGAAGTTTTGTAGTGATATTGTTATTATTGATGTTCCCATAAGAATTAATCCTACCAACTTTCATGATCCTCTGACTTATAATTAAGCACCACAAGCAGGTCTGATGTGCTAAGATGGTGAACAACAACATACCTGCCTCAAATCAGCATGTTAGGATTTTCAAACAACTACAGCCTTACACTGCTGGCTTGTCTTTTGACTCTTAGCCTAGCTGGTACAGTACAATCTCTCCAGTGTAAATCCTACCTGCACTACTGTGTTAAAGAGGCGAGAATTTTCAATTAAAAACTGACTGAGTTCTAGCTAAACACACTGTTTAACACGTCTCCACCTATTATTATGTAATTATCATGAATGCATATGTGATACTGGAATACATTTAGTGCCATTTTGGCTGGTGGGTACAGTACAGTTTTTGCTTTTTAGATCTTGTCGAAAAAGTTATAAGACTTCAGCATAATGAAGTAATTTTTTAAGACCCTTTGGACTCAGATAAGAAAGAGCTGTACCTCTTTCTCCCGCTCATCAAGTTTCTCTGTTCCCGGCAGTCCAGTCAGGTTCAGAGGGGGGGCGCTCCGCCTACCTGTTGCTGTGGAGGAGACATTCAACAACAGTCAAACAGGCTTGTATCACCCTAGTGTTGGTCTACATTACAAATAATAGCAGGCGGACAAAATGCAGTCAATTCCTTTGCTGGGAGGGGACAGGGAAACAAATATTTAGTTTGTTTATTCAGTGTGTTTCATATTGTGTGAATATAGCAGCGTGGGAGTCTGCGTCACATGCTCTAGAGCAGTGGTTCCCAAACTTTTTGTGCCCAAGGCACACCAAAGGACAAGTAAAAATCTCAAGGCACACCTATTGTGCAAAATAGCCCTTATAACACGTGTTATCACTCATATCATGTAAAATATCTGTAAATGTGCATAATTATTTACTAATTTACTAATGCCAAATAAAATGTGACAAAGACAACTATATTACTCATGAAATATTTATTAACGAAATATGGGGGGGTGCTAGTGAGCTATCCGAGCGGCCTACCTCGGTGCCGCAAGTAAATACCGCGAGGAAATTGTCGACGGGGGGGGGGGTGCTAGTAACTTATCCGACCGGCCCACATCGTCCGACCGGCCCACTTCAGTACCGGCCCATCGGGATTCGTCCCGAACGTGGTGGTTTGCTCCGCACAAGAAAGCGCTCCATTTTCCCTCTTGCGTGTTTCTCTGTTTTAATGTTGTCCTTCAGCCTTCGATGTGTCACGGTCTTATAATTCCCACCTGCAACTGCGTTAACAGCGAAATATGGGGTTCTGTGAGGATTTTTTTTTTAAATAATTGTTTTTAGGTATAGAGTTTGCCTCTGTATTATGAAATGAGTGCATACAAAGTACTGATATAGTAAATAAAAAATAATTATTTTTGTGTAGTTGTATATTGCAATAATAACGTATGGTTGTCACAAAATCCCACGGCACACCCGGACTTGCCTCACGGCACACCAGTGTGCCGCGGCACACCGTTTGGGAACCACTGCTCTAGAGGTTAAGGAAAGGGAGCTAATTTAAAGGGTAAAAACAGCAAGATAAATAAGTATGCAGGGGCCTATTTTCTCGAGTGTATTTCTGGAGAAGCGTGTGCATTAATGTGACTGTGCCTGGGGCCGTGCCAAGGAGACAGAGAGGAGGGAGAACAGAGGGGGAGGAGGAGATAAGCTCTGTACCTGACACTGTGATTGTTGTGACAGCTGGAGTGATGCCAGCGTCTCTGTAATGAAAAAGAAAAGTGTTAGCATCTCTGCAACTTATTTATACACACAAATATACACGCAAGTCCAACACTATCACTCCTGGGCTTTGTCCACTATTCTTTAACCTCACTGGGATCGTCATCCAAAAGACATGAATCATCTCATTCAAGATTTTCTTTCACGTCGATGATTAAAGGACCTTGGATATCACACACAGAAAATACTTTGTGAGCAGCGTCACATTAAAATGACTACAAATACCAAAGAGACTGAGACTGAAGTGCACAGTAACATGAATGACTGCCGTATTCGTCTCAGCTCGCCTGTGCTGAGTGTAATGACGGAGGTCAGCGACTCTTCAGCAGCCCTCCTGTTACACACTGGATAACAAGCAGGAAGTCTCACATTGCTGCCTGTTTGCTGAGCCACTGCTGGCAGGCTCTGCCGTCCTGGATGTACTGCAGCACGTCACACAGCATGGTCCGCTTCCTCCGCTCCTCCTCACGCAGACGCTTCGCCCGCTCATACACCTTGGCGCCTGAGAGTTGGAAACACAGAGAGAGGTCAGTAGAGACTTCATGAGAGCGGAACTTTAAAAAAAGTTTGTTCGGGGTAGGGACCAATGTCTAATTTCCACTGCAGGCTTCGTTTTGACAACTCATTTTGATAAAAGGTATTTTTCTACTTTGTTTTCCACTGCAGATAGTAGCCCCTAAAAAGGGGACTGCCGTGTCATAATCTGAAACATGACTCATCAATTTATGGTGTACAACATAGTTCTGCAGTCTGCCATTTAATAAAAAGTCTGGGTGATATAACATTTCGGTTGTGGTTGCTATTTAAGGTAACTTGGTTATTAAAAATCACAAGTTTGTGCACCCTCTGAAAGTGATGATGGGGAGTTTAGACAGGTTAGGCCTAATATATGCCTATGCCAGAAATCCACTGATATCACTTAAGCGTTTCTGACAAACTAGATAAATAGAAATACAATAATCAGTTTCAATCTGTGCAAAGCTTCCGCAAACTAGCGAAACATGATCAATTCCTAATAATTATACACTGTGATGCTGCTATAAATAATAATTAAAACATCACATTTAAAGCCAAACTCAAATAAAAAAACTTCAGCTCAAATGGAAACGTAATTTGCATCTTTTATGTTGTAACTGATGGAGTAATGAAAAACAGACTCACTGCAGAAAGACTTGATTCCTGCCTTCCTGTACTCCTTCAGCCTGCGGATCTCTCTCCTCAAGTCAAACTCCACTGAAAGGAAAAGGAGAAGAAGGAATATTATAGATACATTTAAAATAAAAACCTTGACAGTGTGGGGAAATGTGATCATTTGCCTTAGATGTAGGGGATTATTTAGATAAAGAGATTGATACCACTTCCCCAAAGGTAAAAGCCCTTTTTTGGAGTGTGTATGAAAAGTAGGACATCTTATCTTAGTACTCTTCTTGTTGGATTTTCATTTGTAAAAGAGAAGGAAGGAGTCTGACATTGCCTTCCCACAATAATAAAAACACAACATCATTTGAAGCCTCAATCGTCAGTAGTGTTGAGGCAGCTGGAAAGAAGTGGTTAAATGAATTCTCTGTGACTGACTCCCAGAAACTATTCATGTGTACTCAGGCAGATACTAACATGCATGACTCTCAATGAATTTGTCATGTTCAATCGGCCCAACCACTCTGGCAAAGCGTCTCATGACATCGTACAGCTCCTGCACCTCCTTTGGGTAACATCGCTCCAGCACTGGAAGAGAGAGAGAGGTAGAGAAGTGAGTGGACAGAAGACACGAACAAAGATATAATAGATACATTAAATAAAAATCCACCTATTTACATACGTTTTCTCTTTATGTTTCCCATAAACGACATCTCCTAACTATGTGCTAACTTAAGCTATTGGTCATTGCATCAAACTGCTAGCAACAACACACAGGGCTTGACGAGTACGCACAAGTCAGCCCAACACAGCAAAAACATGCAATCCTCTGCAACTTCTTAAAAAAAATACTAAGAGTCTTTAGCCATGTAATCGGCTCAGCTTCAGAATTGTATCTCTGAAAGCACCACTGTTTGACTCTGTGGGGCTTACGGGTAATGTTTTACCTCGATATCTACTCATGAATGTTTTACAATTTGTCCAACATCCAAACAGGGAGCAGAGATTCACATTTCATCAGTAATTGCAGCCATTTTAGCTAAGTGTTAATCAGAGCCAGAATGTATAATTCATTGTAGATTTATTTTCCTTTCTTTTACAAAATGATACCCTAGTTACAAAAGCTGAATAAGACAAATATTTTAAAACCTCAGATAGAGCAACAAACCGCTCCCTGATATTTGCTCAGCAGTTGTGTATTCCCCACCACTTAGCTCACTCTCAAGAGCATGTTGCGTTTGTCTCAAAGCATTGCTCGCGTTGCTGAGTAACAGACAAGTGCAGAAGCCAGAGAGGAAAGCTGTGTGTGGGTGCGAGGAGTGTGTGTGTGTGTGTGTGAGTTCATCAGGCTTCTGCATGTAAGTGCTAATGAGCAGCTGCCACGGGTGAAGTTCCTCATGCTAAACAGGTGAAGTTATGCGCTTTAACAAAACAGTGGACACACAATCAATGTTCTCACCAAGAGACATTAGCACTGGACCTCTGGTTACACTCCTTCACTGACCACACACTAAAAAAAACTGTCTTGAATATTTTAATGCAACAACCCTTTACAGGACTTCAGATGGACTGCTGCCCTGAAACAACAACGCTGGTCAGTCTGCCTCCTGCACTCCCTGAGACATGACACTGTGAGCCTCCGGGGCTCGGATACTGCCTCCATTATGGCATGTGACACACACATGAACACACACACACATGAACACACACACACAGACGCACACCGTAGAGACACACAGTCTTTGACAGTCTCCATGACAACCAGTCTGCAGCTCGAAAGCTACTTTGAGTTCCTTTTGTCTAAAAAGACTCGGGCGATAAGGGAATGGAGGGAGGGGAAAAGGAGCCGGTCTAACTGCAGGCTTGAGGATACATAAATAAAAGATGTGGGGAGAACTCTTCAACTTCCAAACCTCAGACAATTTCACAGAGCAACACGTGGAGATAAAACGATGGGATGGGTGGTCGGTCATAGTAAAAAAGAAAGAAAAAAACAACCCCTCGCCGTCTGTCTGACCTCTAATGCAAAAACCCAAGAGATGCAAAGAATAACATTAAAGAGCTCGCTGAAATCCAACCTGTGGCAGGTGGATCAATATACCCGGCCCCCTGCATTTCAGTCATTATGGCAGCATCGCTCATCATACGGGGATCTACTTGCAGAGAAGCAATTATGCTGTGGCACACTCTGGCCCACAGACTATTCGCAGCCCTGATCATAAACACGAGATCTGTTGCCACACTTCAGCCACCCGAGGGGCCATAGAGGTTGACGGTGGTTATTACACCAAAGCTGTTTGCATGCATCCCTAGAAACCCTCAGCAGCAATTTGGCTGCTTGATATCAGATGCCTCGCTGAGTTGCTATGAATACTGTCGTAGCCGAGCCCGTGTAAGTTTCACAGTGGCACTTACTCTGGAATTTACGCAGGTTGATCAGCCCGTGGTCTCGGATTACCCTGAAAGAAACGGAGATTTAGATTAATGACTATGCAAATGTAATATTTTGATTGCTCTGCAACAGTAAACCTGGCGTTTAGCCATATGCAATTAAAACCATTGAAAACCCATTATATACTGATCATCTGTCTTGTACACAGCAGCTTGGTGATGTTAGTTCAAAAAGGCTCTCCCTTTATAAGTGCACTCTGAAGTTCAGGGGTCAGGTGAGAGGGTCTCGGCCCGTGTCAATGGCCTGGATCCCCTCTGACAAGCTACCAGTTAGCAGAGATGAAATAAGGACCTTGGAAAGAGGGAACTTGGAAACACACATGCCATTCACTGTGCTCGGGGGGCACAAACTCTTTAAAGTTGATTTAGTGATGGATCCATCACAGTGAGGATTGATGATGGATGTTCCAGAATGCCAGCTGACCGGCTGAAAGTGGAGGAGATCCTCTAGAAATAGCACCGACTGATTAACAGCTTCAAGTGCAAATCATTTATTTTGTATAGACAATTAACAGTGAATAGGGCTGCAATTATCCATTATTTCATCCCACCTCTTGTAACGGCTTGTTTTGTTTGATCAATAGTTCAAAACACATGCTAATTACACGCAGTAGACCCTTTATTAAGTACACTTAGCTTAATAATATCCTACCGTCATAAAGGTTATGATGTTCAGTTTTGAGAGATGTAACTTAAACTGTATGATCATTTTGAAGAATGTAGTTTGTGGTACTATGGAACTGTTACGTGTTAAATTAATAACAAACATGATTGACATTTAGTTGACTATCTGTATAAGTAGTTAGTGATGACTTTTCTTTCTATAATTTACTATAAAGTCACTAATGGTGTATTTTGAATATTTACTTGTACTATGTTTTTAGGTTTTGTGAATCCAATTATTGTGCAACATACATATTCTATGGGATTTTGAACATTTCCCAAAAGAAGAGAGGCCACCGTCTTTGCATGCCTTAAACTGAGAAACATGGTAACATTAGAAGTATTCAACAGCAAATTCTCCCCATTTCCAAACATATTCAATTTTAAATAGAGGATCTCGCAGCTTGTGTGTTGCACCTGATTGACTCCATGTGGCTTGTAATTAGAACCTGAAAAAAGGTTTAAATATGCAACAATAATCACTCTGCTGAACAACCCCAGTCTCCCTGGACTTGTGTCTTTAATGTGCAGCAAAACTAAATAATAATAGATTTGAGGGAAAAAACGATTAATATATTAGCATGTCAATTCGAATTAATGAATATAAATAAAGTTCAGACTGATTTCTAAATTGTTTGTCTTGTACATTTTAATTCAGTATACAATTAATTAATTCATCCTGAAAGCATGACACATATCTGTGAGAAATGAGGCTCCAAAAGGTCAATGTAGAGGCTTACAGTGCCATCTGATGACAGACAGGGGTCATTACATGATGCAGAGTACATCAATTCTATGTTCATGATTTGATGGAGAAAAAAAGGACTTACTTTTTTCTCCGCTGTCTCTCTTTTAGTCTTGAATGATAAATATCAACAACAGACAGCTTGAGAGCTGGAAGAGAATAGTACATATGAGGAAATATTGCAGTTCAAATCATTATCTTCTATTTTGAAAAAAGTATTTTTCCAAATGATATTAGAATTCTACTCACCACGTAGGATGTCCGAATCATCATCGACAAAGTCGATATCTTTTAAATCCCACTCCGCATAGTTGTCAAACTCCTATCAGGACAGTGAAACAATTATTTACATAAGATTGTGGATCAATTTTAATATTCCTGTTTACATTTAGCTGATGATCTCAGATCAGTACTCATGTAAGAAAATAAGTCTGGGTGAAAGCAAACTATTGGCAATAAGGGCATGAGTAACTGTCTTTATTAAATGTAATAATGAGTCGCCATTGTTAGCACACAGATGATAAGGAAACATGTATCCCCTCACCTCCATGAAGTCTGCTCTGGCAGGCATGTATCCTGCCATGTCTCTGGACAGCACTGAGTCAAAAGTGGGCCGAGGGGGGTCATCAGTGGCTGTAACATCAGAGAAACACATTATTAGCACTTTAGAATAAAAAAGAAATCTTAGTATTATGCATAAAAACAAGAATTAGCCACTTGCTACATACAGTCCCCCAAGATATGGTTTGACATTGCTAACAGTATTCATTAGAAATATCAGTTTTTTCTCTGCCTTGAGTTTGCCAACTGCTCAGTGAACATTACAGGTGGAGAACGACAGATGGAGACCTGAAGCCAACTAGAAACTGAGAAAGTTCCTGACTCGCCAACTGCTTCTCTCTAAATGGTCAGTGGCTCTCAGGCTACTCATTTCATTTTACTATTTCAATGTAAACCTTTCTTCTGGTGGCTTCTAAGTGCCAACAACCAGCATTACTGTCATAAGCGGACAGTATACTGCTTCATGTTAATGCAGACAAGTTACAAGGCTGGGAATGGAAACAGATATATAATAATAAAATACACGGAGGCTGTCTCTTTTTCCTCTCTTCTGACAGCGTCAGTGTCTGTCTCATGCAGCAGCTGATCCAGTAATGATGACTCGACAGTAAAAATAAATATTTATAACTAGTTTAGGTAGTTTGAGAGGTAATTAAAATAGCTAAGGGTGATGATCTGACTTGAAGTGTGTGTTTTGCTCCCGCTGCGTGGAGGAGCTGCGTGTCTCCGTCCTGTCAGATTAGACTTCACTCGCGTTTATGTCCATATCGAGATAAAGATAAATAATCTGAATTCAGTGTGCAGTGTACTTTTGCGGGGGTGAGCAGCAGAGGTGGGGAGAGGCGGGGCTATTGCGTCGTCATTATCAGAAACGGATGACCGTATAGGCGACCACACGGCCCCGTTGGACCCCCCAGAGCGCTCCGTTCCCAGATCTATCCACCTTTGGACCCGTTGTCGTTTGCAGGGTCTGTTTCTACGTTTCCGTTACGGCGTCGTCTAGCTTAAAGGGCTATACGCATGAGAAATATGCGGATTCAACCCGTTTTCGTTCCCGTGGAGCCTAGGCCTAAACCAACTTATTTGATTGTCTGTTTGCTACATTTCTGTGGAGATGTGAGTAGAGAATAACTACTGAAATTGCTGCGTCTTATTCTTACTGAAACATTAGTGAAAACCATATTGAAGGAGGCAGATGATGTGGATACTGACGTTTAAAAGGAATAGCTCCCTCTGCAAAGCGGGAGTCTTTTGTTTTTCGGAGGCTGAGCAAAGTGGAGGAAAGAGCGGATTGTTGATGAAATTCTTCATGTAGTGGCTCTCACACTCCTCTTTGGTCTTAGTGCGCATCTGATATGCCACATCCTGCCTGCAGAAGAACAAATGAACAAATACAAATGTAAGTGTAAAGCAATATTTTAAATCGTTTGCCATGGTATGTGAATATATCCACAAAGTAGTACATATTTTTAACATATCAAATAGTAAAGTACACAATACAGTGTTATTGAAACATATGTTGGTCCTCTAAATGCTAACTGAAAAGGTCCTTCACTCAAGATTTCAGAAAACGAAATTGATCCCACTAAATTATTGTTTTAATTGCAAGCTTTTAACACTTAAAAAGCGTTTTCAAACATTCATTAAAATATGTCAGTCTGCAAAATATTTTTTTTTTTGTCTAATTAAATGAAGATGAAATGTGAGGGAGAAGATTAAGATTACATCTAGGCAAACCAGTTCTTAAGTTAATCTTGAGATCATCTGACCAAGATAATAAACTGAAAAAGTTACAAATCACTCACCAGTTTCCAAAGCCGCAGTCCATGACTGCTTCCAAGAGGGCCATCTCTTCCTGTGCCGACCACCCAGACTCCAGCACAGGGAAGTCTGATGTCTGTTTTATGAGTAAAAAGTGAGGGTAAATACTATGCCTGAGTGTGGTGATTGTCTGTATGCAAGACGTGTTTGAATGTAACTTACCATGATTTCATATTTGTGATCACTCTCATGCTTCTTGAGTTCAAATCCTTTGGTGAAACACTGAAATTAAAACATTCAATTTCAGTCAAGGAATAAACAAGAGCTCTGATAAAAATGTGTGTGCATTTACTGTCTACTCACCTGGAGGCAGAGTAGAAAAGGTAAGGGTCCACATTCTGCACACTTGATGTAAGGCTCAGTTAGATAGGATGAGCATCCTCTGCATGGTGGTTTATCAACATCATCTGAAATGGACATGATTAGTGATTAATCACTGCCGACTAACAGGGCAAACTATTATATCATTATTAGCTAAAATGAAAACTGAACACTTACTTAGAGAATGGCTATTAGTACAAATGTATCTTAAAGTGGCCCCTAAGTGATAGCCAGCAGTGCTAATGTAAACAAACCACTGCTTATAACGGTAGCTTCGATGCTAACGCTACTTATGAGAGCTAAACTAACATTAGGTCTAAATATCTCAACTTAACAGCATATCGTGTCGAACATGTCTACAATAAAATAGAAAACGGACTGTTTATAGTCAAAACATCTATTAAATTGCGGCATGTGTGTACGCTATGTGCTAACGATAGCAGAACTATGCTAGCTGCAACGAAGCTAACGTGGCAAACTATAGGTAACTATATAAACGAGCAGTGTGTTTAGTGTAAAGCTGCAGCGGTAACATTAACTGCCGATACTTACTTCCAAAAGATGCCAAACGATCCATAAGACAACGTTTGATCAAAACTAAAAGCAGAATAAATGATGCTCTTCTTCTCCTTTGAGGTTTGAAGGTTTCTGGAGTCCTAGTGTTGCATTACTGCCATCCTCTGGAAAAGGAGAAGTATTAGAATCTAAGGAATGGGATGTCACAAAAGCTCCTGTAGGTGTAATGTGTAGTAGGTGACCAAATACTGTTGTCTATGGTGTATATAGACAAAAGTAATCGGACACTCCTCTTACTCATTGAATTAAAGTGTTTGTAATGTGTACGTGACCCAATACTTTTGTCCATATAGAATACAGAGACAAAAGTATCCTCTTAATCATTGAATTCAGGTGTTTCATTCAGCCCCATTGCCAGGGGATTCTTAATGCTTCATCTTACCAAGTCATTTTGGACAATTCTATGCTTCCAACTTTGTGGAAACAGTTTGGGGAAGGCCCTTTTATGTTCCAGCATGAATGTGCCCCAGTGCACAAAGCAAGGTCCATAAAGGCATGGTTGGATGAGTTTGGTGTGGAAGAACTTGACTGGCTCGCACAGAGCCCTGACCTCAACCCCATTGAACACCTTTGGGATGAACTAGAATGGAGATTTAGAGCCAAGCCCTCTCGTCCAACATCAGTGTCTGACCTCACAAATGCTCTTCTGGATGAATGGGCAAAAAAATTCCCACAGACACACTCCAAAATCTTGTAGAAAGCCTTCCCTGAAGAGTGGAAGCTGTTATATCTGCAAAAGGGGACCTACTTCATATTAATGCCTAAGAATTTGGAATGGGATGTCATAAAAGCTCCTGTAGGTGTAATGTGTAGGTGACCCAATACTTTTGTCTATATAGTGTGCTTCATTCAGTCCCATTGCCACATGTGTATAAAATCAAGCACCTAGCCATGCAGTCTGCCTTTACAAACATCTGTGAAAGAATGGGTCGTTAGATGTCATTATTGTTAGTGGCTCTTTTCTATTTTCCCCTAGTCTAATCACTCTCAAACAGTGGTGTTAAGTAACTAAGTACATTTACTCATACTGTACTTAAGTAACATTTTTGAGGTAAATGTATTTCACTTGAGTATTTCCATTTTATGTTACTTTGTACTTCTACCCCACTACAATTCAGAGGTAAATAGTGTACTTATACTCCACTTTTTTGTATGTTGTAGTTACTTTGTAGATTTGGATTAATAATGTGAAATATCAACAAAACAAAAAAAGATATTTTGTTACACCTGTAGAAACATTTACAAGCTAGCATACAGTACAACATCATTAAAGTTAGCTCAAACTTGATCAGCTATGATAAACACAATCATGCATCAATAATTATTATCAAAACACATAATATAAATATTTTTCTCAAAATGGGCCAATTTGTAAATTGAGTAATTTCACTTTTGGCACTTTAACTACATTTTGATGCTCATTTTGAATGCAGGACTTTTACTTGTAACAGAGTATTCCTACACGATATACTTTTCCAACCTCTGTTCTCACAACACAACAGTTACAGAGAAGAAATTGTTAGTTATTAATTTCTAGAGGTATGTAAATATAAAGTTACAAGTCTGGTGCTCTCTTTTTCTCTCTCAATAAAAATAGAGTTGTTGAAAAGGGTTGTCCTGCCTTGTTCTTTTAATTACTTAGAAGACCTCTAGCACATTTTTGATGGATGACTTCTCAAAATCATCCAATAGTTGACTATGGGCTGTTTTCTGAATAAGGGAGGCCTTTCTCCCTTCTCAAAAGGAATTGATGGCCTGGATACTTTTTTTTAAATGCATATTCATAAACCACATTTCAAAAACCTAACCTAACTTTGATCTAAATAAACGTTACAAGTATTTCATAAAATGACTGTGTTATTCACCCTTTTACCACAAGGCGTCGGTATTGCACCATTTATGTTTAGAAAAAAAATCAACGCCTTGCAAGTCTTTCTTTGTCTTTCCCTGAGCACACACCACCACATGAGCCATGTACAGGCCAGTTTGTGTTAGGTTGGATAATGGCCAGACAGATATTTCCCCCCTTCGTAAATCTCACCATTACAAAATCACTTGCCTTAAAAACAACTTACTCTAATAGAATAAATATCTTCCATTCCTGATATTTTCCAGTGCAGGTGTCCAGCTCTGGCCCCTTATCAAATACAACTCCTGCGGCTCAAGGACACCCCTGGTGACTGCACTTCAGGGGACCTGGCAAACAAAAATCTAAAAACCTTGACACATAATACTTCTACTCTGCATGTCTCAAAACCACAAAGTCAGAAAGCATATTTATTGTGTGATTTGGGTAAAAAAGGCATTTGATTCAGTACAGATGGGACATTAGCTGCAGCTAGCTGGAAATCATCACAGAGCAATGTTAAGGTCAAACTAGGCCCAGCTCCTCACATTCAAATGTGCCACCTTTTTGAGAATTAGGGAGGAATTATATAATATAATTGAATTAAGATTCCAGTTAATAAAAGTAAAATGTAGCTTTTATTTGAGCAAATACTTTATGTAATGCAAGAGTTTTAAACCCATATATGGAAAGTAATGTGGCCTTTAAACCACACATTGGGTTGAATGTGAGTGTTCTTCTTGTGTCTTTTTACCCTGAGCCATCTCTGTGAGGACGATCCACAGAGACAAGGGCGTTCAGTTGCTCCGTACATTACGTCCAGTCTCCTGACCCTCTGGGGGTTCCTTAGACTTCTGGGGAAGGATTCAGTCAGTGTGGGGTCCCTGAGCAACACCCATCTATATGAATAAAGACAGAGCGGCCTCCCGACAGACCGTGCACAATAAAGGGACAGTTGTATTTGCCTCTCTGTAGAGTTTCCAGCTAACTGCCATAATGCATTTTGTTTAACAATCCGTTGTGGTCGTTATGATTTATTTGTCTTTAAAAAGGGGAACTTCCCTTTCTGTGTGACAGTTGGCAGTGTTACCCCGAACAACCCTCACTGAGGCCCACAACAACTGTATTGAACTTTATAAACAGCCAAACATGACACCTTTTTGAGATTTCTTCCTCCAAAATAATGGAAGTTGATGCTGATATAACAAACCCCTCTGTGAGAACAAGAAGATTTTGGAGCCACAAGAGCAGAGTGAGATCCAACACTGCTGTTGGGCTATAAGGCCCGGCTCTGCTTTCAGTGCTGTAATTCATCCTAAAGGTGTTGGATAGGTTTTGAGGTTAGGGCTCTGTGCAGGCCAGTGAAGTTATTCTACGCCAAACTGAATAAAGAAAACTTGGCAAACTAGAAAGAGTCTTTGCCAAACTGTTGCCACAAAGTTGGAAGCAAATATTATGATATTGCAGCATTAAGATTTCCCATTATCAGAACTAAGGGACCAAAAACATGCAAGGAGGGACGTCCACTTACTTCTAGCTTTAAGTGTTGTTGTTGTTGTTAAATAATGGTCCCACAGAGGACACCGTAAGCTAATATAAAGTTAGCTAATACAATTACTGGCAAGGCGGTGTGTTGAAACACCACTGGTTTAAGATTCATACCATGTAGCCTTTTTGTCCTTGGTTCAAATCCAAGGACCTGTTACTACTCATTCCATCAACAAAACAATAAAGAAAAAATAATCTGAAAACAATTATTAAGAAAATGAAGTTTTCAGCATATGTGGAAGCATACTGTATTAAATCAGATATTGGCGGTGAATGCAGGCAGAGTCCTTTATCCACATGGAGACTAACAATGAAAATAATGTAAGCCTGACAGAGTGACATGTGTGCTCCCCTATGACGGCCCCTGCTGCAGCATCCCTGCCTGTGGGCAGACAACCTGCTGTCTCTTCAGCCACATGCCACCCCACAATACCTCTCTCTCCTATGCCTTCACACCCAGAATAAAAGCCCTGTAAGACCAGGCAAACCCCCAGCCTGCAGGCCTCACGCTGCTTATGGATCAAAGACTGAAACCTTGGGGTTTCTCTGTTATAGACGTGTGTCTGATTATACAGCGGCCAAACAAACGCACACCCCCACCCCATTACATCCTTAAAAACTCCCCCAGTCCCTGCCCACTCCTTTGCCTCTTACCAAAGCACTTCCCAGCTGCTGTGATTTGAATATGAGGGCCCCTCCAAAGAAAAGAGGGCATCTGGCACACGCCTTAAAGGCTAAGAAAAATAGTTAAATAAGATTAAGCCTCTTTAAAAAGGCAAAGCGGTAAAATGAACATAAGCCCTTAAATAAGTTCTGACAAAAAGCAACTAGAGGGGACACCTGGGTACCATCGATATCCACACAATGAGTGGTTGCTTGGAGTGGTCGTACACGTCAAGAGCATTGCTTTGCAAATTGGAATCGTGTATAAAGGTCAGCACAGAAAATCTTATTTTTTTAGTTCTAATTTAAGGACATGTCAGCAGTAATTGTGTAATCTTTCTCAAAAGGAGGCTTTCAGCTGAGATTTATAAGGCTACCTGCCCCCATCTGCACCCCTGCTCATTAACATACAGTTGCTGTGTAACAGTTAAAAAGTCCAGTTTCTAAATGGATCTAATTTATTACACATTGTGTGTACAAAATGTTTTGTTCTCACAGTTCATGTCCAAGAAAGACACTTTATTGGCCTTACTGATTATATTTTGAGACATTCCTCCTAATAGTAATAATAGATAACAATTAGATGGCTTTCAATTAAAGGTTATTTCCATTGAAGTAAAAACAAACGCATGAAACCTTATGTTTAATGCTCACTTGTACAGCACAAATATTTCGTGAAGATTTTACTGAAAATAGATTTTGTTTCAGTAAAATATTAAACAGATGAGAAGATTTAGCAGGTATCAGAGACGGGTTTGGGGAGGGGGGGTTTGAGAAGTGGTCCACTTCAATAATTGAATAGCTATTATTATTAGTTATTGTACATACATTTGTAATTTGTCCCTCCCACGCAACTTCAGAGCGGTTGATAGATGAACAATGTGGTGTGGCGTTTACAGACAATGCAGTGTGCCTCCTTTTATTGAGGATCACTTCACCTCCCACTTGGTGCTTAAAAGGGCCACAAAGACCAAGCAGACATGTATTCAACCAAATGTATTTATCACAAGACTTTGAGTTGCATTATGGGAAATGTAGGATCCAGAGGTTTTAGAGTTCAACCCATATTACGGATTTAAAGTCAGGATAATTTGACTTTTTTTCTTTTCTTTTTCTTTCAAAAGAATCCCCCAGCTTTATGGAAGTGTATTATCTCTTTAATATGTTATGGACCTACGTTTGGTTCAGGGATTGTACAATCAGAAGAGATTCTGCTGTTAATCATAAACACATTTTTGCCATGTGCAAATGTTTTCATGATACAAAACCAAACATGAGCCACACAGAGAAGTTGATCAGATTCTCATGTGGTGTAAAGCGACTCAGAACAGAGTTATGTATCTTTAAACAAAGAGCTCAAGTGTTGATGAAAGTCTAGATTAGTATCACATATTTGTCATTGTGAGGAGCAGCTGTAAAACTCAATTTTCCTGTTGTACCAGTTTGCATCATCTGGGTTTTGTGTCAGGTAAAGAGTTTTGAGTGGGGTTTAAATGACTTTTGACATGCAGCACTTGATAGATTTATGCAAGCACAGGCTGGGACATGTAGAAATTAAGATGACTCTGCATTACGTGTCATATAAAAGTCAATTATGATCCAGAATCGTTTCCTTCAGTATCTACAAAGCACTCATGCCGTTTAAGATGTGATTAAATTAATGAAAACAGATGTCTCCCACACAAATGTGTCATCAGTTTATTTTTTGCTGAACGAGAGGTTGCCACTACATATGTTCCTCCTCCACGTGAGCTCAGTGGACATCCTCTCCCCAAGGCCAAGGTAACACTGAGGAATCAGCAAAGTGAGAGTTCAGGGAGGTCAACAAGTGGGTGTGGAATGCAAGTGTTTCCCACGCGGGCGGCGTATACCTCGGCACGCAAGCCCTGAGAAAGCATGTGTCAGGCCTCAGTACAGCAAACTTGAAATGCACGAGGTCTGCTCAGAGGTTTTACCCAATAGGCCACAGCGTCTGAGGAGCCATTGGGTTAATTCAAACAATGTGGGAAGCCGGACGATGGTGGTGGAGAAAGTACTCACATCATATACTTAAATAAAGTGAATGAAACACTCCATTGCAAGTACAAAGTCCAGCATTCCAATCAATACAAAATCTAAATATGGGGATATTTAGGGGCTGTTTAGAGAGCTTAGAGAAAATATTTCTGTGGCAGTAATGCGGAAATGTTGCCTTACACACACACACACACACACACACACACACACACACACACACACACACACACACACACACACACACACACACACACACACACACACACACACACACACACACACACACACACACACACACACACACACACACACACACACACACACACACACACACACTCAGGCGATGTACCCCACTGAGACCGAGCTGTGGATGGAAAAAGAGCTCCCCATGTGAACCGCACCGTGTTTCCTATGTACCTCTTACGGCAGAGCGGTTCTACCACAACAATGTCAGAACACATCAGCTGCTGGAGCCCTGACGGCTAACACACTCGGGCTCTCCCAGTGGCGCCCTGGAGAGAGACACCACAGGCCTGTTGCTTTAGTCCTGCTCCCAGCAGCCCGGTCTGCCTGCATAGTTCTCAGTACATTGAAGAGGGCTCCCTAACACAATATCCCCCTGGGCTTAATCTGGGGGAAGAATGGTGACGTGCATTATGCATTATCCACGGTGGCGTTCTGGAGAATGGACAGAAATAACAGTGAGGGGTCACGCGGGACAATGTAAGAAGTTTTTTTTATAAAAGCCCAATCTGTTGTAGCTGGAGCATAAATGGCCTTGAGCCCTAGAGCTTCAATGAGAAGAAAAATATCCTCAGAGCGTGACCGGTTGACCTCATTGGATACTAAAGAGAGCCTAACATTAATCTATAATATCTTATTTCTACGGGTTGGCTCCAAATGCGTCATGTCATCACTATATTCTCCTCTCAAAGTGGTATGCTGCCTGTCAACAGAGTGAAAGTATTCCTGGTTGTCACCTGCTTTTTTAGAAGTGAATGCGTGTTGAAGTGAAGGGTCAGAGCAGGAATGCAATGACAACAGCATGAGAGAGACAGAGGAAGATAAAGACACATGCATGTTGGACGGTCACCAGTCTTCCCACACAGCCACCAGTTAAGGGTGACGACCTGTCCACTTTCTACTACACAGCAGAAATGCATGTATCTATAAACTCAGTCTGGGTGTCCACTCTGGCTTTTCTGTGGGACCAAATCACCGGAGGGGATTAGCCAGCTGTTGGGCGGCGAATTTGAAGGGTTTTCTCACCAGTTAACAGTTCATGAGAGTACAAAGCTTGCTATTAACAGTCAAATCGTGGTCAGCATATGCAGGACACCAAACAGCAGAGGGACAGGGACGACATGCTGTTGCCAACTTGCAGACATCACAGCCCTGACCGGGGCAAACGGGTACATTTATAAGTGCATCCCAATGGGACAGATAGTGAGAAAGTGTCTTGAGTAAGGGGGGAGACGGAAATCTAAAAGGAAGGTTTTGATGCATATCAACTGAACCAAATGGTTATTACAGAAAATATGGCAAATGTTGTCTTTATGGTATTGAGTAAGTCTAATGCTAAAGTATTGAAAATACGAACCGCAAGTTCCCGAAGTCAAATTTAACTTATTGTAATATAAAAGACAATAGCAGATAAAAAAAACTGGAACTCATCTTGGGCTTTGGCCTAAGGATCCAGTTTTTTCCACTTTGAAGTGGCTCTAAAGATGGAAAAACTATTTTACTTCACGCTGTCTGGCAGACTCATGTGTCTTCTGTGTTGTTGCAATGCTCCAGTGTATGATGTTACACAGAGTAAATACTCAAAGCCAAGAGCACATGTATTTTATGTGTAAACCATTCCATAAAATGGAAATATTCCACATGTCTGGGGAATCATTTTATACACATTTACTTTGTCTATAAAACTAGTTTAATATATCTTGGTATATTTGGAAGCTTTGGGAATTTCAGAAGAATTTAAACCAAACATCTGAGTGTTTAAAGCAACTATAATTTTTTGTAACAAATTAAGTCTGACAATGAGAAAGGGATCAATTGCTGTGATAAACCTACACCTTATTATCACTTGAATCTGTAGCTCCCTTCTGCTTTATGGAACAAAGTGGAGCATTTAGCAGTTAAAGATTCAGATATTACCGTCAGAAGGTAATGGAGACCAAAGTCAGAGCTTGAGGTTATTGGACTCACATTCACCAGAAAGATACTGAAACAGAAAGACTCCGACTGAATGCTTATTTGCTCTGTGTCTTGCATTCCCAATGTAAAAACACTTATACAGGAAACACAAAGAGGACAGGCTGATTCAAAGGTCAGTATCGGCTTGAAATCTTATCTAATCAAAAGTGTTGGAAGATTGAGAAACATCCTGAAACAATGGCAACAAATAAGAAGATTCATTTACACCTTTAATAAAATCCAGTATCACAATAAAAACGTGTTTGCTGAGACTCCAGCGTCTCACGACTGCTTAAAAAAGTTGAATGAATACAAAGCCATTGTTTATGAGCTTGGGAACAGAGCTCCCATGGGACAAAACCATGACTGAAAACAGGGACTGGGAACAAGGCATTTGGGTTTACACTGGCATGTGGTTCTCATTGCTGCAGCAGAGTGAGTGATCATTGTGTACGGGTGCTTTAACTGGCCTCGGCCTTGCACGTGAGCCGATCAAAACCACATGTTCCAGTGTGATTGTGTCTGTGGACTCGTAAAGATGGATTCTGGCTGAAGAGCTGCTCTTGGCTCACACAGACACACAGCCCTCTTTGCATGCTAAAAACATTCCCCCCCCACACTCTATTGGCTGACACAATGTACGTCTTTCACATGGAGTGTATTTTCCCTGACTGAGGGGTTTGGGAGCTGATTTATATTACAGTACTGTAGTTGAAATTATGACTTTGTTTTTCTAAAAGTCCTCCTTGAGTTGATGTCCAACAGCAATCAGAGAAGAATCAAAATTATATAAGAAATGTGTTGTCCAAGCTGAAGTAATAAATGACTGGTTAGAGGTGATAAATTATGCTTTACAGAGCCACTATTTGTTAATAAAATGGGTTTCAATTCCCCCTTTTTTAGGTCAAATGTTTAAAGAATAGTCATTTGGGGTCACATACAATCTGCATCTGGTTTAGATTCCCTAAACCTTCAATCAATCAGTCAATTCTAGCAGATATTTCCCTGACCTCTAGTAAAAACAATGCCCTAAATTAAAGGACAAAGGTTTATAAGGTTACATGTTTTTGATGTATTATACTTTTTCCCTTACTGAGGCTGTCCATCATTAAAAGTTCAGTGTAACATACTGTGAGCACTAACATAGAAAGCCTTCATGTTCATAGTGATAGACGTTTACTGTATGATCAGGCACGATTGAAATCTCTGGGAGATGTTCTTACTTAAAACATTTAATGAGATTTTTTATAAAATCTCAAACTAACTCAGATATTACTAAATTGTACTGACTGACGTAAACAGGAATAATAATAATTAAAAATGACAGATTAACTCAAGTAAATCCTGAATCACTCCAAATGTTAGATCATTTGATATTGAAGGTATTTTTCACATGGTTGAACTGTCAGTGTACATTTTGTTTTGCATTTGCACAAGCACCTGGATTGGAAGATAAGGGTACTTTTTCAACTTGTTTAACTTTTTCAATTACTTTAAGCTTAATACTGTACTTTAGTTCATATTTCATTTACATTCAATGCACTTCAAAGTGGTGTTTAGCCTTTGCAGCTGACTCAATAACTGGATAGATATTAATCAAATCATCTGCTATATCTTTTCAAATTAGCTCAGCGCTCAACAATCTTTACATGGACCCCCTGGATAGTGCAGAGGTACCCAGTAGCGTACACCAGGTGGGATTTACTGACCTAGATGACTAATTTAGCAATGTTAGGCTGGTGTAAGGATGGTAGAGTAGTGAAATAGTGTCCCACTGTCTCCTCTGGCAGAGGGGTCCACAGTGGTGTTGCTGGTGTGAATGCTTCGCCCTGCAGTCTGCTTGCACAAAGCCAGCCGCAGCCTCACACTGCGCCACTGAGCCTTATCTCCAGCAGCCAGGGTGCTGATTACAGGGAGACTGTACAGGCATGCACATACATCCTGCTCTGTGTCACAGACAGCATGGCTGTGCATCGACCTCCACAGAAGATATGCTCAAAGTCATTATTATGCTTCTCACTGTAATAGCAAGTGGACAGACTCTTGCTGCAGTAGTGTTGAATTGCTTTCTTGGAGAATGATGGCAACAAGTAATGTAAAAGAATAAATAAAAAATAAAAAAATATTTCAAACTGCCGAAGGTGATACTGACACTATTCTTAGTTTATATAATCAATCAAATAAGTATTGCTTTATATGCCTACTCTCAAACAACTGAGTTTATTTGCAGTTTGTGATGTTATGACATTGGGGGGTCCAAAGTGTCAGTGAGTCAGTGATTTCCTCTTTGGTGTCAGGGTGTCAGATATGAATGGAGTTGCTATTTTTGGACCTCTGCAGCTGTGGCAGAAAAGTGGCGAGAAAGTAAGTCCATCTTTTTGGTGTCAGCTATATCCGTTTCAGGGGAATAGCACACCAGAGGCAGAGTAAGTAAAAAAGAGGTATGTATCTGACCTTTGAACTCTGTCTGAGGGGGAAAAGACGCACTGTCATGGAGGAGCATTGCTCAAAGAGTTCATCAGCTACATGGACAAAAAGCTCACACACAGCCGTCTGCCTGTAGGCTGGAGAAAATGTTAAGACTTGATTCTGCAGTGTGGGTCTCTCTCTTCAAGAAAGATTACCATTGCAAAAGTATAAATACATAAATACAATGAATGTCAGGGGATGAAAAAATGTGTACCAATACAACAGATGCATTTAACATTAAACAGGATGAGAGCTCTGCTGTTATCAAGAGCCTCCAGCCACCTCCAGGCTTTCTGTTTGTCTCATCAGCAGGTTTGGCTCGGCTGTTGATCCTCGGTATAGAGCTCACGAAGCTGCATTTTTATAACCCTGACAGTAAAAAAGACAGCATCAGCCTACTTTTCAGATTACTGCTCTCTTTTCAGGCTTGCAGAAGACACTTTTATTTGTATCCTGAATGAGTCACAAACAATAAAGCCAGTCAAATTGAGAAGAAGCTGTCTGGCACACATATTGCAGCATTTGGTTTTCACTTTTAGTGATGAAGGATGAGTGGTTGAGGAAGGGTAGAGGAGTAGTTTAACTGGTTGATGTTACTTATTTAACAAGGAAAAGCTCAACTTTAGTTTTATCCAAGAAGATTACAAAGATACTGACTCTTACATGCATGTTCTTTTAGTAATGGATTATAGTTTATAAGTAATGTCATACAAAATGACTTATTACGATGACAGAGTTTGACTTAAATCTGTGATACAAATTAAGTAAAAGTTCTGATTTTGAGACGAAAAATAAACTTTCTGTCTCACAATAAGTAAGCTGTGTCAACTTGAGGACGACTGTCTGCAGCAGATGAAGCAGCATGAGTAAAATGTGGTTACACCTGTTACTGCACAACAGGAGGTCATGACCCTAGACCACCAAGAACTGCAAACACTGTGCTACAAGAACCCAATAATTTCCTCTTCTCCTATCACTTATTTTATGTTGTGTTATTCAATTTATTTTATCTTCATTCCTGCCAAAGTAAAACCCTTTGCGAAAGCAGCGCTTAGAGAGGTTTGTTCATTAAATTCAGGATACAAGGGATGCTTCAAAGGTTTAGTTAGTAAAGAATAGCATGATATGACCCTTTGACCCTCAATCTACCCCCGAATATCCTTTTCCTGCATTGCAACAACTTAACAGCCTTCTAGCAACTCGACCATGTGCTGGAGTGATTGAGGAACTCTCGCGTATTTCCTTTCTCGCCACTGCAACAAAACCTGAAATCCATCACTCACTTCCTGTTTGCGCTGCACCTCAGTTTACACACTTCCTGTATAAGCCAAAGGACTTCCCTCACAACACTCTCCAAGCACTGAATCCCTCAACGGTCCTCTTATCTGCTTGGCACACAGTGACGCGAGTATGGAGTCAAGATTCGTTGGTGCACGCAGACACACACACACAGGCACAAACACACACAGGCACACACACACACACCAACAATAAAGCCTCTTGTGCATCATTAACAAAAACAAAACAATAAATGAGTAATTTAAACAAGTATATTCACGATGACTGGACTGAGTCATGAGAAACAGTTCCCCCTCACTTTTGCATATTCACTTTGCTGTATAACAAAACTAGGTCCTCTTGTTCTCCAAACACCAATTTGTGAGGACATAAAACAATGAGTGAAATAAAGTCGGCAACTATTCCTCTACTTTATATTTGTTTAAAGATAATTCTCCTAAAGTGGCGCTAGAGCTGATCATCAATCAAATGAATGCAGCAAAAGACAGTGCTCTTTATACTGAACATTGTTATAGAAAGCAGTAACCCGTTTTTTTATTTGCCAGATTAATTTATATAAATGACAAACAATCATTACTGTATTAATAAACTAACCTAATTATAACTGGATGAGATGAACTCTTTTTGCAACCTATGCCCATTTTTACTATTTTCAGCTATACTGTATGTTAAATGGTTTGGGTTCTTTTGTACGCACCTTTCCTACCAAACCATCTAAGCCTTAAGTGCCAGCTCATGTATCTGGTGACTGGTGACATATTACCACCATGTTGACAGAGCTCTCCCTGTTTGGGCTGCTTGGTCGTCCTTTGTTTACCTCTCCTCTTCAGCCTCTTAGCGATCATTAGCTATCTTTGGGACCCTGTGTTTTTGGCCCATATGGAAAGGACCCAGACTACCAGCGGCACCTCCATCAAAGCAAACTCCAACTGCAAGAACAAAGAGACAAAGAAAGTGTGCCAAAAGTTAGTGTGTGGTATAAAAAGTGCTGATCTTGTGTGTTAATCAGGGGGTATAAGTGCTGAGGCTGCTCATAAAGCCTAATGTTTCAAATCAGCCTTAGGATGCACTACAGCGGCTTATAAATACTAAAGTTGGTAACATGATGCAACTTAAGTGCTGTGTGACTTTAAACTTTTGGGAGTCTTGTACAGACAGAATAACTGGATCTCTACTGCTGCGAAGAGCAAGGTAACACTCCCTCTGGGCTTTGATGGCACCATGTTTAATTCATGACAAGGCTTCAACTCCCGCAGATGCTTTAACTCTGAAGTTTAATGTATCAGAGGATAAAAAGCAACTTCCTTACTATATGACAAATGTGTTCTCCTCTATTATTTAACGCTTGATTTCGGTGACATAAGTGCTGAGCATGAAAGCGTTTTCTGAAAAAAAGGCAGCTGCACACACGGAAGTTGTGTTTTTTTGCATGAAAGCTTGTCTTTGGTAGTTGTAGTTGTACTTTCTGCTGTCATCCACAACCGGTGATGTTATTCAACGAGGTCCGCTGCACTTTGCCTGAGTGTGTGAAGTGGTGCTTCACACAGAGAGGTAATCATGCAGCTTCAGGACCTCATAAACCTCACAGAGAGATTACCGAAACACACAGTCAGCTGGGGACATGGTCAGTCTGGAAATCACTGGATTACCTAACTATAATTACATACAAAAACTGGAAGCAGCTTTAATCTATTGGATAAAATCACAAATGTTGAAACATTGAAAAAACCTGAATGATCAGCCCCCCTCAGCTTTAAGGAGCTTTGTGTTTCAGCATCAAGTAAGTTTTCCAACTACATTATTTTGTATTTTAACTTGGACAAGCAAAGGAATGCTTGTTATCACTTCATGCCTGCATTCAAGCAAATATCTCACCATTTGTACAGAACAAAGAACTGCCGGGTGAATGGCTCTTTACAGTGGCACTATCAGTTCTCCGCCTACACAGCAGGAAACGGCTGATCATATTACAGTTATACTTTTCATGTTCATGCTTCATGTGTAAATACAATATTTATATATTCAGTGTAGACTTCTTTAGGTTGATACACTATAACACAAAGTATGGTTCTCAAAAACATAGGCTCATTGTAAACAATTGTAATATGATCATTACACAGATAATTGACACACTCACACACACACCTACTCTGCTAAAATCATATAGCAGATAACAGTGTTATGATGTGCTTACAGTAAATGAATCTGTGTCTCTACAATAAACCAGGATTATCGAGTGGATTTCAAAATTGCAGGTGGGGATTACGGCATTATCTCCTCAATTCAAACCCTGTTGTTCAATATTCCACTCCACAGATTACAGGGACATATGGCCCACGTGAGTCATTCTGTGAAATGTATTCGTCAGCAGAGGTCAGCGGCTACCGTACTGCCCTCAAGTAAATCCTATTTCCATTTGACATGTGACGTAAATCTCTACAGAGAGAATCAATAAGGTCCTGACTGAAGCAGATGAAGACGTGAGGTGTTCCCCGTTTGGGGCGGGGGTTTAGAAGACATATGGCTGTCTTCACTGATGAATGACTTTTTCCTTATGTTGTTAAAACAGTTGTACACAGGCAGCAGGGAGAACCCCCCCCTCTTGCAAGAAATGACATCCAGCTGGGGTCAAAGGTCAGGGCCCTCCCCGCTGGACAGAGGAGCCGGGTGAGGACTGGGTCCATCTGCAAGCTGAAGTCAAATCTACAGCTTGGGTTTCATACTCTTCATCCTCCATCATTGATTTCTATTGTTGAACCCTTGATTTTTATGTATTAAAAATCCACTTTCTATCCGATAGCTGCTTCTTTCCAACTTAGATGTTTTTCTTTCATAGTTTTCCATGCATTGCTGTTTTTCTGTGTCCGTTTTGATGACTGTGACAGGAGATGGATTGACTTTCGGGCAGAGCAGTGATTCGCCTCTTCTACCTATCATCCATCTTTATATAATCTGTCACCAAACAGCTCGTAAAGACAGTTCATGACCTTCAAACCTCAACCCCTTCATCCTTAGCTGTCTTGAATGGCTCAGCGGGGGGAGATTTATACCAACTCAAGGCCATTACAATGTTATCGCCATCATTTCTCACAACCTTATGACATATTCTTGTTTGATCAGAGAGTTGTGTCTTTTGTCACCCATGTTACATAACAAACTGGTTTTAAGAGGCTTACAGTAGATTTATTGTTTTGAGTTGAAGGGGATGTCCTTTTCCCTTGTGGATTCAAGGGATGTTATATATCTGTAAGAGGAACTCTTTCTCTTGTTGTCTCTCTGAGAGGACTGTGAATGCATCGTGAAACAGTTTTCATCTGTGGATGTTGCAAATGAAGATAAACTCAAAATGTATCATTTATAAACATGCTGACTCTGAACTTTGGTTAGAGCATTACACTCAACGGCCACTTTTCTTTGTACACCTGTGCGATACAATACACAGTGTAGGAGAAGAAGGAACAAATGCATCTTTTTTTTGTGGATTATCAAGAGTGACACTGCATTTGGAAAGACAAGTTGGATTTAATTTAAATTATAGAGGCGTATTTCAGTGCTGCAAGCTCCACACATTAGAATCCTGTCTCTTCCATGGCAGAGGCAGAGATCTTAGACATCTTTATACCTCAAAATATCTGCTTATGAATCAAACACTGTATGACCAGATACGTTTGTTGGATCTGACTCCTCTTTAAAACTTCCCGAGACTCACTGTTGCAGAAGGAAGTCTCTCAGATGTAAATCTTCATCGTAATGTTGACTCTCCAGACTATAGATAACCCTCCGAGTCTTTCAAAGCTCCTACACCCATCCAGCTGTTTAGCTGTGCCCTCCTTCACATGCACACCCTGTCAGTCTGACACTGTTACAGACGTACATGACTTGATGAGACAGCTCTGATATTACCATAGCAGAGCATTGCTGCATCTAAAGGAACATGATCGAAACGTGACACATCCTCCCTGACGATTTCTTCAGCGTTACATATACTGTACAGCCCCAGTGACTGAGATAACACATCATTATCTATTTTCAGTGGGCTTAACCAGGTCTACGCTGTTATTATGTATGCAGTGTTGAGACTTGGAGGAGAAGGGTTATGGACAGGGAAGTGACGAAGACAACATTTTCCTCCTAACTGCTGATTAGTATAAATAACCTGGATTGTCACTGCAAACCTATATTTTTGGCACATTGGCTTTCCTGTTCTGTGTTTTGTCATGTGGATTCAGTCCCGCACTTTTCAATCAAATGCAAATTTAATTAGTCAAGATTTTATTATGTAGTTTATATTATCAGGTGAACCTTTGCTGAGATGGTTGTGACACTCTCATACCTTACAGCTGAAACTTCAGCAGTTGTAAAGGTGAGAAAACTTAATTCAGTTCAGTGGATTCAAATGAGATTGATTCCAATTCCACCTCTTTAAGATAAATATGAAGGTGTGGCAGCTGGTTAGCTTATATTATTTAAAAAGACTGGACTCAGGGGGGAAAAGATAGTCTGGCTATCACCAATGGTAAAAATGTTAATCCAAGCATCTCTACAATTCAAAAATCATACTTTCGTTGGGAGTCCAGGGAGTCAATGCTGCCAGCCAAAAATCTTAAAATAATCTGCCACGTAATGCCCCACTGAACAACGTTATTTTAAAGATTATTTAAAATATATATGTGTAAGTATATATATATATATATATAAATATATGTAAATGAATGCTTTTGGTGTTGGTAGGCAGATTGTGTTTCCATAGGACTGAGCCAGGCAGACGTTTCCCTTAGCTAAACTAACATTATGCTTGTATTAGCTTCATATTTACAGTATCTACATGAGATTGGTATCAATCTTCTCATCTAACTCTCTGCAGGAAGCAAATAAGGGTATTTCCAAAAATGTCTAACTAATCCTGAGTTTTCATACCTCAGGCAAAGAGTTCAGTGTTTTAAATGGCTTGAAATTTGACACTAGGCGTTACGCTGTTGTCTCCTGACACAATCACCAGTCCTGACAGCTTAATCTCCTCCCTTTTCTTTATGGGAGTTTTGGAGAAACCATTGGACTGTCCAATTTTTTAAATGTGTAAGAGTGCGAGAGCACCTTCCAGTTTCAGCTCCATTGTGTCCAGGCTCTGGGACTGCAGCCAAGCATTCTTTGAAAGGGAGAAGTTCATTGATATTGTGCTAATGAATTGCTCAAGTGGTTTATCACTGGTGGCTCATGATGAAGGCTGAAAGTCCCTGAGTTGTTCGACTGTGGTACATGGTTTAATGTTTTACTCTTCCTGTGGCTGTAAAAGTCTGCATCTATACAAGTGGAATGTGTGAATCATGGCAAACCGCTTTGACAATGACACAAAGGACGCTGGAGTCACTGTGATGTATTAAAAAAGCAGGAATGTTGAGTGCTGTCCAACCAGAGGATGTGTGCAATGTAAACATAATCTCAATGAAACTCACAGGATTTCTGAAGTGTCTTTGAGCAAAACAAACAGTCCAGCACTGCTGCACTTTAATCCCTCTGAAATAATTCACTTTGGCCAAACCAACTCTCACATATGGACTTTGATTAGGATTTTGATTAGGATTTGAGCTGATATTGTTTTCACTTTGCCATGTGTTTATATTTCTGTCTGTCTGTGGACATATTATGTCAGAGTGATAGCGTTGGAACCGAGGCAGTCAGAAAACTTTACAGATGTGTAGTTGCGAACTTGCGATAATGATGAAGGCATGTTTGAAGATAGGTATGGTTTCGAGCAAGGGCTAAATGCTTAAGTTGCAACATTTTTGCTGGATGAAAAAAACATTGGTATTTTTATCTTGTTCCATTGCCCCATTTGACAAAAAAAAAAAAAAAAAATTATAATGACCCTCTATAGAGTGCCACAGTGACGCGTCCTAAAACCCGGAAGTAAACTCTAATCGATAGATTTATGATCGATAGATTTATGATTTGAAAATTATAAAAGTAGGGTAGACATGTGGATATTATCCGGCTGAACAAAACGTGATCTGTCTCTTCAATTTGTGTCAACCACAGACCTTATTTCGAGCTATTTTCCAAAATCCTATGGAGAAATTGCATTGGTTTTTGTCGAAGGAACCGGAAGTGGTAAAATGCTAACTTACTTCCGGGTTTTAGGACGCGTCACTGTGGCACTCTATTAGCAGTGTGCTTTGATTAGCTGTATCAAAAAGAGAACTAAATTACAAAAGTAAAATCTCAACATGGTCTAGTCTAATTGAATTACTCTTCTGCTCTACAATAGGTGTCAAATTCCAGCAACATTCCTCAGACTGCTTTACAACAGCGACCTCGGCTGCAGTAAATGGGCACCATCCTGCAACAACAAGTCTTAAATGTACATTGTGTTTATAGAGAAAACAAAGCAGGACCTCCTAACAAACCAGCCACTGCTTAGTCAGGGTGTGGTGGACGTCGCCCCAGCAAAGTGCCACATATAGCTAATCCACTCCATGTGTTTGAAACCTGACACACTGCCGGAGAGTGTAGGCACAACAGAACGGATGGTGATGGAGGACTCCCCTGTGACCCATCAATATAGAATAGCACCGCTTAATGATCATATTCCTCATCTTCCATCACCCCAAGACCTGCAGCCTGCTCTGCTCCAGCATGCAGGATACAGCCAAGGGCCATAAAGAAAGAGACTACAGGGGCCACAGAATGGGCAGGCGGCAGTAGATGGCATGATAAGTGGGTCGTAAAAAATATCAAAGGTTTCCTAATTCAAGTAAAAAATGTTTTTAAACAAATGTGTTTGTCTGAAAACTATGTTTTTTTTTACATAGGACATTTCTATATTATTTAAATTAGTATTTCGACCAACCACAGGAAAAGGGTGATGTCACATGCACCAATCAGAGCTCTGCAACATTTGAATTTAGCTACATCAGACAAACCACATCTGATCTACACAGTCCTTGCAAAGTAGATAACCTTGGTTTTTGAGTGATATACATAATATACATAATAAACAACATGCTGAATTAGTTGTGAATATCAAAAGAAAGGTTCGGTTTAACTTTTTGTATTTTATGTTTTAAGAAAAGGTTGGAACGATTATCAAGTAAGATGATAAGTCAGCCATTTCTTTTTTTAAATATTAATTTACTAGCGTTTTCTGAGCATTCAGCAAGATGGGAAAATCACATGATCACCTGTAGCCTCTTGTCAGGGAATTGTAAAATATTGTATGACCATTAACTGAACTGTTGCTAGTCTTATTATGTATCTTTTTCTCCTGAGGTCTCCGTGCTAAGGAAAACAGTGCATTGTTTTAGACGCCATCATCAAACAAGATGATAGACATGTTGTGCTCTTGCGCTTTTCTCTCGCAGTTTTACGTAATTTCTTCTTTTTAGGGTGGTGTTTTAAAATATTCCCAACAAAAAAAGAAGGAATCTTCCAATCTCTTCTGCCTGCGTCATCCACAGATATAATTACCCAGCTGTTCTAGGCATGTATTATTTTCATCCAGCTGGGAAAATTAGCAATAATCACAAGTTTGAGCATGACAGCAAAGTTTCAGCCGGCCAATCAAGACAATAGTTTTGAATCCCGCAAACCCAGAAAAATGTACCACAGATCCCTCTCTCAGCATCTCTCGTCCCACGTGTCCGATTCTTAATCAGAAACAGGCAGACTGGATCAGGTCCCACATGTGGAAGACTGGATTATAAAAGCTGTGAACAATTAACATGCACAAGGGTCTGCCCTGCCTCAATGAGAAAGGAATGGTATCTGCTTATGTTAATTTCTCAGGATTAATTTAAGGAGCTTTTAAGGGCACTTCAGTGGGAGGGATTTTTCTAAGTAGAGTGACTCTTTTCCCTGCTTTGTCGACCCACATGAAAACCTAGCATTACTGAAACAACTGTACATGCAGTACTTCTCCATGCATACATAATGAGTTAAGTGTGAGCAGCAAACTCCCTGGTGCCACCAAACAACAGCATTTTGGCACAACAGGGATGTGTGTGTTTCTGTGTTTCTGTGTTTCTGTGGTGTTGGCTCAGTACTGGTATGGCGCCATGTTTGGCCCCATGGCTGCGGCTCCAGATGTGAATGACTGCTCAACACACCCTAAGGAGGAGGAGGAGGATAGGGAAGAGTCCGCAGCAGGATTGAGAGGGAGGAGGAAACGCTGCAGGGAAATTGAAACGTGACCCCATCGTCCTCAATGCTCCCTGCCCCGCCCTGTGGGACACATAACTCACTCTGAGGAGACTTTCAAGGGACTGTACGGAAATGATTTGGGTAGGGATAGGGTCGGAGATGTTTGTTTAAAAAAAGCAAAGCCCTGGCAGTGTGGTGAAAATATTTTCTTTGGACCCCCCTCTTGACTGAAACAATCAGATCACTTTCAGTTCAACCTGTTAGATTTGATACATCTCGATGCTGACGAACTTTAAAGCCTTTCCTTCCTCTGCTGCTCTCAGTTTTCAATGCTGTGGCAGATCTTTGGCACCAGTGTCTTAACTCAATAAGAGGGATATTCCTGTGCAGCTTATCTAGCAGCTACCTGTCTAAAAACGAGTCATGATGAGGTTAAATCGCCTCTTAAAATATGTCAAATACAATATTTCAGTTACTCAAACATTAACAATTAGTTCTACATAATTTAATTTGACTGAATCCAATTTATATCTTAATGGAACAATAATATAACTAGCAACACGCACATCGGAAGTTAATTGTTTCTTCAACAACAATCATAAAGAAATATTTTTCATGGTAGACTAAAACTAAATAAAGTTTTGAAATAGGAACAATAAATGCTGCTTTTGTCAAAGCATAAAAAAGCTGATGTGAAGATGAATTAACTGTTTGTAAGAATTAACTAATTACTGTTTAACTCGAAATCAACAACCTTCATTCATCTAACTGATCACATATTGCTGCTAATTAGTAAGTTGGTACATTATCCTCCATCAGACCACCCACCCTTAAAACCCTCCCCCTATTCTGCCCCCTTATCATTTTCATACCAAAACAAAGCCAATAATATCATCTCTTGTAATAGAAACGGTTATAAAACAAAGTTGAACAGATCCCTGTTTTCAACATCCACCAATGGACGCCAGCCAATCCTGCTGTAAATCACCCACAGTAAGAACATTCCTTTTATCGCGTTAACTCTCCGTTCTTGTTAGGGGCCAAATATTGGTGATTTACATATGCAATTAGCAGTACTGTAAGGGCACATTTCAGCCCGACAAAAGTCGCTATGGTCCAAAAGAGCAATGCAATTAGAGCCAAGTGTCTAAGCATGCCCGCCCGATTAAATTACTCATGTGCAGCTGACAATCAGTTTCTGGCTGTTTGAGATGCTCGACTAATGAAAGACATCAGGACATGCTGCATACTTGCTTTACACATGCCAGACACAGTCATCAAAATAACAACAGATTACTTTTAGGTGGAGGAAATCTTTTGATAAATTAGTTGAACATAAGGTTTCAAATATTCTTTGGTGTTACTAATAGTGGCGTTTTTTAAATTTATTTTTATTGTGCAACATGATCAAGTAAATAAGAACAGATGTTACGTTTAATTTTAGATCCAGAATGCTTTTATTGTCAACCTTTAACAGTTTTACATTACAAGAAGGAAATAAAAGTATTTGCTGAATACATTTTCTTGCTCACAACCAAGTTATAAAGGAAGTAATAAAAAAACAAGAATACTCAGAAGAGACAGAAGCCTCTATGGAGCATGCTGAGCTCATTGTTTTTCATCCTTTGCATAAAGTTCAGAAAGTTCATGTCCCACAGTTTCAAACTGACATCATAGAGAGATGAGATTTGATTAAAAGTAAGGAGGGTCTGTTTGTATGAACAGCTCAAATGTAATAAAGTAAGTAAATAAATCCTGAATCTTACATATTGCAAGCCGGAGATGTACAGTAATACGTTTTTATTTGATGTATTCAGCTTTTGAAGGTAATCTGCTATTTTCAGAAAGTAAGACATCAGCAGCTTACGAAACCTTCAGCAATGTATATTTTATAATAATATGTAAACTTTATACAAGCGTTGTCTGCTTATCTCATGGGTTTTGATGACACAGTATAGAGTATTTATTGAGCTGGTAGCCTGCAGAAATCGATAAACAGGTTTCTGTATATTTGGTAATGTGAATAGTTGGGTGCTCATTTATGAATGGCTAGTAAATAGTTTTAATATGCTACTAGAGACAGTGTCTGCTGGTTTAACAAACCAAACATTTTGGTAACCTCACCCATTTTCATTGTTTAATAACAGGCTTCGACATATATCTAACACATTAGAGTAAGCATATTGGTAGAGAAGAGCACACCTTTCCTGTTAAACAAGTTGTAAAAGAAAATATATTGATAACCATTTACAAACACTGATAAAGCCTCAGCTGTTATGGATGTAAAACATAATTATGTTTTATCACAATGCAATAATAAAAGTATTTTTTGGAAAGCGATTCAATATTTTCCGATATTAAAAAAGTCTGCCATGATACAAATGAGATTTTATATATATTGGATACGAGACGATAAGCCAATATAACAAAATCAGTTATTAAAAAATTATGTGTTTTAAATTAAATATGATTTGACAATTTAATTACTGGGATGTGTAGTAGGTGTTTTCTGAATACCCAGATCAGAATAGTTCTTCCTATTTTAATATGGGATTTTATTTTGGAAAAATATCAGCAACACACGACCAATGATTCTTTTTTTTTTTAAAGAGTCACCTTTTCAAACCTGAGGAGCAACCTTGTTGCCAATAAATGTCAGCTTTGTGTCAGGGCAGCTTGGCCCGGCAACAAAACATCAATTGTTTCCAATTGGCAGAATGTCCTTCCCTCAGCCCTGGCTGTGGCCAATCAGAGGCCAGCTTGGTGGAACAGAGCACGTTCACCGTGGCAACGGCTCCAATCTACCTCTGCTCAGTGACACCCCTCACACCGTCCTCTCTCTCTCCCTCAAAATAACACCCACCGGTGAAGTGAAACTGGCCGTTCCTGCAGCTCAGGATGAGGTAAACCCTGACCGAGCAGAGGAGGGGGATTCTGTGTTTTACATGTTATATCCTGCTCTTTTGGAAAACCATTCCCTCAATAAACCAGAGCTTATTTTTCACATAAGGAGGTGAGGTGATCTCAGGGGTCGGGGGTGGTGTCTCCAAATGAGTAAGAGATGAGGCAAGCATGTGGAAGGCAGCATCCTCTGCCTATAGCAGCAGCTTGTGGGAGGGGGGGGGGGCAGTGTGAGTGTGTTTCAATGCAGCTGGGTCAAAAGACAAACCACACTTATTTGACTAACCCTTCCCTGACCGCGTTACAGTAAACACACAGAGACACTAAACATGCAGACCCCCTGTGGAGAGACCTGCTTGACTCAGAGTTGAATGTGTTTACTTCTTTGAAACGACAGTGTTGCCATTAGGGGCTCAGAGAGACTGGAAGCCATGTTTAGAGGATAATCATGGCTGCACCATCTGGCCAAGATTTGTTCTCTCTTTTTCTCTGGATTTCCTCTTTTTTATCATGAAGGGATGAAAAAATATTGTATTTTTGTAGTATTGATTGTAACTGAAGGGTCAAATAGATTTGATTTTACTTCTTCAGATGGATGATTGAGCAGCATTTATATCATGAAGGACAAAGGCTTGTGCAGCAACCCAATCCAGTGGTGAACTACATAATCTATACTTATACTATTACTGATCACTTCCAGTTGCTTCTGCCCATCTTGATGCTCCAGCAATCCCATTGCCCTCCCAGTATAATCGCTGTTGACACAGGAAATGTAATCTTGATATCTTGGTGATGATGAAAGTGGTTGTAATAGGATTAGACTGGGCTTGACAGGAGTGTGACATCGCTACTGCAGGGCATTACTCCATGAGTACAACATTGAATTATACTGTTGGTAGTATGCAACCTGCTGCATATTTACCACAGGCTCAGGACTGAAGAAAATGATCTTTTTGAGTCATTTAAAAAAAGGAAGACATATATTTAATTTTAAATCAGATTGCTTGGAGAAGTTTGCCACACATTATTTCACAATAATAATGTATATTGTATTTAATTATTGATTTAACATTCTTTCTCCAATCTTCATTTGTGACTTTTTATCTTAATACACTTTTTTTTCCTTTTTTTTTTTTAAGTTACAAATCCGCTTTTGTACTTGTACTTAGGTGATCAACTGGCAAAAAAAACATTAGAGAGGTTATGTAATATGATGGTTTACTTTATGGCTTTTCTAAATATTCAATTTGGATTGGTAAATTACAGCCATTTATGATCAGCTTGTCGCTGTAGATGCAGTTTGAGGAACACAAAACAAGCACACTACTTTTGGCAGAATCAAGAAAGTATTTTTTTAATCAGTAAAATAATGTTTTAACAAATAAAGTGATTATTCCATAGTTACACAACTGAATCAAGTTTCATCAAACTTCAAGCTGAAGATATTTGTATTGGATGCCCTAAACAGATCTAAAAAAACGTCACTGTTTCTAAGAGACAGAAGCACTGATCACAATTGCCTATTCTGACAAATTCCTAATGTGGGGTAAAAAATAACTTTTACTATATATAACTAAATATCACTTATCACGATACCAGCTAGTTATCTTACAAAATGTACAGTTGAACTCCAGGAAATGGGCTATAAAAATAGGCTGAAAGACCAATAAAATGTCTATTTTTGTCTGGCCTGGAAGATCTTAAGGTATTTTGCTCTACTCAAGTATCTCCCAAGTGGCCTTTACCATACAGCCAGATTATGGGTTGCATAGTTGGAGCCACAGAAAGCCATTACTTATGAGTTGAAGGCTGGAGTTAAGATTATCTGCTGGACTTCAGGCAAAGACAGCTCTTTTCTATTTTTCTAAGTAATGCTATCTTAACCATAGGTACTGTGGGACATTGGCTAAACCTCTCTAAAGATGTGTGGCTGGTCGATCTAAATTAATAATATAAGTGTTAATACAATGCTACTTTTACTATTGAAAAACAACGAAATCATAGCAAAGTTCATATCAACTTCCTGCTTTCATGTAGTCTTACATGGAAAGGATTTGAAAATCTATTTTGGGCGGAAATCTAGTGAATGAAAATATGGGCAATGTTGTTTTATTGCCATTTCATTTGCTCATTTACAAATCCAGCTGTTACAAAGCAGAATTAACATTTATTTTTAAGTCGTATTTCTCTTTCAACCTGGTGAATTTAGCTCGGTGTTTGGTCTCAACCAACTCCTGAGAGTATCTGGCTGTTTAGATGCTAAATACTTCTTCACCGACTGGTCTCAATGTTTGCCTCACTGCTGTGTGTCTTAAGAACTTTAACACAGAAAACAGCTGCCTGCTATGGCCGAAAGTAATATAAGGAGATCTGAGAGTGAAACAGAACAATTAGCACACAGAGCTATATTTAGTATCAATATCAAAATCAAGAGTAGCTACCTCATCCTTGGATTACTAGAAACACAACTTAATCTGTAGAATGATAACTGAAAACCAAAAATGAGTATTAACATTGGCATAGATAAGGTTGAGTTATTAACAGAGGGGTGTCCTTTTCACTTTGGATAGGACTGGAATTGAAGAACTGCCTAGGTAGCAGGGGAATTTGAAAAATAAAGTAGAGGATAGCACGCCACAGGGACACAGAGTACAGTCGGAGTGACATTCTTCAACAGAGAATTTTGTTGATGACCAGAAAGCCTCCAGAGGTTCACACGCTGCTGGGATTATTTGTCATCATGAATGTCGACTCGTGTAAGCAACGGTCAGCGAAGAGCCCTTTCAGGTTCAGCAACTCAAACCACAAACCTCCTGCGTACACGCTGCACACATGACCATGAAAGTTAAACAGGCACTGTTTATCTGAGAAGGTGCTGATTAAAATGCCAAACTCTGGGAGTGAACTTTATTCTCAGAAGTTCACAAAGGAAAAAAAGGATATAGATAAAAAAAGAAATACACACAGAAATCGAACGCAATGGGTGCCACTGATTTTTGGCAATGCTTGTAGTTTTGCTTTGCTAACTCAATTATTTCTTAAATGACACAATTAGTCAGGGAGAAATATTATAGATGGCCAACAGGAATCAGAGTACAGTAATTTCTGATATTGTTACTATTACTAGCACATTATGTTAAACATATGTTAATTTATCAAGTGTCACAGGGTTGTGCTCTTCCTGCGAAAATCAAGGCACTTCAACACTTCGGTAACACTGATGTGTATGCAGTCAGCAGTCACAAGATCATAATTATTTCGGGTCACATACATATCAGGAAGCAACAGATATGAATAAACCTCCTCAACAAACTTCTGTCATACACTAAGCTATATAAAACAGAGGCGACAGACTCTCACACCTCTCTCCTTTCTTTCATCAGAGCTGTCAGAGAATCCTATCGGAGGTGTCAAACCTGTTTTTGTGCTTAAAATACCCATGATGAGCAGCTTTGAGTATTAATTGTTTAATTGCTGCAATGTAAATATATTTAGTGTTTGCGCTTGAGTTAGTGTGAAAAAAAGAAACATTAATTTCTAGAAAATACTAAATTACAAGCACCTCAAATGTGTTTTTAGGAAAAGTACACACCACAGCTTATAACCACAGTAGGCCTATGTTATTTATATTGAATGGCCATGGTGGGCATAACAGTAGTATTTTATCTTACCACCGGTTGTTAGTGGGGCACATGGTGTTGGGTTTGTTTACATCACAGGACGCAGGCGGGGTAGTTGGAGTGGAAGATGGAGATGGATTCATCGCTATCCAGTGAAGGTGTGCTGTCCAGATAACTGCTGGACTGGTCACTGGTTTTAATGCCGTTTGTTGTAGCATAAAGTCTCTCCGCATTGCAAGATAACTTTCCAAGTTTGGCAATGTCTCTCAATTAAACTCATATTCGGATATCTTGGGGCTCATTAACTCACGTGTTTCATGTAGCCTATTACTTCTTCCTCCTCCAACCGTGGTATCTTTAGCATATTGGATTGCTAGCACATACAAAATAAATAAAACAACCTGAGCTACAGTCTTCTATTTGTTTGCAATAATGATAAAATAATATTGCATATGTTGGTGTTTTTACTTTTCATGCTGGACTTACTCTTCCACTGCAATTCCGTTTTTGTAGAATCAACAAAGTAGTATTGGTAGTACATGATCAATCAGAGATTTCGTTGACGTGTATGAGTGAGCACATAGACTATGAACCCTTCTAGGATCCTCCCCCCTAGGGCTGGTGTGTTATTCCAGTAATTCAGGCCAGTGATTGATCCGAGCCCGCAGCATCGTACTGCTGGCAGGTAGCCACGGTGGGTCTGACTGACCTTTGGCCCCAAGTCACTGCCTCTAATCTTACTCGACTGGCTTTCAAACTCCCGCTGGATGGATTTACATCAGAGGAAATGCATAAATCAATATGAAGGAGGGCCGGTAGTTTTTTTAACTTCAAATAATAAATCAATCAGCTGTATTTTCTTATACTGTGCTGTTGTGTCAGAGAAGCCAGCTATGTCAGTGAGGTCAGAGTGTTCAGCCAACCTTATCATGCCATCCAGTCTGTGATCCAAGAGGAAGATGCTTGGGCAACACTTAAGAGTTTATTTAGAGTTGAGAGAAATCAAGCTTTCGTTATCTGTAATATCAGTAGTCTGCAAAATATTCAATAACTATAAATCTTAAAACAACCTGTACTGCAGCAGTCCTAAACCAGCCTCTCATTGAATTAGATAATTTATGTATGAAATGTGTTTTAGTCACATGAGGTCACAATATTCTCTTATGACGAAGAATCATTTAACACTTTTGTTCTGGTTTGATGCGATAAAAGGAGAGTACAGACTCACAGCTAATGCCTTTTGGTTTTGAGGGATGGGTGGAGCTGCCTGTGAGTAATAGAAGATTAGATTTAGGATAATCTAAGATAGGAAAAAAAGTCAACAGTGTAACTAGGTGGTATCAATAACACACTAACTAACCTGGAACCTAATATATAGGCTACATGGGTATAAGACCAGAGGTAAGAAAAGTAAAGTATGTACTGCTACTTTTAAAGAAATGACAAGGTAGTTTTACAAGCTAGGTCCCTCCTAAATGCATCTCTCTACTTATACGTATATGGGTAAGGACCCAGTACATCATTTATTAGTACCTTCAAATAAACAAACTATGAACAATGCGGAGAGTCCTAACTCAAGGTTCACTACTACTTTCAACATTCAACAACACCTAGCCGTCCGGCTCAATGGATTAGATGTGTATTTTTTTGTCAAAGTATTGTTTTCAAGGTAAAAGATTAACCTTTTTTCTCAACCACTGAGCTTTCTTGTTGTAAATCTTGAGTGTGAATCTTGTTTTGCTTCTCATATTTCCTCATCCCGGTTCAGTTCCTGCACTATGAGGCAGAACTGTTTAACTTACTGTATGAGGGACGACAGCATGGCACTGCATCATAGACCACAGTTCCTCTTTGATGTTATTTTTTATGGGCGAGGAAAGCCTCATGGGTTGGGCCTTTCTCCGCCTTCACCACTACCACCACCTCCTCCTCCTTTAACCCAGATGGCATCTTTAGCATACTTTGACCAAAGGTTGGGTGAGCTCACCAAGCAGGAACGACACTGCTGTTCTCAGTGTGTATGAGAATGTGTCTCTCTACCTGCAAATCATTTACCAAGCAAACTAAAAAAAGAGAGCGAAACCAAAGGGCAGCACTGTACTGAGAGCCACACGTGACACTACTCTGCATGGGACACATGGAGCTTGCTAACATGTAATTGGCTGTTACTATTTTCATTCTGCGTTGCCCTGAAGCAGCACAGTGCTGTTGGTTGTACACCCTGCGCCAGGAAAGTTTGAGGCTGGCTCTACTCTTCATTTCATCTATGAACGTTCTGTACCGGTCTTGAGAGAGGCGACAGCCCTGGCCAGAGGTCCCCTCCCTGAAATGAATGATCCCTCTAACTGAGGGCAAGCTTAAAAACAGCCATGGTGAATGAAAAACAAGGATATTGGCAATATCCTCAAAAGAAAAGACAGTGTACAGAAGTAAAGAAAAGTCCTACTGTATTCCTAAAACAGATGTTGTTTTCATTTTAGAGCTGAAAAAAAGAGAATGAGAGAGTTGAGATTTTATGTTTTAGAAATACTTTGGCCTACTTTGGCCGGCTATTGTAGGCCTACAGTAAGTGGAAAACAGGACTGTCCTCCCGAGGGACCTCTCAGTGACTTGGACGTTAAAAGCTCATTTTCCACTTCCCTAAATCCTGCTGCACTGAACACCATCCAAACTGCAAGCTAATGCAAACTCCTGGCATCGCTTCAAAGCAGGGCTGGTGTCTGCCTCACTTCCTCTGCCCCCTTTCCTCTGCTCCTTCGCGTCCCTCCATCTCGGAGCAAAAACTACAAAAGAGGCAGGACAGAAACGGCTTTCACCTTTAACCTAGATCACTGAGTGGGTGATGAAGTGAATATAAAACCAATTGGCTCATATGGATTCATCAGATATGTCTGTAATTGTAACACACTTTGCACATGTGACAGGAAAGCAGAGTGATAATAAACAAAATCATATTAACAATATCCGAGACCCTCAGGTCCAACAATGTTTACAAATTCAGATCAGGTTGGACAAATCCCTTTCAGATTTGAAAATGTATTAATGTAGCATGCTGACTACTGCCTGTGAAAAGAGATGAATACCATATACAATTATTTTAGAGGAGACATCGCCTAGTACACATGTAGAAGTAGTAGTAGTAGTAGTATTTGTAGATTTTGTACACAGTTGGGCTGGGGCACATTTTTTTAACGGAAATATTGTTTTAAAATGTGCAAATAGACAGATATTCATAAATCAAACAGGGAGGGTCTAACATAAGATATACTGCATTGTGGGAAGTGTAGAATCCAGGCTTTACTGAGCATGACTCATACTAGGGACTTCGGTCAAGATTTCCTGCTTGTGTTACTTTACTAAACCCCTTTTTAAATTCCCCGGACATTATGGAAGTGCAGGTTAAAGTCGTTGAGCGCCCCTACACTCGTCACTTCCACAGGTGTTAACATAAGGTCAGTTAAGTATTAAGTTACTGTCAGATAGTATGTGCTGCGCAGTATGGGATATTATGAAAGACAAACTTAAAGTTGTGAAAGTGTTCTTTAAGAGTCCGTACTATTGCTTAAAATCCCAAGGATGTTTTTGTCCACCATCAAGTCTGTGTAGGAGCGCTTGTTTTACATTTCCTCTGATTCAAGATTTATTTCAGGGTATATTTATTTACATTAAACGTATCAGTTAGATTCTAGAATCTTTATCTCTTTATCTAGATTCTTGATAAAGGGATAAAGTAGCCACAGTGTGAAACCTACTCTATGAGAGCACAACATTTTCCTTTGACTTGTTCTTGTTTTATTGACTTCTCAAGTCAGATTTTAAGCTATGTTGTTGGTTCTGTTTAACTAAATTAATTTAATCAGGTTTTGAGGATTTCAAAAAAAAAGTTTAAAAAGTGAACACACAACTATAATATATGGTATTTTATTTCATTTAAGAAATTGACAAGCACTCATCAATCAACATATTAAAGAATTTGTGCCATCTGTGAAAACTCACATGAAGGCTCTTTAAAATAAATACTTTTAAGAGGAAATAATACAGACAGAATATGTGAGGCTCAAACCACAAGTACAAACAAATTATCCATATGTCCAAAGAGACAAAAGGGTATGAAAATTCCCAAAGTCGACCCCGACTCTCCAACGAAAAGCGTTTGTATAAAACAGCTAAGTATTTTTAAAAATACAGAATCTTACAAAAAAGTTGAATCTTCTCACTTCTTTAAATCACTGTAAAATATCAGCTGGTATTATGACAAGAAATAAGGAATTGTTCCATGTATAATAATAAAATTACAGAATGTGCTTCTGCATTTTTACATCAGTATTCACATACGACTGTAGTGTACTATATCATCAGTCCTCCACCTGTCTGATGGTGCTGTGACGGAGACGGGTGTAGCACACATCCCTCCAATTGCTTTCCGTTGCAACATTGTGTGTTGAGCTGAAGATACACACAGGGGACCATGGTAACAACAAAAGGTGTAGTCAGTCCCGAGACACCCACATATTTGCAGAAACCGTTACTATCTTTTCCAACAGTACACCACCCATGCGCGGGCTTGTAAAACAGTTCACTTCACAGACGAGTGTTCATTGTCTTTATAGGTTATATTACCGACAGCGTTCACATTTTCTGTATATATAAAAAACAAAACTTTTTTGACATTTTGTCAACTTTCAAACAGTCCAAAAAAAGAGACATAATAGCCATCAATGGGAGAGGATTCAAGAATACAGGTTACAGTACAAAAATGTAGTCTAGGTGGTAGCATGCATGTGTTTATGTCGCCCTGCACACCTTAAAACCCTCATGCGAAGACATACTGTATAAAAAGGCCACATGGCTTTTCCTTCACTATTAAATGCGCGTGTACTTGGACAACTGGCCTCTTTGTCTGCTCTGCTCATCCAACGACCGTCGAAAGGTGCTTTTGTCCCCTATTGGTGGACTTTTAAACAAATACGAAGCATCATAGGGTCACTATCAAGTGTGTGTGTTTGGTACATCTGCACGCTCCTCCTGCTGCTATTTACGACTGGGTCGAACCACGGACAAACACAGACAGATCTTGTGAGGGAGCAGGTAACTAGAAGAAACAGATCTGTAGCTTGTAAACCTGACAGCAAAAAAAACTAAACAGCCGTAGTTGAGCTTGACAGTTGCATTTTGGTGTATGCAGTTTAAAAAGCCAGACAGTTTTAGGATTTTCTCAGCATCAGCATGTTTAATTTGAGTTAGTTTGACATGTTGGGAAATATGCTACATTTATTCGCTTATATGAAAATTGTTACCACATATCTTTCAGCGAGTTAGCTTAGCCTAGCATAACGTCTAGAAACAGATGGCCTGGCTCTGACTGTAAATACTTTTGTATGTATTAAACAAACAAGTGGTGAATGTAAGTAAGCCTTACAAATGCTGGTAGGTGGATTATTTTACCTTAGGAAAAAGCCAGCCTTGCTATTTCCAGTCTTTATACTAGGCCAAGCTAACAGGCTACTGGTCGTAAAGTGGTATTGATCTTCTCATTCAACTAAACCAAAAGATAATACTATTCCTTTTAAAACACTAAAAATGACCAAGGTTGAATCTAATCAATTCAATGTATTTGTGTACACAAACGAGCAGTCTCTAAGCAAGGGCTGTGTGTTTGTTCAGGGATCAGTGGGAGTATACTGTATGAGCATGTAAACAAAAGGCAGTTGGGCTAGAGCTTGAGTCTGCTGAGCTCCAGCTTCTTCAGACCATCCGAACGGGACATCTCTCACCTGCTTCTAACTTTCTCTCTACAGAAGCCCTTCACAACCTTTTTTCAATATCTTTTCCATAATCTTTAACATATGTACTGCAGAAATAACAACAAAAATATAACTTAAGATAAACTCTCTAGGCACTGTTTGATTTCCAAGGCTTTTTGTTGTAGACTGTGATAAAAGGTCAGCAAACAGATAAAAAAAACGTAATAAAAAAGGAACAGCAGAGAGTGATGGTTCTGCTGACCAAACACTTTCTCCTCTGTGATACATCAAAGTCCTCCGAGTCAGCTCAGCCAGCCTAACAGACTCCATTCAAGCTCTGTGGTGGAGAGGCTGTAAGGGTCGAAAGTATCTAAAGGGTAAGTGTGTAGAAGTTTTCAAAGTTAAGTGTCTCAGTTCCAGTCTTTACCCATCTTTCTCCTTTATAAAAAGAAAACAAAGGTAGGATCTTAAGCCATTATCTTCTGGGGAATCTCTATTGAAGCCTTGATGAAGACGGAGTTGTCTCGGACGTAATTCCTCTTCTTTATCTCCTCGTGAGAGATGAACTTGGGGTAGCCGAAGCCCAGGGTGCTCTCGTCCAGCGAGTTGCGGGTGCTGCTGGGCTTCTGGAAGTTCTTCCAGTTGGGGTCGGGGTTGAAGGTCTCCGTGATGTGCTGGGGTTTGGAAAGTGACGGGTCGCTCTGGTCCATAATGGAGAAAGTCACCTTGTAGGAGAAGGGCCACTCCAGCAGGCTGTCGTACTCTCCAGGTAAAACGCGGATATAGACGGAGAGGTGGGAGCCCTCACCGCTGCCATTGCCGTTTAAGAAGGCGGACACCTGCAGCTTGTAGCCATAGCGGTGAGTGTAGAAGGGCGGGCTGAAGAACTCGTGGTTGCTCCTGATTTTGGCCTCCTGGAGTTTGCGGGAGTAGTCGCTGAGCTTCCAGATAAGAACGCCGTCGTGACTGACGGACAGCTCCTCCATCTCCCTCCGCAGCTCCAGGATCTCCTGCCGCTGACGCCCCACCAGGTTGCACATCATAGTCAGGTGAGACTTAGTGGTGTCTTCCAGGTGGCGACCGATAGCCAGTTTGGGGCACTGCCAGAGAGAAGAATAATTTAAAACCACAGTGAATAAGAGAGGATATGTACAATACATTCACATCTATATAAAGTAGCACAATCTGTATCTGTTTATTTTACAAACATTTACATAATTGGAGCCTCTACTGTTTATCCTTATTAAATATTTGTCTATGGTATAGAATACATACTTTTCTTAGTTAGTTTTCAAAGAAAATAACTACATATTTTAATCAAATAAGGATTGGACCGAGTTGCATGATTTATTGTTTAAAAACCTGAGGTTTATATATAAATATGAGAAAGATAAACATCTGAAATGTATGCAATTTATTAAACACAGCCTCTCAACTACAATTAAGTCTCCCACAATGCCAGGCTGTTCGCATCTGTTTGTTTACATCCATTCACAGATTTCCATTGGTAAATGTAAATTACAATGTTTCCATTTTCTCTGAAATTCTTAATAGAGCGCAGCGAGTATGATGCTCATCTGCCACCCCCCCTCGAGCGTGTCCACATTTTCTTAAACTGACGTCAGTTTTAAAAATAGACAGAATTGCACTGTCAGAATCTAGAAGTGTGGCTCTCGTTAAAATAGAGCCTACAGGCATGTTCCAAAAGAGGAAAAAAATATTATGTTGGGCACAATAACAACAATTTAAGGAAACATAATAAAAGTGAATGCATATAAACAACAAGGCAAACAAGCTTGACTGTTGAAAAGGAGAAGAAGAAGAAGCAGCAGAACAAGAACAAGAACAAGAACAAGAACAAGAACAAGAACAAGAAATATATTTTAATGTTAAATTATGCAGGTCAATCTTACCCTGTGTTTGCAGCCGGCTTCTTTGAAAGGGCAGAGAACGAGCGCGCTGCCGCAGTTGTCCTTCACATGGTTAGCCAGATCCTCTCGGGCGATGTTTGGTGTGCCGCACTGGTTTGGGCACTGGACAGGAAACCGAGGGCAGTGGAACTGGTGGTTCTACAGAGGAGATGGGGACAGTGTTAATGTGTGAACTGCTAACTGACAGCATGGGTGATAACACATTCTGCACAGTGGGGTTGCAGATTAATGGTGGCACATGGAAAATGCCCTTCAAAGTAGGAGAAAAATAAATGTGGTATTAAAAATGAGGCTGTAAAAATAGACCTGAATATATAGAAAACACCTGAACATGAAGCAGAGAGATGTTGGGACCCTTGCCAATCAGGCAATCAATGTTAAGAGTTTCATGCTGCTTTCCCTTTTCTTAAATTATAAGTGAATATTTTAGATTGTTCACAGGCCAAAAGAGGTCCTGGTGTCTGAGAAATGTTCTCATATCTACAACTATGTGATTATCAAAATAGTAGAGATTATGATTTTGATGATCGAAGTGATACATTAATTGACCAATTGTTGCTAAACTAAATTAAAAAAGGACATGTTGCAGCCCTACAAACACACTAAACTGTACATATTGAGCTTTTTTTTTATGATACATTAAATCAGGAGCAACTAAAAACACATTTTGCAAAAAACGGACTATTGTGGCAGATACTTAACTTATCTAATATAACATAATTTGAACATCCCTTGAGATTCTTGTGAAAAACTTTGTGTGAAACTGACCTGGATTGTGTCAAAGACAAACTCCTTGCTGCAGTACTTGCAGGGCTGTGTGCGTTTGGGACACTCGGCCTGGCCGTGCTGGGTCAGCAGGCGACGCATCATCCTCGCCCCACACTTGTTCTCACAGTAAACGCTCTCCTGAGGACACACGCCCTGGTGGTTCTGAGATAGAGAGGAATCACGACATTACAATTTAAAGCAGGGTTATAAATTCAATCCTACTTTACTCAATTGCGGTACATAAACTGCAGTTTTTATAGCTCAAAACGTCATTTTAAGGAGCAAAATATACAAGATTTCTCTAAAAAACAATGATGCTTCGTGTGCATCTTTGACCAGCCTATGTTAAGGACAATTTCAAACAAATGAGCGAATACACAAATTAATAACCTGTGAAAAAATGTATCTTATGATGAGATGTTTACTGATGTATATTTGTAAACAAAATAGTTTTCTTATTGTTTAATAAAATATTGCTTGATATGAAATTAACTTATTCTACATTGTCGGGCTAGCCCACTAGACAAATAAAATGTTGTACTCTGAGGGCTTTTTAAATAGTCAGCATTCCTTCCTTATAATAAAGTTCAGAAAATGTATTTATCAATCCATATAAACATAAAACATGATGCTGCTGCAGATTTTGGAGTTGGTTGAATCTTCTTCTTTTTTAAAAATCTTTTAATTGGGAAAATAATCCGCAGATGAATCAATAATAAAAACATTCATTTTGGAGTGGTATTGAAAGGTTTTGAATGATACATAGTTGTAAAGATGACTGAGTAATTCCAATGTGAGAGCCATAAGTGGACTAAAGCTGCTATAGCTGTGTGCAGAGGAGGCACCATGTGGGCCAGAGTAAACAGAGGGGGGGCGGTGGAAATGACAGAGGTGTTAGTGAGGAGACCCTGAGGTACTTCAGCGCTCTCACTGTAAAAACACATAGAGCCAGTCAAAGCTTCTTTTCTTCTACCAACACGTGTTATTTCAAAATAGAGACACACGTGCGTTAGTCTCTCCTGCATTTCACAAGGATGTCTTTCAAATCGGCATGGAAACTATATTGCGTCACTCTAGGTTGTTTACATCAAGCTCTCGCTGAGCTGTAAAAGGAAAAAAAAAACAGGTTTGGAGTGTTTACCTCGTAGGCTTCACCGGTGAACTCGCTGCCACAAAACTCGCACTTGACCTTGCGCTTGGGGCAGTCGTGCTGCAGGTGTTCGGGCAAGTCGCGGCGCGTCAGCTTGACTGAGCAGCGGTTGGGGCAGGGTATCACGTTGAAGGCGCAGGTGGAGAAGTGGGCCTGGGGGAGACACAGCGACACACCCACACACACATGTTAGGAAATACGCAAATATCACAGTTTGATAAGCAGCAGAGATAAAAAAGAAATACAATAAAATAAGAGGATATTGAAGCTTCTCACCTGCAGCTGCTTCATCTGGCCGGTCCAGCGGCAGCCCTCCTCGCTGTGGATGCAGCGGATGGGCAGATCCAGGATCTGCTGCTCCAGCTCTGGGTCAGGGTAGATCTGAACAAAATAAAAAGGACATGGTCAGTACAGCAGCTGCAGGAGCCGACCAGGCAATGCTGGAAGACTCTAATATAACACTTTCATACAGCAAAGGTGTGAATGGGTCTGAATCTGCATTTTACCCCAAAAAGAAGCACCATTTGATTAGCTTAAAAAGCTAATTGATGGAGATGAAACCAGAGCGATAAAAGCTGACTTTTTGGAGTTACATAAGATGGCGATGCAGTATTTGACCCTGGGTTGTTAACATTTAACTTGTTCTAAAACCATGAATTCACAGATTTTTCCATGTTATTCAGCTACATTCTGTTAGTAAGTCAGCTATAGAGTCGCTTGTAGGCATATTATTTAAATTTGTTGTAATTTTGGACATAGCCAGGCTAGCAGTGCCCTCTTGATTCCAGCTTTTATGAGGCTAAGCTAAACACATCCTCTATCAATACAGCGTTGAGATTGGTATTGATTGGTGTTTCTCGAAAAGAAAGATATATAAAATAGGAGTTTATTCATCCCGAGGGAAATCTTTGGAGCATACAAAATTGGAAAGAGAGTTAATAGAAAATATCAATAGGGTGCAAATTCAAAATGCACACAATGCTTTCAACATAAACAGTTAACTGTAATGATTATAAAAACAGTTAAACTAGAATTGTGAGAGCGCTGACCTTCACCAAGGCCTATGCTGCATCCACATGCTCCTTTAATAATCCCATTTCACAATTTCAGAAGTTGTTCATCTGACTACAGTGTGACCATGAGCTCTAATTCGTAATGTAGAAACAACATGGAGGCTACAAAGACGTGTATTATTGTATTGCTCAGAGCATTTAAACAACACCTCGACCTCTGCTTCCTAATGGTTCTGATTCTTGGGAACATTCATGTGAATCTTCCCAATTGGAAACTTATTTTCGGATTATTCACGTGAACGCAGCACAAATGCCCGATCTCACAATGTAAACAGGAGTGAAACATAATTTGTATCTGCCCCATGACTTGGACACTTCCACAACCTTTCTTAAAAAATGGTGTGGTTTTTCAGTAATCCTGCTGACAAACAGACAGGCACGCTGAGCCGAAAAAACTACAGGAAGTAAAAAGTGTGTTTATCAAGATGTTGACTTAACCCTTTAAATGCTTTTTTACAATAACATGTTGGATTCTGCATCACTTTATAAAAGATTGAATGTCTAAGGCTCACACAAAGATAGACTATGGATTGAGATTGCGTGAATCAATGTGTCGTCGCATTCGTTGCAGTGACAATCAATGAGTTAGTTTGTGGGTTTATGGGACCTTTGAGAGAAACTGGAAGCAGAGGAAAATATTTATATTTCCTCGGTCACTGAGTGATGGGGATGAGTCACTTTTCTGCCCAAACACCCCAAATCCTCCCCTACAGCACGCTGTCCCGAGGATTTACAGCTCTGCTCTGCTTCCATCCCCCCATGCTGTCACACAAGCAAAGCACTGGTCAAACAAGAAAAGCCACTTCCTCAAAATGTTACAACAGCCCTCTAAACAAATAACAGCTCAGTGAAAGCCCCAATGCACTCATGTGCCTTTTACTGCACCGACACATGGGAGCTATCGCAATCAAATTAAAAGTGAATTCATCAAAAATAATCTACAATAAAAATATGTCTTTATCTGACTCGGGATTAGAAGCCTCAGACAAACCAAACATGTGTGTAAACCTATTAAATACGCTTGACAAACATATATATCTCACATTAAAACGGATGCTTGCACTTTTACAGTGGAGGCAGGCATTTTTTTGCTGCCATAATCACATTCTTTCAGGGAGAGGGAAAAAAAAACCCTCTAAAGCACACTCTCTCATTGTTCCAGTCTTGGAATCTGCAGGGAGACTGCAGTAATGACCTTTTAATAACTTAGTCCCAGGCAGATCAGGGGGGTTAAGCTCTTTGGAGCTCAAACTTGGGGGTTTATTCTGTCTGGTTTAGCCATTGTTAGTCCCACACTACTACTACTACTACTACTACAGCAGCAGCAGCACAATCCTTTAATGACTGTAGGAGTGAGGTTGTGTTTGTGCACATTTTTTGAAGGACAGTGTGCAACGAGCGGGACAATAACCCTGACAGTAGACCACCAGGATGGGAAATGTGCAGGCGACTGGGAGCCTTGGTAAATAACAATGTCTGACAGGTGTGCCATGAGCACATCCTTCCCATGGGAAGTCCCTGCTATTACAGGTGCCTCCATTGCTCTCAGCACAGCATTCAGACCTGCACTGCTGCATCTCCGGGTTAACGGCTCGACAGCTAACTCAGGCTAATGCTAACAAACTGTATGGGAGAGATATACATAAAGCTTTTTTGAAAATGATGTCAAAAGCTGCTCAGAAACAGGGAGGATCATTAACTGTTGGTTGGTTTTAAATTCTCTGATGCATAGTTCAGAAATAAACCCTTATCCTTTTGTTGCAGTCCCTCTCTTTCTTTACAGCTGGGATGTCGCATGAGAGAGACACATCCTCTTACTCTGAATACAGTTAGTCATTATCTTCTCCCCCCTCGGGCAGAATCTCATCTAACTGTCTCTTAAAAACAAAGAGAGAAAGAGTACAGTTAAAATCTAAATACAGTTTTATTTTCTCCTGGGAGATATTTACTTGGGGGGAAGAAATGGTGGTTCAAATCAATTGAACAGTGTTTTGTTCCCACTGACATAAAACACAACCCCGGACTCTAGGTTAAGGATTATTGCTTGTATCTTATTAAGAGATTCACTGGTACAGTTGTTCATTATTTTTATTGTAAAATGTCATCAAGTGAAGTCATGGAATTCAAATTGAAATGTTAAAAATGTATTAACCTGTTTTAGCTGTATTTTGTGCATTCAGTCAAAAAAGTACACCACTTTGTTCGGGGCTGATTTCTGCAACTACTGGATGGATTGGCATGACCTTCTATAGTTTTTATTAAGCGACATAATAAGGTAAATTTGTCAAAAATGTTGCAAATATCTGCAAAACTATAGGTATTCAGCTGTACTTTTTGCCAAATAGCCAACTTCATCATGCTAAAATGCTTAGCTAAGATAGTGGACATGGTGTGCAATACAATATAATTGTTCAAAATCTGCATTTTTTTTTAAAGAGAGGGAAAAAAGTGTGTTATTAGATTGTAATTGTACCTTGGCATAGTCCAACGGGAGCTGGTCCTCCGGACACTTGAAGACGCCCTCACTGAAAGAAAACAACAGCAAACGTTTGTTATTAGTGGAATCACTTAAATGAAGCATGACTGCAGACAAAAACCGTTAGAAAGAGACTCAAAAAGGACAGTCAGCCATTTTTTAAATCACAATCAGTGTTCAGTGAGATCAGTATCACAGACCCTGACTGAGAACAAGTGAAGCAAAAAGGCGCTCCTTTGACAGGCTGTAAGAGCAGCGCTGCATCGCCTTGTGTTTTATTCTGTCTCTTCAAACACTGAATCTGAGAAGTTCTACGACTCACCTCTATGACGTACAAACACGCACTGCACAATGAAGTCAGACCTTTGAACTTCTGGCTTTAATGACATAGGCTCTTTTATCTCTACCTCAAAGTAAACGTCTGCACAGATTTTTAATACCAGAGAAGACAAAACTACAAGTTGGAGCCTGATGGCATTATTTATAAAGAGATGATTGATGATACGGGTCATAGCTACATTTATAGTTTCTTTCTCAGAGTCAGTTTTGAATGTATGCCCTTGTTTCACAGTCTAGATTACAATGAGCTAGATTTAACAGGCTTGTTTTCCACAGAAAAAAGGAGAGTCAAATCTGCCTTTATGCTCGAGGCTCTTCCTCAGGAAGAAAACAACGAGATGCTGGTTTGCTTGTGCGAGAGTCAGAAATGTTGTTATTTTCTTAAATGTTCTCCTCGAGCAGTTAAATCCCCAAATAAGACTTTATAACAGCCCCCACTCAGTTACTGTGGCGCCACAGAGGAGCCCTCACTGGCCTGTTTTAGGGCCAAATGTGCGAGTGCCATGGCTCATTAGGACGTCCCCACCCTGATGTCATCATTAAATATTCACACTTTTAAATAATGGAGGCACCAGGGGTGAGCCGCTACACAGAATCCTGCAGCTGCACAGGGAAACCATCCACACACACAAAGGTTTCTTAAAAAACGCAGAAAAGGGAATCATGTCTAATCTCTGGAGATGTCAGCAGTGTAACGGCACCCTGCTGTTTCTGGATCAGAGAGGCTCTCGAAAGGTCTTCATTTACAGGTCAAATATTTGTATATTTATTATAAACTATTAAATCATATCAACATTCATTCTCAACTCCTTCCTGTTTTAGGTGCTATTAAACTAACACATGGTTCAGGACTGTTGGTCAGAAAAAACAAGATATCAACTTTGGAATTGTGGGGACCTCTGAAGAGTTTGACAATTTATAGATTTATAGCATGATTGTTGATAATGAAAATTATCTTTAGCAGCAGCTGAGACCCCTTACATATTTTGTTTTTTACACGAAATGTACTGAAACTGCAGACAACAGAGATGCAAGGAAGTGTGTTTTTGTTCAAAAGTCCCAAGGCCTGAGGCTTGATCTGACCTCCCATGAAAAGAGGCCTCTCTTAACCCCGACCATGCCTATATTAAACTAATTAGGGGACAACAGTCAGTGTGTGCTTCTCAGTGTTTGATTGGCTGCAGTGTCACCTGACCGCAGCCCCCAGAGGCACAGCGACATGTGACAGGACGGGGGCGCATGTGCACATGGCCCCGTCCACACAGATGCTGTTAAGCCAGGGAGTGTGCTGCCGGGGGGGGGGGGGGGGGATGGGAACAGAGGTTAGGCCTGAGAGGGAGGGAGGGTTGATGAAAATGAGGGGGGTGGAGGAGGGAGGTTAATGCATGACGAGACAGCAGTAATTCTTCTCCATCAGGGTCACTGTGTCAGCAGGGTGCTGGAGACCAATTAACAAGCCACAAAGGGCTGTAAAAGAGGGTCAATCGATTAGACTGGGAGAGCATAGTCAGCATCTCACGTGTAGTGTGAAATCATTTACAGTACTCATCGCCATCACCCAGGAATCATCTCACATTGTTGAGTGTAGAGAGCACAGCGACCACGCAGCGAGAGGAGATGGGAAGCGACAGGCTCTCAGCTCTGGACAGGGGGACAGCCAGGGGCCGCTTCCAGCTCGGGCCCCGTGTCTGACGCACAGAGGCAGACAGGCGAAAAGAGCCAAGTCACAGACTGTCAGGATGATTCCTCCCGTGGTCGCAGAGAAGCTCCCGGAGCCACACAGTCATGTGTTCTGGCCCCACTGCTGATAATGCCGCTCCACTCTCTTGGTCGCTTGTGAGTTGAACTCACTGCCGCTTTGTGACAGCACATTAGCAGTGTAAGGCTGGGCCGATGTGTAACGCAGCTCCAGTTCAATTACATCCATCTTATATGACTATCGAGGGCTTTCTAAAAAAGGACTAGAGAGCAACATGCCCAAGATATAACTGAATATCATATAGTGCTTCGTTTTTCAAAAAGATATATGTTAAATATTTTGTCTGAAACTCAAAGATTTTCAGTGTTCTGTGATTTAATAAACTCAGAAAAGCTGCATGAGTCTTAGTCTTTTGATGCACATTGCTCACTGAAAGGATTGATAGATAATCAGGATGGTTTCCAATTAATTTTGCTGTTGATAAACTAATCGATTGATTGTCTAATTGTTTCCACTCTAATCACAAATTTGACTCAAGGCCAACATTTATTGAATCATTTGTAAAGCAATTAGTTGATGAACACGACAGAAAGCAATGTTGTTGATTGATTAATTATATAATATATTTCCTTTATCAGGCCAAATATTTTGAGATTCCAGTTTCTAAAATGACCTAATTTGAGATTATTATTTGTATTATTATTATTTTTAAACTGTGTTTTGGCCAGCCTAAAAGACTCATCTATCAGACTCATCACTTGGGCTGTAGATTAATCGTATAAATAAAAGATGTTAATCAGTAGGCATAGTCGTTAGTTGTAGCCCTAATGCACTCATTAAAGGATGAACACAACTGTAGCACAAAGCCCAAAGGGGAAACTGTGTGTATATCCTTGCAAGTGGGAACTTGCACCTCACAAACAGCCAGGCTCTTTTAAAACAAGTTTCCCACAAATGTTTAGATCTCACACCACAGTTCACGCCCTCGTCAGTGAACATCCAGGGTAAGCGGCCGACAAACAAGTGTTTAGTGTCGCGTTAGGATGTCACAGGGGAGCAGCTTAAGTCCGGACAGCATACAGTATAATGCAATCACCTCATTAAAATGTTATCGCCTCCTTCTTTCCGCTCTGTCTGTGAGAGCAGCCGATGCTCAACAGCTGCTCAGCTGCGGGGACGGTCATGTTTAAATCACCTCAAATTCACTGTCAGACGTGGGCACACGCATGATCACATTGTGTTAACTAGTAAAAACACTCACTGTGCAGGAGCAATGCACCAACTAGTCAAACCTATTATTGCATTTGACCTTAAATCCCTCTCCCCTCTTATTGGCCCCTCTCAAATCTTCTTTGCAGGCACAGATTAAACAGCCTTCCATTTATTCAGGCGATACCACGAGTACAGCCGCCACAACATGCTTCGTCACGCTGCGCTCAGCTCCTGACCGTCAGGCGGTGAGAAGTACAAATCCCTCAGGTTTAATCTCACCGGTGCAGAATGGAGTTTTTTAGTTTTCTGCGGGCCACACAGAGCGCGCAGGCTGGTGACAGTGACCTTGAAAGCTGCTTTATATTAACTAACAGAGGGACTCCTGAACAAACCTCCCTGTGTTTGCTATGTGGAGGGCAGGGCTGTTGAGAGACACTAAACAAACTAAATCCAAAGCATGAGGTCTTTGGAGAGTGCAAGTCTGTGGCACATTAACACTCTAAACAGACCTCTGTCACACGAGCTATTTTCTCAGATAGCATCGAGGAGCCTCTACTGAACTGCCCGCTTATTTCCTGCAGGAGCTCACCACTAGCTTTTATGTTCATCCTCGTGCTCAACCCTTTTTGTCTTTTCAAGTTATAACCAGGATTAACTTATATATACACAAACAAAACTTTAAATTCCGCCAGCGCCCTCTGTTCAGGCTCTCGGTCTCCAAGCTGAAAATAAACTCCCGGCTCCTCCTGTGAGGAAGTTGAAGAGAAAACAGGAACTTTGTTTTATCTCAGATAGAGTTGCTATAATCCCCCTAAATCCATCTGTGTGTGTGTGTGTGTGTGTGTGTGTGTGTGTGTGTGTGTGTGTGTGTGTGGTGTGTGTGTGTGTGTGTGTGTGTGTGTGTGTGTGTGTGTGTGTGTGTGTGTGTGTGTGTGTGTGTGTGTGTGTGTGTGTGTGTGTGTGTTGTGTGTGTGTGTGTGTGTGTGTGTGTTGTGTGTGTGTGTGTGTGTGTGTGTGTGTGTGTGTGTGTGTGTGTGTGTGTGTGTGTGTGTGACTGTGTGAAGTCATGACTTTTTTATTTTACAACTTCTCTTTTGAACAATGAGTTCAGATATTATAGAGACATTACAAATACAAATAAAAACCTTGCCTTCAGCTTCTGAAATGGAAGAATTTGCTCATTTTTTTGGGCATATACTGTATAAAACTTAAATGGACATGTATTATACCAAGCAGAATACAACTTATGGTATGGAAACAAATCTTTGAGACCAGTGTAACCCAGTCCACACTTATATTATATAAAGTAAACTGTGTTCATTACATATTGCCAACTGGAATTGAGTAAGAGGAAATCACAGTCAGCAGTTTTGTACCAACATTGAATTTATGTATGACGTGTGACTTTAGAGAGCTACTGCCACTTTAATTATGGAAACTTCACAAAAAGGAAGCAAATGTTTTTCCAAAGATTTAATAGATTGTTTTAATGTTTTCCCAGCTGCCTTTGGGGCTGTCTCACCACAACCCACACATTGTTTTAATTGATTCCAAATGAAAATTGAGGATCTGCCTCTCAGTTACATTTAAAACAATAGTGTATTCAGTGGAGGAAAAAAACGAATTTAGTATACCATCATATTTCTGTAAAGTGTATTTTGCCAATCACATTATGTATAGGCTGTCATACTTAAACAAACTGAGTCTGACAATCCGTCCTTGGAAAAACGTGCTCTCTCTACCTGGACTTTAAAGCTGCAGAAGCTCTTCCTTCACATTCTTACAACAAGATGAACTCCCTCATGTGAGCTGCTGACTAAAGCGATTCTTATACCAGGTCGAGTGACAGGGCAGGTGGGCTGTCTCCACCTGTGAAACCCGATACGCTGCGAATGTAGAGCTTCCTTCGCCCACGGCTGATTTGGCATTGGTCCGAGCTCTCTGCAGCCTTCTCAGTTATCTGAAAAGGGAGGAGAAACTCCTACTTTCACAGAGTGTGATAATGCACCTGCCCACAGGTGATTCACCAGCTTCCCACAGGCTGTCTGTGTGGGATATACCCTCAGAGCTGCTGTGACAGCTTCTTGTGGGGGATTTAATACTACAAGACAAAGTGTCCATACCTGCGGTTTGCTAGACCACACATTAGTTGTGGACATTCTCTATGGCCGCTTCTAATAGAGAGGTAATGCTGATAATTATGAATATGTCAGCTTCCAACACAATAAAAAACTACTTGATTTTTTATTTGACACCTACTGTAGCTCAGCCTGTAGGTTATCTCTTCTAATAGTGAACACTAAAATACCGGAAATATTTTGGAAAGGAAGGAGCTGAATTTTGTGAAATTATTTTTGGTTAAAAAACCCAAACATTCCCTTGCTCAAGCTTCTAAAATCTGAAGTATTTCTTATTTTTGTAATTTAATTGAGCTGCCAGCGAAGCCTTTCAGCCAGTTAAACAGTGGATACTTAAATCATCTTCTCTGTTTTATGAGACGAGTACAACCTGCCGTCCTGCTGCAATTGTATTGAAATTGATCAAGGTCATATGAGTGCTAAATCTTGTTCCAATCTGCTCTGTCCTTCTCTTGTAAATTATAAATGTTATTATTAATTACAGACCATATTTTTACCAAACACAGGGGTCATCTGATGAATATTAGTCCCGTGGGATTAAGTGTTTCACAGGCGCCTGATAGATATATGTTTCTATCAAAGGAAAGGCCGTAAATTCAATGAAACAGACCTTATACATAATTTACATTCTCTCCAAAATAAAGAGATGGGAATACATTCCTACAGCTTGATAGCTTTCAGGAACCTGCTTGTTGAGTTTAGTGCACGCCTGTCCTGAATATGACACCTGTAAAATCCTATTCTTCTTCATCTGCTGGTCACTAACAGCCAGTGGCAGCTGTTTCATAGAAAGCAACAATCGCTGACAGTCTGCAGGTCATGGTCCTCAACTCGACAGAAATAAATTACATATGACTCAGTGTTAGACAAGCCTATAAAGACAGGCGGAAAATTATAGCACTTCTAATGGTGATTATACCCCTTTTTATATAAATCAAGCAGTTAAACTTTATGGTGCAGTTTGAAATCTCTATTTTATGCTTCCCCAACCAGATGAACCCTTTTTTATTTATTTATTGTGTTTCTTTGCCAAGGCAGGAGAAAAATGATGCAAGTTGTTGAAAGGCACTACTACGTACGTGTGTGTGTGTGTGTGTGTGTGTGTGTGTGTGTGTGTGTGTGTGTGTGTGTGTGTGTGTGTGTGTGTGTGTGTGTGTGTGTGTGTGTGTGTGTGTGTGTGTGTGTGTGTGTGTGTGTGTGTGTGTGTGTGTGTGTGTGTGTGTGTGTGTGTGCGTGCGTGTGTGTGGGTGGATGTCTGGCCTCTTTCCCTGGCTTCATCTCCAGCACCCCATGTAGCACACTCGCTGGGAACAAACGTGGACCAAGATAGAAAAACCATTAAAAGGATTGTGTTATTATGAGCTACACTTACACTACCTGCAAAGGAAAGCATATCTTCAGGCTTTTGTTTCCTCTCTTTTGTTTAATACACTGACTAAGATAATTTCACTAGCATACATCCCAACATTAAATACACCTGAGGCCACGATGCTCATGCCATCATTGCTTATGTAATAATATTCATTTCTCCTCGCAGTTGGCCTCACCGTTCTGACATTTGTGAGCACAAGCCATCTGTGAGCAAGTTCACACAGCTATAAAGTGTTCAAAGGTTAACACAATCTCAGTTTGTTTTTCTGAAATGTCAGCTATGCAGTGGCACAGGCAGCAGATAAAGAGTAATATATTACTGAGTACTGTATGGAGAATATTTAGATTTCAACAACAACAGAACTTTACTGAATACTGCATTAATGTACAACATGAATTATATAAAATACTGTGAAAACATAGACCGATGTGACTATTAGATGTAACCCATATCAATTCCTGTTTCTGGACAAAAGAATGTGTGTTTCAATGTCTACCCACTCAATTTATAAAAAATATAAAAACAGAAAGAACATACCAGTCCAAAAACATACAGCCCACAGAACGTTTGTGTTTTTGAAAATGATTAGCCATAAGTACATCTAGTGGAAGATAAGTACTATAGGTTAGCAATATGTTCAGAGCTACATTTCCTAGGCGGAAATATTTTTGCTTGTGTGATTATAAAGAGTAGCTCAGAGGACTTTCGGGTGAAAATAAGACAGTCAGTTTGAATTTGCGAGCAATTAATAAGGTGACTCATCGTAATTGCCTGGGGAGCAGCTTAGAAAACGCCATGCCATGAGAGCAAATGCTATAGAAAAGAGCCACCTGCCAGAGGACAAGCTGGGTACAGAGACAGAGTGAGAGGCAGCAAGGAAGCAAGGAAGCAAGGAAGAAAGGACTGAAATAAGGAAGTAAAGGAGGTAAGGAAGGAAGGAAGGAAGGAAGGAAGGAAGGAAGGAAGGAAGGAAGGAAGGAAGGAAGTCGAGGGAGGGTCAGTAGCAGGAGGAGCAGCCATCTGCAGAACCAGCACAAGCCTGCAAAATGCCATAATCCATCCTTAAGTGTTTGAGAAGGGGAGACAGCGCTTAAAAGTATTTATAATCCCCTCGAACTGTCTCCTTCCATCAGTGTGATCGGGCTTTGACATGTCAGAGAGGGGAGGGCTACAACATGAAATAATTTGAGATTTTGGAAATACAGTAATTTGCTGTTTTGCAGGGAGTTGGATAAATAGACTGATACTCTCGCTTGCTAAAATATGGTTGAAGCCTTTTATATCATCCTGTTTAAAATCCATATCATGTCAACGGGTTGTTCAGTTTCAAACCAACAGCATACAGACTGGCAGGCTTTTAAATAAATAAAACAGCAAATGTAATAGAATGCTGTAGGATCTGTTATTTTCCTGGTCGATTTCATCCCCCAGATTATACGCTGTATGCAGAAGGTACGGGAAAATCAATCCACTTTCATTAACCGCTGCTGATCTGGGTGCAGGGTGATGGTAGTGGTGGTGGTGGTGGTGCTGGGGGACGGGGGGGGGGGGAGACTGTCCCACCAATTGTATCAGGAGCTGAGCTCATGCAGTGTAATGCAGTCACGCTCATCCACTCAGCACAGCAAAAAAAGAGACCACCTATCGGAGGCGTACCCACATGCAGGAGCTGCGTACATGAAAGGAAAGGAGGGCTTGAAAGAGACGCTTTACGTTTGATCTGGTTGAAGGGCGGTTTGTAGAGGGGCGGAGCAGATGGAGGTCTGTGCCTTGAGATCAATGGAAGTCCTGAGCTTTAACATGTAGCATATGTGAGAAGGACCTACTGGTCTTTAAAAAAGCGCTAAAAGCTGCTGTCAAGGTTGCAATGGGTGTTAAAAACCCCACTCTCCATTTTACTACCCACTGACACACATTTGTGAAAGAGAGTGATCAGCCGTGATTCACCAACTCACCCCAAATGGAAGCAGTTACATGCCATAAAATGCACCAGACACGTGTATATTTTAGCTGTTTTAATCACAGATGGCTGGTCTAATTTTAGCTCAGCTTCAGAGGACAGATTTCTGCTCAAAAGGGCGATGTGCAGCGACAGCGGCTGGCTGGCTTCGAAGAGCTGCCACGCTGCCACGCTAATCCTGTGGAATGCCTGCACTGGACAGAGGGGTTTGGAGATTGCCAAGGCATTGCCTGGCCTATTAAAAACTGAGAACTGCCTGCCAACTGTATGCATATGGCATGGGAGAAGCAGCACTAGACACAGTCATCTAATTTTTCCTTCAAATGGCATTAATGAATGTGCCATTGGAGTCACAATCATCGAGAAGCACAGCATGAAATCGCAGCACTAATACAGATTAAGTGTGGAAGCAGCAGCGCGCTTTGGGCCATAATACAAGCTGTCTGTCAAAAGAAGAGAACATGCATTTTCAATCAGCATGTGAATGCGGCTGCAATAATAAAAGGCGTCAGTCAGAAAAAAAGAAGCTAGATAATGTGCAGGTGTTCAGTTTGAGGTAATTTCTCAGGTTTTTTATTAAAACTTAAAAGCAATATCAACACATTTTGGGAAACGAGCTTATTTGCTTTTTTGCTGATAGCTACAGCCAGCAACTGTCTTCAACTGTCCAAGCTCAATTAGCTTAGCGTTAAGACTGGAAACAAGGGGAAAACAGCTGGCCTGGTTCTGTCCAAAGGTTAGAAAATCATCAATTTACATATTTGAGAGTATAATCAATAGAAAACATTTTATTTAATCTGCAATACTATTTTATCAGCAGGTAGCTGTAATATGAGTGCCATAATAAGCAGACAGATAATGAAACAGTTCCAATATTCTGCGATGTAACTCTCCACAAGAACATGCACTTCCAAGTTTCTGGAGGCATTTTATTTCATAAAGTTCTGCTTGAGCTAGCATGTTGGAGATTGCCAGAATATGTGACAGATGGTTGATAGAGAGGTCAGAAGGTTAATGCCCTGTAAATCCAGAGATAACATATTTTGTATCATAAAGCAGCTCACGTTTTAAACACTTTCTGTGATTAGTAAGGATAGCAGCAGATAGATCAGTCCTTCACATACACAGGATATTCACATGAGATGTAAATGCCAGGACAGCATCAAGAGGGCACATCTTTAAATATGAAAAATCCTCCATCAGTCAAGACAGGATTGAGCTTTAGTGGAGTCTTTGTACTCCCTCGCAGTAATAAAGATTAAAGTCAAATAAATGACACATAATCCCACAAGGTGTTTGTGTTAAAGAACCATTTTAAATTAAAAAAGGATTTTACATCCAGAGGTTTTATGCTTCTTTAACTGATTAAGACGCCACAAGTGAGGTCATCCCATAGTGGGATCATTCACAAGTCGTTTTCCTAAATTAAGCAGTGTGGATTTCAGCCTGAATAAACTGCAAGAAAGCCTTTTTGTGTCAGGACCGTCCTAACTCCTGTGGAAGAAAGAAGAGGGATATGCTTGTTAGCTGGTCCAAACGGCTCATTATGCCTTTGTATCAACCTCCGTTTGCTCTCAGTGGAGTTTGTTTTACGAGTTTCAAAAGCACATATCTGTTTCACCCAGCCCAGAGGCCAAGAGGGACAATTTCTCTTTAAAAGGGGAATTTACTCCACTGTTGGCCACCAGAGGAAAAACATCAATCAGAGACCACTTAGGTAAAGTTTCACGATTTAGCAGCACCTAGACACATGAGCTTATGGCACCGGAGAAGGGAAAGACGAGCTGCTGCTTTGCATGCTCTTACCATGAATCATGTTTTATAGCAATCCATCAGCACTTCAGTTCATTCATTTATGTAGTCCCAACGCCAAAATGCATACAGCAGACAAAGACAGTTGTTTCTAATGTACGCAGATCTACTGCATATCTCTGGGGACAGAGCCTCAGAGAAACGCAGCTCTCAACACCCTTCAATTAAAACTATTCTTTATATGGCACATTGAATGTCGCTCCTTTGAAAATATGTGAAGCCAAAGTGAGTTGTGAACAAGCTGAGAGAGAACACAAGACCAAATTCAACAAAAACAGACTACAATAATTTATACATGATACAGGAAGGCAGATTATCTCACAACAATTCAGTATGGCCTGCTCTGCGCGACCAGCAGCAGCAGGTGGGCAGTGCAGATAATCCCTTCACCCAGTCACATCTTATGGACAACAAATCTTTTAATTAACCTGAACCTGTTCACCCCCTGTACACCGGAACAGGAAGTGAAGCACCAAACTCGCAATGATGCATACAATTTACTTGATACAATTGGCTTGGCAAAATAACTCTTAGAAGTAACAACAACGGCATTAAAAGACTGGATAATATCATCAAGACACACGCTCAGCGAATATCATGTGATACATGAACAATTGGACATAGACATTCACTGACGGGACTAAACATTTTTTGATAGAGAAAATCATTAGATCTGCATTGACCAAGAGATTAGGATTCCTCCAATTAATAAATGAACAAAAGATATTGCCATATTTCCATCTCTTTTTCCTCTCGTTTTTTGAGTGTGAGGTTCTACTGGTTTCACTGAGATGTGCCCAACTATCACACAATAGTGGTGGATAACAAATGTGCATTAATTAGCTTTTTCTTTTGATGATTCTCTGCATTTTTTGTTAAGATTTGCACGTCATGTATATAAATACAAGTATCTGCTTTGTCTGTTAACGTGAAGAAAAGATCATCCACATTTGTTTCTGTTCAGTCGGTCAATGCTGATGCGATGCTCTGGATCGGAGCTTTCAGTACAAACTGTCTTTCAAAAGTGCTCTACATAAAACACACCCCTCGAGCTGACCTGTTAGGTTGGCGTTAGACTGCAGGTGTGGGTGAACCATTATCAACTTTACTGTGCAAGTTATTTTAGTCCCATCCGACAAAAAGATGTGTAATGCCCTCTGTGACACATTCATTAATTAGCCAGGATGAGTCCAACTGTTTTGGAAGTTGAGAAAGTGGTATGCACATTTTATTCCACATCAATAGAGTATGTCACGCTGAACTAAACACAAAATGGAGATGGGATAATGATTTGGATTTCTCTTGTCAAAGTGTGCGACCTGCCTCGCTGTGAGTCACCGTTATTACAGCCAAGAGCAGGAAGCACAGCCACGAGTCTGATGTGTCACGGGTCATTTGTGTTCCTCGGGCAGAAAACTGAAAACTTTCTCTCAGCCTCGTGCGTCTTCCTCGATGCTGCTCACCTTAAAAAACTGGTCAAATGAAAGCCTTACTTCCTTGTCAGATATCATAAAAGAAAACAGCATTATATAACGTGAATATCTGCCTCTGGCTCATTTGCATTCCCATTGAACTGCGAGAAGAAAAGCTTATTTTCCTGATTTATCAGTTAGCTGATGCAGGCCTGTGAGCTGTGCACATCGACGGCAGTGACAATTTTAGGTCCTGTGCTTTTGTGTCCATGGTAACTGGGAGTGAAGGTGAGGGATTTTTTGTAGGTGTGTGTGTGTGTGTGTGTGTGTGTGTGTGTGTGTGTGTGTGTGTGTGTGTGTGTGTGTGTGTGTGTGTGTGTGGCACAGACACATGCACTTATTCCTGATAAATAAACAATGGCTGCTCCTATTGTCAGCTGTTATAATCTCAGACATGCTGTGGCTCCTGTTTTCCCTTATCAGTCTGAATCTATGAGGACTAACCTACATGTGGATTACAGCGGTACAGGAAGCCGCCCCCGGGTCTGTTCATGCCTCTGACTGACTGAGAGCCAGCTCAGAGCTGCGCCTCCTGCAGTTGTCCACTTCTTTGCTTTGTGGATGCAATTTCTTTGTTCAGCGAGGCGAGGTGCTGACGTCAAATCGCCTCCTTTGTTTCAAAACGCCTCAGCTGCATTGTTCATCTAGCATGAATTCTTCAACCCGCCGCTGTTGCTGGGAGCAACAATGAGATAAATGACAAGATTTTTCAATCAGCGCAAAAAGGGCAGTGGGTATTCAAAGGAGCAAACAATAAGATAAATTCATAAAAAATAGATGTCACCCATTTCTTGTAATAATAAAGATGACAATGCTATTTTTATATGTGTCAGATAGACAATACGTTTGACCAGCTGTTTGGTATTGCTTTTTTAATAATAAAATAATATTTTAAGCAAACATTCGCAAATTAATTAGATTAAGCTCCTCAATTGAGAATCATTTCAGTTTTTTATATATATGTTCTTCTTCTTAACGTAGAGTGATTTCTTTTTAAGGTTCTCTCTAGGTTTTGGACTGTTGGTCGGACAGAATTAGCAAATTGAAAACTACATTTTAATTACCAAAAGATTTAAGATTAAAAGTCAAGTGTCAAACTTGTCAATCCATGACCACAGTCAGCCGATCCCTTGCCATTTTGCCATGGTTGGTGATCTGAGAGTATAGAAAAGCACAAACACTCGTCCTATGAGCTGACTGAATGATCCATCTGGACATGCACCTGACAGAGTGACTTCCTGCGCGGCCCTTTCATAGGATCAATAGTTGGCTTGTGCCGAGGGAGGAAGAAGGGTTCAGAGCATTAGCGCTGTGTTGACATATGTGAGAATGAGCTGCGAGACACAACACAAAGGGGTTAGTGTACTTGACAGAGTCATTGAGCTGTTTGGTTAAAAGGACCACCGTAGTAAACAGCCATGCTGACGAGAGGAAGGTGGAAGAGTCTTGGCAGGAAGGAAGCGGAAAGGCAGAGGGGCAACTGGGCATTGACCTTAACATTGACGGGGCCCCTGTGGATAAATTAGTATAATTCAAGAGTGTGTCCGCTTCAAGTGAAGGGCTTAACTGCTTCGCCGACACCTGTTCGGCTCTACAGAGGAGCCTTTCACTGAGGACAGGTGCCTCGAGTCGCCCACTTCCCCGTGCTCCCTGCTCCGCTCCCAGCTGCTCTCCTTTCAGACTCAGATTCCTCACATGCCAGCCTGTCTGCTCAGCAACCAGCGGTCACTCTGCAGTCAGACAGTTAAGACAATTCCCCAATAAAAATAAGACCGCCAGTGCAATACTCATATTATGGGTGATTATGTAGAAATGCTTCAATCAGGTGTTTGTGCACTTAAAAAACTAAAGAAAATGCATCAAAGCACTTTCTTCTACGCTAGATGGTGGACAAGTATGAGTGTGTTAGCTTTTTACTGTGTGAATAATAACTGGACAGTTTGACTCAAAATCAAGAGAAACAAACTCAAGAACTTAATGCGTGGGTCATTACCTGACTTCATTTTCTATATAAGTGGTAATGGTATTAGTTGCTAGGGTTGCACCGAACAATGTTTGTTGTTTATTAAATGAATCGGCCAGTTTCTTCTCAAATAACCACTTCAAAAGCCAAATGACACACACAGATGTTCTGTCATGTTGGCAGAAAATAACAACTTTAATAGTATATTGATAATCAAAATGGCTACTAATATGTTTTAGGTAAATAAAATAATTGTGTCTGACGGGTTAACTGTTGTGGAAATTATTTATAGTAATGCACAAACATTTGACACAGAAACAAAAAGCATCCTGCTGGAATAATTTCTGTGGGAGTTTGAACATGTGTGTTGCCGTCACACTGTCAACTCTGTTCAGTGACCTGAGCACAAGACAAGCAGATTGGGGGGAGGCGGGTCAGTGCAGATGAAGCCAGATAGAATGATAGAGCACTGAAATGGTTTTGAGCTGAACAATTGCTTCATACCCTCACATAACCACAGCTTAACACCCCAACTATAAACCTTCTGGAGGGGCACGCAGGTTTTGTGGGAACAGGCATGTACGTGTTATGATAAACATACCTTGATGTTAGCTGTCTCACATAGCATGCATACCCCGCCTCGTGTAAGTACTAGCCATGCTTTTCAGATCTGAGCCAACTGGCGTCAGTCCAGCAGCAGCAGGGCTGGGTTTGATGGCTCGGTCCCAGCATGCTCGCTGTGTGAGGGGCAAGGTGCTTCGCTGAATATCTGGAATATTTGGCGTCTTTGTTTTGCCCCTAACGCTGGGAGATTCAGTTTTAAAGGGGCCCTTATATATGAGGAGGGCATGTTGAGGCATGTCTATAAGTGGCGCTTATATGAGGCTGCATTCACACTGCTGCTCATTTATGTCATTTCATTTAGGGATAGTTATATTCATCTAATCAACACTGAGCCACTCTCAAAACATGGCAATGCAACATGGTGGTAACCAAAACAAAAGAACTCTTAGTTTTGGAGAATTATACACAAATAGAAACCTATTTATGATTATTTTATTTCTGCAAATACATAGATTCCCCTAAATCCTACTCACTGCACCTTAAAGTAAACTACCATTGTTATTTAAATGTTATATACTCATCAATTATAAATGTCCTCTTCTTAATTCTACAATATTTTTCTTTATTTTGATAGAAACCAACGAAGACCAACGCTACAAAGCTTCTGATACACTTCACAACAACCGAACCACCTGCGATGATGAGCTCAGCTCTTTATGTAACAACACAAAGTAGGAACTAGAAGAGACTAGTAATTGAAGTCATTAAAAGTGTATTCTCTGTGAGTAATTCAGGTGTGACGAAGTTGAGTGAGTCACGAAGACGCAAATTGCCTCCGCCTAAACCTTCACAACCTTTTCAACCACAGTGGGGAAACGGCATGATGTCTATAGTCACTTGATTTGAACAGACGGTCAGGGCTCATGTAAACTAGTTTTAGTTTAGAGTTCTTGAACAAGACAAAGCATTTAGCCTGTATTCCTTCCTGAAGCTGCATTTGGCTGAACTATCTAGGCAGTTTTGGTTGGGATTCAAATAAAATCTTGAACAGGCTGTCACTAATAAACCCTCAAGCTGGAGACAGATGATGTGACCTGAAAGCGAGAAGAGCGGCCCTTACGCAACGAGAGGCCAAAACATCTCAATGAGGAAATACACCCAGAAGTTGAAGGGTCTGCTCCATCTTTTAAAAGTCACAAGGGCCTCACTCTCATTTCTTTACATTCAAACAGCTGTCACAATACGAGATCTCACAATAACATATTTTCTGGACCTCTGCAGCTGTGTAAAATGGTCAGGGCACTTTCTCTCAGCGATGTCATCGTCACAGCTGCATCTGCAAAGCCTTGCAGCTTCCTCCCAAGAGATTCAACGCAAATTACCTTATCCTGAAACTGGCAAGCTAACATCTATCTGACTGTCTCTGGGGTGATGGGGCTCTAAGAAATACTTTAAAAAGGACAAGAGTGGGGTTATTGAGTTAAGTAGTTACGTTTCCTCTGCAAAGGTCTTTTTTTGTCCATACAAGCCACAACTACTCTAGTATTCTTATTTTGCTGTTTGTTTTCTTTACTTCGAACCATGGTGGGAAAGTTTACAGAAGAATCAGAGCATGTAAACCAATGTCACATTCATCATGGTGTTAGTAAAAAAAACGGAATTATTGGACTGTCTGTAATGATCTACCTTCTCTGGAGTTTACACAAAGTGAGAGTACACTCATTTTCAACCAACAACTGCACTTTGAGTTAATTCTCTTATTGCTAGCCTTTCAAACATGGGTAATTGCAGGCTTTCGGATGTCAACATCCATTTCCTTATACCCATAAAATACTGTGATTTAGGGTCGTTTCCTGTTGTTTGTTTGAATTTCATTCTCTGGCTTTCATTTGTAGCTTAAGTGCATTTTTCCATAATTGCAATATGAATCCATGGATTTATGACAATGACCCAGTATTAGCAGTCATTTATTCAAACTTTTTAATGTTATTATTATCAAAATACATTAATGAGAATAATTGTTTGCTGCCGGTGTAGCTTATAATGTCGAACTTAACCAAACTCCAAGATACAAACTCCAGATTTTGGATAAAACACTTCAGACAGACTTGGTGTAACTATGCCTTTGCTATAGGAACTTTAATTTTAATTTGGGAAGTAATGAGCTTGATGCAGCAGCAAGTAAACATATGTGTTAATATTTAAAGATCAGGAACATGTAAACATTAGTTTCAAAGTCCATGAGTGAGAGAACGTTCAGTCGCTACAACAAGAGATACAGGTGGGCGGTTCACTGATGCGTCTCTTCACTTCACAGGTATGGCACATCATAAAGGTGTAGCAACATTCAGGAAAAGTACTGACTGTTACTTTCCAAGACAAATGCTAGTGTATATCTTCTCGGAGTGAGTGTCTCTTTCTATGCATTGATGTGCTTACTGTTTCCAGCTCTGTCACCCCAAGTACATCAGCTAAGTCGCCTCAGTGCACAGCTCTGAGACGCCTTCACAGACCTCAAAGTGCAGAGCGGAGGCCTGAGGGCTTTCACACAGCTGAAGACAACATCTCTCTGTGTGTGCAGCTCACTGACCATCGTTGTCGTCAAAGACAGGATGGGACAGCAGAGCACCCCCCCAAAACTCTCCGGATCTGGACCCAGGATGCCATCGCAGCCTTCGGACACCTGCAGGGGACTTTGAATGTCTCTCTGAGGGGACAGAGGGCCGGGGATGGTAATGAACACACAGTCATTCATCAGCCATCCATGGCATTGCTCCCATTCAGATACAGATACCCACTGAGACACAAAGCCCCAGCTGCCTCAAGTGGCAGACTTACACACAACACTGGGCACAAATGCAACACAGCTCTATTTAGGCCTTAAAGAAACGCCCAAAGTGCCTCTCTATACATCCCTCTGCACGGCTGCACGCACAATGGACAGAAGTAGACTCATCATGTGTTTAAAGGAGAGAAATAACCTCCATTACCACATGTTGACGGGGCCAAATGCCTTTCAGATCAAGCGTGTGATTTTTATGGTACCACTTTCTGGCAAGTCAGCCTTTATAAAGTGTTTCAATGGTTAATACATCACTCACTAAAGCTTTACAGACCAGTTATATTCAAAATGACTTTTGGGTTGTGAAAGAAGCGGGAAACAAGTCTTTTTAGCTTTTTAAATTTGAAGGAAAAATGTTTATTTACTCTCTTGCATTAATAAAGCCATTAACTAGACCTTATAGACCCTTCATAAGAGGTCACTTATAAAGTAGCATAAATTCTTCTTCCACTAAACCAACACATTCATGTAAGGCAGACAGTCGCTGCTGTAGGAAGAGTAAAAGAGTCTGTTATGATGTTGGTGGTTGTGCATCAAGGCACCGAGACTATAAAAGCGTGGGAGAGTGAGTATCACCTAGATGAGGAGAGAATAAAACTGCGCTACACACAGAGGATGTGTCAAAGTTAAAATGAATCACGGCCCATTCCACAAAAAATAAAAACACTCCCCTGGCTTTTGGACAGTGAATAATATAGTTGTGGAAAGAAATCCTTATAGCCATCTTTGGAGTTCCTCGTGACTCTGGGTAAGTCAGCAGTTGCAGCTCTACACGAGTGCGTGGAAGAAACTCCCGAGCCGAACAAACCAATTACACCCCTGGCAAGGCCGTGGCACAGCCCTGCATCATGCCCAGAGAGACAGCGCTGTCACACTGCATGGCATTACTGCAGCTCAGGAGGCCCAGGACTGATGAGCCATGAGGCCTGGCATGTGTGAGGGCTACTTAGCCCCCACACAGTGAAGAAAATCGTGTTACATACCATTAAGTGTTAATTCTCCTTTATTAAAGAGGCAGTGTTGCTAAAACAAAGGCCTACCCCGGTCAGCACACACTCAAGTGTTGAAGCATGTGACTCATATTTGATTGCAGAGTGTTAACTCTGCAGGGCCGGGCTGCTTTTTACCCCATGATTCTCCTTTGGAGTTGGGGCAGCCTCCAGGACTGTCAAGTGTTTAAACATTCCTCCTGGGGCGGAAACACAGCCCATTAGCATCACATGCTAACATGCCTATGAACACAGAGGAGGCACACACACACTCTTCATGGCGCTGACACATGGGAAAGGAGAACAATTCATGCGTTTCCTCGAGTACCTCTCAAGGAAGTTTATTTTGACAAGCTTTGAAGTGAAAATACAGGATTAACCCTTTATTTGTGTTAGCATCCATTAGCAGTAACAGCATTGAACAAATGGTTTATAACACACTAAAATAGGGTTGTAAACAATGCTTAATACAACTTGTAGTGAATTGTAGACTGGTGTATATATTGACAATTAATGACAATATTAAAATATGTGTAATAATATATAAAATATGAATTCATAAAATAAGTTATAATCATTGATGTCCGGGCAAAACATTAATCAACACTTAAAATGTCCTTATATGTGCTTAAAGCCACATTAAAGTGTTTATAAAGATGTATTTTAAATTGTAACAACTTATAAATGACAAACTAACATTTAATATTCCAAATGTAATAATTAACTACTTAAAATACAGAATTATTTACATTAATACCTACAAACTTGATTACATTTCGACTTACAACTACACTATTAAGTGTATTTAAGACATATTTCAGTTAATTAAAGTCCTGATGATCACATGGTCTATTTCTTGAGAAAGCCTGATGCACATTGAAGAAATGCCATGCAGTAACATTCCTGTGTATTGCAACAGAGCGGCGAGCTCCGCTGTCAGGGTGAAAGTGGGCAGAGTCGGCTGGCAAGCCCAGACTGGATATTACACAGCCTCCAATAATTACAGCAAAAGGATCAACCTTGTTGCACAACAGGTGAAGCATTAGCTAACGACTGTCTGTCAGCCCCAATAAACTGGAACTTTCCTCACAAAAAGATGCCTGCGCTCGACGGCCAAGAGATCTTAAAGTGGACTCGACTGGCATACTTTGTTAATTAAAGAGGTGACGAGGCAGCTTTGCTTCTGCCTGTCAGAGCTAGTGAAGGTGGGAGAGCTGCTGAACTATAATGTACTGTTGATTTAAATGTTTATTTAAGCTTTATTCTACCTGAGAAGAGCATCAGGAGATCTTATTTAGAGCAACAGCTCAAACGAGTTGAGAGAAACAACTTGTTTAGACATCTGAATACCACCTTCGGATGGAATCTGATAACAGTTATGAGGTACCACTTTGACCACAACCGTTTTAATGATCAAGGCTGCCCTTACAAATGTAAAATAAATAAAGACATTTGAATTTTAAGTTATTAATAGAACAAATAACCATCAGGTGTTGATTAGTTGTATATAAATGGATTGTTGTCTTTATCGTCTGCAATGGTCAACACGTTTTCCAAAGGCTGCAACTCAAAATTGACGATTTGAAAACTGTTTATAATTATGTATATAGCACGAATAAATCCATGACTTACACATTAAATCTGGTATTGTTGAAATAGCGAATTTGTACACTTTTAAGGTGTACCAGATCTCACAGATTTTGCTACATCTTTATGCAGTTCAGAATCATTTATTCACACAGCGCTGACATCCCGACAAACATTTACTCAACCAAAAACTTTCACAAGTCGGGAAACTTTTGTAACATCCAGTGTGTCTGTGGGAGGATGAAAAGAGCGTAAACTGGAGGAGGAGGACGGAGGCGGGCAGGATGAGGCAGACAAAGCGTTGGGTTAAACTCATTGATCAGCAGGGAACACTCTTCCTCCCTCGCTGTTTTTGTACATTTCACTTTCTGCTTTTTACCAGATGCAATTTGCTGCTGTCTAGTAAGCAAGAGGAGGCTTCCTGATGACTCAAGGTGCACAGCACAGCGGTTCCAGTATTCAGAGCCGTCATTCACATCTCCACCTCCCTCTTTTAAATTAGGACACTGTTTCTCTGACAAATAATACATACAAAGTTGATATCTTAGGATGAGATAACATGGCCTATTCGTCCCTCCTGTAGCAAGTGTTGTTAACAAAGTAGTTTTTGCTTGTGAGTTTCCTTCAGGTTGCCATCAAGTTTCATGAAGTAACTAAAGACTTTTAAAGATCGGAACATCAAACTGCAGAACAATCACACAAACCACAGCGCTTTTATGAGATGCAGCATTGACTTAAATATTAAAGTGTTCATTTTAATTTGAAAGCTTTAACTTTTCTAAAGTGTTACTTCAACAAAAATGAGTAAAAACCCTGCCAGTATCTGTTTTGTCTTCCTCTCTCTATCTTTCCACACACTTCACGGAAACTCTGATGATTCATGCAACATGTCAACAATGATGATCATCTACAACAGAAGAGATGCTCTTCTATATCAGCTGGATATGACTCAATCATAACAAAAAATAATAAAGTATATCCACTTTGATTTATAACCTATTAATACAAAAATAGAGTTTATATTATTGTGTGTCGTGCCTGTCAACTTGCACCATGCACAGGAAACAAGAAACATGTATAAGCCAGATCCAGAGAGCTTTTTTGTGATAAGTTGATAATTATTAGTTGATAATTTTGCTGTTAAGTGAATTATTGAATTACATAATTTCCAATTTGGGATAAATAAAGTATATATCTATCCGTCTATTGAGTGTTTTACTTTTGTTGCAGCTCTTGAAACCAAACCATTTCCTTGTTCATCATAACTACACCTGAATTGTTGATAAGCCAATTTATGAAAAATGTTTTATTGCATGATTTGCTGATTTATTTTGTTGCCTCCTATGATTTTACTTTTGAGCTGTAGCTTGTACAAAATAAAGAGGTTTGAAGATGTAATGGGCTCTGGGAAACAGTTTATGGACATTTTATAAACAATATAAGATATCGGCCTATTGAGAAAATAAGCAATTGATAATAAAAGTAATCCTTAGTTGCAGCGCTACTTTGTACTATCTTATTTCCTCTTGAATATTTATCAAATCTGCCTGAACAAGCATCCAGTATTCAACTGTGCAAAAGATCTCTGCTTTGAGATAAACCAGATGTTTCATGCAATTGATCTTTCTTTAAACTTTAATTAAGGCTTACATTGACCAGAGTAAACATCACAAATGGTTATGTTAAATTTCACTCCAGAAGAAGTTTATGATGAGAGTTCATGATGTGCAGGTTAAATTGTGGGTGGGTAATATTAGTTTCCCTTTCATGTAAGATAGTAAGTCCCTCGTTTCGGACAATGCAGTCCACCTTAAGATAAAACAAAGACTTTCTTTCTACAAGTCTTAACACTGGCTTCAATGTTGAGCAGATTAGGAGGTAGGGGGGTGTCAGTCAGACTGCTGACCTCAGAGTGAAAGGTCCCTCAGTGGCCCCCTGACTGTCACTAATGAAGGAATCTGTCTAATCCCCCCCACCACACACACACACACACACACACACACACACACACCACACACACACACACACACACACACACACACACACACACACACACACACACACACACACACACACACACACACACACACACACACACACACACACACACACACACACACACACACACACACACACACACACACACACACACACACACACACACACACACACACACACACCCCCGGGGCAAACACACAGACAGGATGGAGAGGCCGGGGCCCTCTGGAGGACACAAACACCACAAAAAAAAATCTACCCTCAATAATGAATAAGGGCAAAAACACAAAATGTGCAAAAAGCCCACACACTACCTAATCATTTGCATGATTGAAAGCCTCGTTTTTTTTTACTCACTCATGAATAATTTAGGCTAAAGAGAGAAAAAACACATCCTTTGGCTGAACAATGACAACATCCTCTACCTGCCATACAACACCTGCATGACTGATCCAAAACAAAAAGCTCAGTCATGTTTATGTAAACACAGAGGCTCACAAATGCATGAAATCAGTGAAGATGACACATGACACTAAAAAAGGGGAGAGTTCAATGTGCAGTTTACCAGGCTCCATACTGTGCCATTGTGCAGTGGCATATGAATTACTGAAATTCATGTTAAACCCTTCTGAGGAAAGGTGAGGAGGACACACCTACACGTCCTTTATTTACTGTTGCTCGACCGAAACTAGACAAAGCTATGCTGTAGTCTCCGGTATCGCCTGCAGAGAGGTGGATCTGTCACAAAGCAAACACACCATACCTTAGAAATTCTTGGAGACAGGTGTCACAGAACCGATGTCCACAGGTAGACACTTGGACCGGCTCCCGCATCGCCTTGCTGCAGAGCGGACACTGGAACCGTCTCTTTGGCTTTTCCAGAAACTTGTAATCAAACCCGGGCATCGCTACAGGTTCCGTGGCTATTTCTCGGCCTTCTGCTGCAGGTTAAAAAGGTATTAATGTCCTCTTTTGATCCCTCAGTTAAGTCCCCCCTCCCCCTGAAAACGGGGCTATTTAGCTGCACTGCTGTTTAAGCCGATGAGGGGTTCATATCACGTCCCTTCCGCCACCGAGCGATCGGGCTTCAAGGAGACGATCACTCCCCGGGTTTTCCTCCTGCAGCCCGGCGACTGATGGAAACAAAAGAGCGGCACGAGCGTCCAGGAAACGCTGCAGAAACGATCGCAGATTCTTCCCCAAAAGCGCTCTCCGTGCACTGTTAGAGCTCAGGGTTCATGTGTGGCCCTCTCCTCCTGCTCTGTGGATGCAGTACTGACAGCAGACTGAGCACAATGCATAACCCAGGCTCCGTGTGTTTAGGTGCACCGAGGCCCGCCTCCTCCTCCCCGCAGGAGGAGTCAAACGCTGAGACACTCCGTTCACACCATTTCATCCCCCTCTTATCTCTTTATGGACATTTAATTTGAGCTTTTGTGTGGCTGATCATCAAATGTTTGTTTTCCATGTCTGTGTTCAAATATTTACGACTCAATTGTCAGTTAATACCTAATTAAGTGGAATGATCCTGGCTTTCGAACTATTAAACATATAGTAGGCCTACAGTCAAAAGTGTTGGGAGGTTTGTTTGTAATATTTAAGTCAAAATCATATATTTTGTTTTAATCAAATGTCTAATTGACCTAATATAGAATGCTACAGCACAGTAAGAGGTGGAAGGTGCCCTCTGGTGGTTAAGCAGACACACACAATGCATATTATAGTACTATTCCTATGTATTTTCTGTAAAATGTTGCGTTTATAAATAATAACAATATAACTTGACTGAGTATGTTAAGCTCATGCATATATTATAGAAAATGGGCGTGTTTTTGTGACAAAAGAGATAAAGAGCACATCCACATATTTATATATTTTTTTAACCCGCTGTATTGCCAAAGGATTACATCATCATTACATCATCACACAAGACCACAATGTCGAGGATCCATGTCCTCAGACAAGGTGTGAACACATCTTCAGAAAGGAGTGATTATAACAAAAACGTAATCGTATTTTGAAAAATATTAAACATTTTATTAGAATCTTAATGAATAACACTGGAAGAAAAAAAAACATGAATGTATAGATTAACTGTATTTTATGATGAAAATAATTCACTTAATTATACTCACCATTTCAAGATGGTGATGTATAGCTTGTTTTAGTTTTAGGGCAACCTTCATGATAAGTAAGTTTTATTTTTTTCAGACAACCATTAGCAGCCACAATAAATATTACCTTCTCTGAAATGCTTTACATCAATTTCTATTCAAAATGTAATTTCAGATACAGGATTTCACAAACACCGGTGAGAATCATTCTTTCTTATATTATTGGTACCTGCAAACATTCCACTCTAGGTACTGAAAAGTACACTCAAATACTTTGTGCAAATGTGAGGTACTTTACCTGAGTATTTCCATTTTAAAGTACTTGTATATTCAATCCATTGCATTTCAGAGGCAAACATTGTACTTTTCACTTCACTTCATGTATCTAACAGTCAGTTGCTTAGCAGATTAAAAGGTATAATTATTTATTTTTAAATACAAGAAATATAAAATTAGCCTCACATTTTCCAGCTGCAACAAGTGATGCTTACACAATAGTTAATGCATCACTAATCATGATGAAAATAATCAAATATATATAATATGTACTTTTACTTTACATTTTTGAGTTTTGAGTTTTGTTACAGAGTATGCATAGACTGTGGTATTGCTACTATTAAGATCTGAGTACTTCTACACCACATTGGCTTCGGCAGTTTTCCTTACTTAACAGTCTTAGGTTATCTTAGTACAGGTTAAACAGTATATACCATTTCATTTTAAATGTATTAACATAGCTAACAACTAAAAAGATAGTCTTTGGCAAACCTTCCTCTCAACACTCTATACTTCCATAGTTGATTGCTAGTGTTTATCAGACAATAATTATGTCTTTAGAGTTTGTTAGAGCACTTTTTTTCTTCATAATACAGTATTCTGTGAGTGCCAACGTGTCCAAGTGTGAGTTGTATGCTCTCTGTAGTGCTCTCAGGATGTCTACAATGGAACAAAAATGGTAGAATCCATCAATAAGAGCATTGATGCTGTTGACACTGCAGATTTTGGATTTTGTTTGTTCCGTTATATTTGTTCACATATCATATCCTCCAGGACTTTCTGCTAACACTCCCCAATACATCCTGCCATATTGGATTGATTCTATAATTTATTTTAAAAACTACTTTACTTGTGACCAACCCCTGCCACCTGCTGAGTAGTGAACGAGGCACTGTTTTCCGACACATTAAGTTTTATAGATGAACAAAACAGCGTTATCTGGTTTGAGCGCAGCCTTTGAGTTACAAATGTACTGGAGGACTAATCCAATAAAATACAATGTGATCGCTGGCGGCGTGATCGAGGTCACTGTGTTTGGTTCACTCGACTGATGACACTGAAGTGGCTTTCACTCTTCATAGGTGGCTTAAGGAAGCTCAAACCAGTTTGACTTTTTCTGGCCTTTATCATGCTAACTCTGCATGTGAGAGAGGACAATAGCTCTCCACATGAAAGCTGCCTAATGACATCCTGTAATCCATATTAAGTAGCAGACAGGGTTGCAACATTTCTCTTATCTAACCTGTTGTGACATATACCTGCTGCTACACACAGCTTTTTTGTGCTTTTCTGTAAGATATCAAACTGTTGAACAAAACAAACAGAAGAGAGAAAAAAACTCGATGGAGAGGAAGACCAAGTGAGAATCTGAGGCCGCAGCTGCAGTGTGAAAGGAAATCTTTCAACTGCAGCACAGATGGGCCTCTGGGAGGAGTTATATTCAGAGGAAGCTTCACCTCAGGCCACTGCCAGACTGCAGGACGACTGCTAAGTGGGGGTGGGTTTGTTTTTAGGACAGAATCATCTCTGGACAGGTTCCTCAAGTAAAGCTGAAACAAGAGGGAAAGAGGGCAAAAGGTCAAGGGTCAGAACAGGAATTATTGTCAATAAAAGATTAATTGATTGACGAAGAATTAGTTGGCATCTACTTTGATAAATGATTTCAGTCATTTTTCAGAAAAAATGCTTAATGTTGATACAAGGATGTCGACATGGAGATGAATTTGGGATTTAAACGTTGTGCTTTTTTAAGAATTATACATTTTTAAATAGGGTATTCAGCAGTGATGTGATTCCTCAGCATTCAGATATCAGGGTTACAGTTTTTCTATTTAGCATTCATTCATTTACCAGTTTTAGTACATTCATTGTTAATTATTGAGCTTTGAAAAAGTGTGGTAAGGTAATTTTCGATTACTAAATTATGTTTTAGGTGAAATGTCTTTCACCGAGATCAGCTTCTCCACCAAACTATGATGTTCTTGGATAGATAATAAGATAAGCCTACAGAAGAAATAGTAATCAAACTGTTTTAGGTTTCTATTGCTTCCTTGTTTTCCGAAGACACAACTTCTACTCCCTGTCCTTTCATGATACAGTATGGGTTAAATTGTTTAATATAATCAACATGTTGTGGTATTTATATACTGTAGTCTGAGCGAGATCTTTAAAAAAAAGAAATGGTATGATAATCAGTTTTTGGTTTGGTCCAAACAGAATCACAGACCCTGAGAATGACCTCTATGAGTGTTAGTCAGTGTTAGTCCATGTCACATGGTGCAGGTCAATCAAACATTTAAACAGCAGCCGTGAAGCCTGTAGCGAGGATTAACAACATCTCTGCTATTTATTAAACTGTGGTGCAGTTTAATCTCCTCTAAATCTGCAGCTATTTTCAATTTGGAGTGTGGAGAGACTTAATCCCACCTTCAGTTCAGTTTGTATTATATTCTGTGGCTTTTGCCTTTTGTCACATTTGAGACAAAGAGGGATAAATTGCTGTTTTCTGCTCCTCCCAATAGGAAATCCATGGCCCAGTCACTAATGCCATGACTGCCATCAACAGCCACAAAGCAACATTAGGTTGATTTATTACTTTCTGACGTAGATAGAAAGGTCCTGATCGTGTGTAGCATGTAGTGACTGGACATGCTTAGACTTAATTCCAGTATGAAACAAAGCTGTAGTCACGTCTTTAGCCTTAGAGCGTTAAAACGTACAAATGAGTCCTTTCACAATTCTTCATAAACATGCATCTCTGTCGACGCTATCAGGAGGCTTGTCTCAAGTTCAGCCTGTCTTTCATCTGGGGATTAGCACTCTCAGTTACATTTCACCACCATCCCAACATCTCACAGTGTTTGTTAACAAAGGCTAATAAGCGAAATATTACGTTTCACTGCCAGCAGGGTGTTGCCATGACAACAAGCCACCGATGTCACCGTGAATGGGTGACTTTCGTCAAGCTGCACCGCCTTTGGTATCCCAGAATCCTCCTCTTTTCTTCCGAGGCGGCCGCGGGCGCCCTTTCCCCAGGTGTACACCTCCCCATCTGTGGAGAGCAGGGGGAGAAGGAGCGGGTCACTGTTTCTGATGAATTAATTCACACAAATATTTAACTGGCAGCTTTGTCTCTCATGCAGCGGTGGCAAAATGACAATCTGAAGGGAGTTAAAGCTGAACAAAGATTTTCTTCAACAAAGAAAGACTACAGGCGTGGTGGCCACTGCTGACTTCCCCCCGGGACATTTTATCCACATATTGTACACATCTGTTCCCTATCTGTAACACACATTGTCTTTTTTTGTATTGCATGTTTTTTAGTTTAGCCCATTAGCAAAACTCGTTTGCATGACTTCTAACTATTTTTTTCCATGTAACGATTTAACCTTCAGATCATTTCAGTTTGAAACTTGCAGACATTTTAAAATTCATCACAGTGATCATTTAATCAGCTCTCTCTTTTGCTTACTATGTGGTCACATAGTTGCTCACAGGGATTGAAATGGGTGACTTTCATTAAAATCCTCTTCTTTCCCTCCATAGCAGCTAAACCACAGATATTTAAGAAATGTTATCTCAACTCAGAACTGAGAGTAACCCTGTTATATTTACTACATCAACTCCTACTCATACATGACGTAAGGGATTAACAATGATGGAAAATACAGAGTTTCTCCTTTGCTTCCTTTGTGAACAAATGCTTGTAGAAATCATCAATCTAAAGTCAGCTGACAGCAAGCATTTTATCGCAAAACCATCAAATTAACATTTTCTTTTCTTAGACCATTTGTTCATGCTTATAATTTGACTTCCGGGTATAATAACCAGACAATATAGCTTCTGTATGAAACGCTTTTATGTTTTAAGATTTTAAGTTTTTTACAACCGACAGTATTTCCTGATTTTTCCACGCTAGTACATTTCCTGTCAAGTGCCCTTAAAATGAGACAATCAAAATATATAGATAAATATATTACATTTTAGTCTCTTCTACTCACCAGATCCGATAGCCAAGGTGAAAGCGTCTCCACAGGCGGCCATGGTGATGCCCTGCAGCCCGGGCACCAGGTAGGGAACACGGCTGCTGCGACGGGAGCTGCAGCCCATCTGACCGTGCTGGTTGCTGCCGAACGTAAAACACTCACCCCTCTCTGCAAAATGTGGTTGAAAGTATCAGTAATAACACTTTGACACAATAAATGTCTTGGGTAGGGCAAAATATCATAGATCATTGACAATATAGATATCTTGTTCCAAAGTCTGATACAAAATATGTGAATTGATACAATAATACTAATAATAATATAATATTTGTACCTGTGACTGCAACAGAATGGGCTGTCCCAATGTCAATGTGAACAATCTTCTCACTGTCGAGTGGGGCTGATTGGACATGACTGTAAGAGTTGACTTCTTCCAACTGATCCGAGGGATTTGGTTCCTCTCCAGCTGTTATTATATCCAACCCGAGCTTATTGAACCTGATCACAACAAAATAACAATCAAGGTACTTTAAAACACAAATCTAAAATGCATGTTTATCACAGAACCCTGTCTAGTGCATGTACCTGCTGAGTCATATGAACAATGCCATTTCTATTAGGACCTGAAATGAACTCTGTTGTGTTACTGTCCTACTTATGCACATATCTACATCCGATCCAACACCTCACTGAACGAGACGGATAATGATGACAGAAGAGTGTTTGTCATTTAAGGAGAATGCTGTCTCACAGGTTGTGCACCAGATAAGTGTGTCAGTGTTTCGTGTCCTTTAATCTATCACCAACACATGCACACAAACAAGTTATTTGACCGCTGTTTCACTGCGGATCATTAGCTCATGTCAGTCACTGAAATGTCTACCGAAACTAATGGCCATTGTCTTTTTTTTTAATGAGAAAATATAGAGTAATTACCTGTTGCTTCCACAGGCCACAATGCCGTACTGGGTGCTGATAATCATTGAGCAGTCGACTCCACAAATCACCCTCTGGGCCTCAAATTCCACAGGTAAACACACCTGCCGTGGACAGTTGTGGGAGTCTTGGGTACCTAGCCCGAGGCGACCTTCCAACAGAAATGACAGAAACTCAACAATCAAACTGTGTGTTGAGATAATGCTGTCATAAATCAATCCAAACAAACACCAAAAGATGGATAGTAAGATAGATTTGAAAACAACCGGATCATTAACTCTATACCATTGTCTCCTCTTCCCCAGGCAAATACTTCTCTTTCATTGGTCACAGCGACTACGTGGGAAGCACCACAGGACATCTGAACCAGCTCGTAGCCGAGGAGGGCCTCAACTATCTTTGGCTGAGCAAAAAGAAAACAGAGAGAAAAAGATATGTCATCATTGTCGTGTTTTAATCAGAAATCTAAGCGACATGTCGTCCTGGTTACCCAGTGTAAGTATTCAATATATCATATAAATGCAACATTCAATTAATGCCAGGGACCTCTGTTGCATTTCTAATGATTCTCCTTCTCCACTTCATGACTAACTATCTGTCCAATAAAATTACATTTTTTTACTTAAATATTTTTGACAGGAAATGCACATGATAGCAATTAGACATTAGTAATCTGCTTCATAGGCACATACAGTATGAATTACACAGCCCCAACATTAATATTGCTCATTGTATTGGAATACCAAAGATGTTGATGTTTTCAAATGAATTGGATTTAGATGGTGGTGTGCCATTGAATCATACTGTATATCTTAGCACTGTAAGTACTGACAACTATTGTTTACATACTGTGAATACAAATCCAATGAATAAACTAAATTGCCAGTTTATAATGTACAGAAGCTAAAACAACTCTACCAGTCTCATACAACAGTCATTGTTTAATACCTTATAAGGGGTTTAATGTTTTTATTAAAACGTTTTTAGAGATACAATGATTCAACTTTGGATAGGGATTGTGGTGCTGTTTAAATATAATGCATTTCACTAGGAGTTGTTTCTAATATTTAGCCTAATTAATATAAACAAGGTGAACACGATATTATAAACCCTGGTAGAATCTATTGTAGTGCTGTTGTACTAGACTGCATTCCTTTAAATTGGTGAATCTTAAAAACTGTCGACTGAGTGTATATTTAGTCTAAGTATTTCCCTTTGAATGGTGGGTACCTGTGTTACATCATTGAAGTTTCCATGTCCCAGACAGCCGTTGCTCCCACTTCCAAACGTCATAATAATGCCCCTGTCTGCAAATTGAAAATAAAATGAAGGGATTAAAGACACTAGTCTCTACAGTGAAAAGTGATGAAAGAGAGGGAAGGGTCTTTAATCCTGTGTTATCTGTTTCACATTACCGGGCAGACTGAGAACAGCCTCCTAATGCACATTGACTAACAGAGCACACCAGTTTAATCTCATGGAAAACTATTTCCAAACTGCTAGGCAAGCAGAGAGGTTACATTACAAGTGGATCCACACTATCTGATCAAGTCTGTACGTTTGAATGCTGCCTCAGAGTTTTTTTTTGAGGAAGGGAAACCGAGAATAAATATTGATTTCCTTTAAAAGAGCTCCCTGTTAATCTCTGACGGTTATACAAATCTGAACGGTCCACCAACCTGTCATGCAGGTGGTAAAAAGATCGCCACAGGACACAGACTTGATGGTGACTCCAGACTGACCCTCAAGGAAACGTGAAATGAACTGAGGCTGCATCTGCTCCACCACACCGGGCAGACCGGCCTCACCAGAACCCACTGATGGAGCCTGTGACAATAAATATTATATGTCTTAATGGAGGGAAAAAGGTGAGGATTTAACTGTTTCCTATAATACATAAACATATGATATGAGAAAGTAAGAATTAGCTCTCTTATACGCCAACAGAAACCCTTAATACGTCATGTTTAACACCCTCCAGCAGTTACTTTTTTATGTTAAGTACTGATAATTCCCAGCATGTCTTGATTTAACTACAGAAAATCCAATCCAAAAACATGGGGATGGTGACTACTTGCACTGAAGAAACTGCTGGTGTAGAACTTGCTATCTATGTCTATTTAACAATATATTATGGCTGTTTAGACGACAGGGATGCTTTTGAGGGGCTTGACACAATAACCAAATGTGTACCATTAATATTCGAGATAATAATAATCTACAACAGAAGAACATTAAAATGTCTTTGGTCATCAACAGGTTGGCCCAGGAGTGCAGAATAGGTCTTCCTTGATAGTGGAAGATGTAGGATTTTTCCTTTAATGCATGACTTCAGGACTTTGTGAGAGAAGCGTTGTATGAACCTCAAAAAATATATGTTCAGGTTTACACAGACCTCCCATGTAATCAGACGGCCAGACTTGGTCACCCCCATCCTCTGAGTGCGGCCCAGAGACACTTGAAGCACCTCTGTGTTGAGCATCGGCAGTCGGAGAGGTGCTGAGATTCCACTTCCCCACGTGTACACTGACGACAGCAGGAGAGAATGAACCTTCCCTGATCCTAAACCCACTGATCCATCTGTTAGAAATAACAATTAAGTGTGTAATTAAAGTTCTATTTTCAACCTGGTACAGCTAGTTCTGTCGTCAAATAATGGTGTGGTAATTCTGACCTCTGGACCTGTTGGTCGGAACTCTGCCTCCTTGTCTACCCTGAGGACCAGTGTGCATACTAGACAGCGGTTTCTCAATCCTTGAACATAGAAGAACAAATAACTATTATAACACAAAACACAATTTAGGAAATCTTAGTCTAAAATCATGTGTGTTAAAATGTCTGTCTAGACAATAGTCATGCATTTAGGAAGTACCGGCGCATTTTGACGTTGCCTATATCCGTGTAGAGATTTAGCAGGGGCCTGATGCATACAGGGAGAGCCATTATTTCATTAAGCTGGGGCCGTTTGGATGGATCCAGATTGAGCATGTGGAGGATGAGCTGTCGCAGCTCTGGGCTGTACCGGTCTGAAATTGGAGCAAATGTTCCACTCATGATCTTTAGAACGAGTGCGGGTAGATTCTGAAAGAAATATAAAAGATTTATAGACAAAAATTACATAATTCACTATAAATATGTACAATCCTTGCCGAAGGAATAAGATATTCTCTTTAGTGGCCATCTTTGGAGCTGGTAGTGGATATACTTCAAACCAACACAAACTAAGTAAGACTCGAATCATTACAACCAAGTAGGAAAGGTTCTTTTTGTAAATAAAATGTTTTGCTTACCGCAGCCTCGAAGGCTCTCTTGAGGCTCGCTAGCTCATAGAGCACACAGCCCAAGGCCCAGATGTCACTCTTCTGGTTATATGGCTTTCCTTCACACAACTCTGGGGAGATGTAACATGGGGTCCCGACAACCTGCAAGTAAGAAGAAGGGCATTCATTTGTGCAAACACTTTTTAGGATTCAACACATCAGGATAAGTTTGTTGTTGAAGTATTTAAACTCCCAAATCAGTGACATATCAGCTCACCGTATAAGCTTTGCTCTTGCTGACAAGGATTTTGGAGATACCAAAGTCACCAATTTTGACGATCATCTGGTGCTTGTCAAGAAGAATATTCTGAGTCTTAAGGTCTCTGTGCAAGATCAGTTTGTTGTGGACGTGGTACAGGGCAAGTAAGATCTGCACAAAGAAGTGAAGGATAGTGTCCTCGTCCAGCAGGGAGTTACAACGCTTCTGTATGTAATCCGCCAGAGTTCCACCTGCATGAAGAAAACAATGACATAATGAACAATAAAGATGATGTATGCTCATGAAACCATAACTAAATGATTCCAAGGTAATAAAAGGACATTAAATCAAAAAGGTTAAAATGACAATATATCTAACACTTGTCTCAAACAGACTTTTGACAAAATGACAAATATTTGTACTTAAAACAAAGCAAAGATAGATAAAACATTCTAAGAAGATTATAAAAACAGAAACAGACGGATAAAACATGATGACATCATGTGAAGGAGAAAAAGTATGGGGCCCTCCAGCAATAAACCATGGGAAAATTGCAGTTTGACAATGAACAAAAGGGGGATCATGTAATAAGATATTACAGTAAACGTACCTGGTGCATACTCCATAGCTATCATGAGGGCTTTGTCTTCTAGGAAATTCTCATAGTACTCTATAATATTTGGATGGTTGAGCAGTTTAAGGACTTGACACTCGTTCTGAGCCGACAGACGTTCGTCTCGTGACATCTGCTCCACTGGGATTTCCTTCAGGATGACAAAGGCCCCGTCACCTCGCCTGCGGCACAGGTGAACAATACTGACAGGGGAGGAAAGGGAAAATAAATCAAATGTATATTTTGTGTCATAAACGATATCGTAGTTGCGACAGTGAATTGGCAGAAGTTTTGTTTTTAAAGCAAGCATCCTGTATGATTCGAGGAAAAAATTAATTTTTATAAAATTGCCTGTATCCTTTACTTATGTATAGATAGATAGCATTGGAGGATGACACCCTCTTTAACGGTCAGTCACACATGCAGAGCACACAGCACACACAGTGAAATGTGGTCTCTGCTTTTTACCCGTACTAGGAGCAGTATATACCAATTTGTGCTAAACTATATAAAAAACTAAAATGATTTCTGAACTCTTTGTTATGTACATATGCTGATTGTTTAGTGGTTCCCTTCAAAAAGAGGACAAATAACAGATTGGGAGGAATGGATGAAGAAGTAATTAAACACTTAAAAACGATATCTTCATGTTGCAGCGAGGGAATAAATAGAATAAACAGAAATATGGCTCACAAATGTCTTTCATACAGACTCATTCAGACTCATATTATGTGGTAACATTAAGAGTGGTAAGTGTACAACTGTTATCTACAACATAATTGGAATAACTTCTTTCTACAAGTGACTATGTAGAAAGGACTACATTAGGGCTGCCCTCTGAAAAGTTGTAGCCCAAATGGTCGTTTAAATACCACTTCATTGTAGCTACAGTTGTAGGTTACCTGAGTGAGTATGCCTTACAATACCTCCGATGAATATTTCACGTAGCAGAGTAGTCTGTTCATTTTTAGGATGCATTTAGTTACGTTACAGTATGTTTGATGAACTTTTCCAGCAACTTGTTGTCTTGATGTAACAACATTGTCTTCCAGCTGTGGAGTATATTCACTCAGTTCAAAGAAGGCTATTGTAAAATGCCAAAACTCAGAGCAACTAACCCGAAATAAGATAACTAGCTAGCCTCCACTAACTGTAGGCCAAAACAGACCTACAAAGTTTGAAGCCCAGGATGACTTCAGCAGTAGGTTACATCACATAGCTAGCTTTGATTGACTTTTAACTACACTCCGGTGGTTTATTTGTAAAGTAATCGTTAGCTTTCTAAACATATTCTCTTCTGAGGGCGGCGCACATTCGACAGATTCCGTTACATTTACGAGGATAAAGAAAGTTCTACCTTTATGAATGTACGCCTGACAACACCACATGTTCTAACATACAGTTGGATTAAGAGGCGTGTGTAACACAAAAAGCTCCAAAGTGTAAATAATCTCAGAGTTTACCCGAAAGCTCCTCTTCCGACAACTTTGATTTTCTCATACTTCTCCATCGCTGTTCCCAAACGTTTCCGTCGTCTCCAGGCAACCCGTCCCCGCAACAGCAGGCGACGAGGGACAAACATGGCGAGAGGAGAAACTCTACTGCAAAAATAAATGCATCACTGCAAGTAGGAGGCTGACAGAAGTAACAGTACAGTACAGACAACTGTTGGTAGCACATATTATAATACATGCTTACATATTTGTATTCTGACAGGGGAGGATAACTTAGAGACAGATACAAAGACCAAACCAACCATGCTGAACATTGCAAATCCTAAAAAAGTGTGCAGTGTGTTGCAAAACTATAATGTATAATGTAATGTATCAAGTCATGGCAAAAGTAACACATTTGAACAAACAGCTGGATCCATGATATAAATAGGAGATCAACACTGGAAATTAGATGCAGTTTCGACGTTGGTATAAATATAACAATAATGGTCAAATGTTTTACATGTCAGGCTGCTGATGCTGAAGCAGGAAAAAAACAGGGAAAACTTGTATTACTGTAGGAAATGAAATGTAGGCTCAATTATGTATTTCTATTAAAAAGCACAGGTGTTGCTTTCCCGATAGCTCTATGCCATTCAAAGTTTTGTTTTGCAGCTGCATTGAACACTGAACAAAGCAATCTAGTTTGGAGTCCGTACTTCTTTATTTTATAGTCATGAGATACACAAAATAATATTCTTTCTGAAAAGTGTCTTTCTATTTTAGGCTACAAACTTCTTTGTTAAAGTACATTTTTTGTGATTTCTTAATTAATATCATGTCAACATTTTCAGGAAACAAATTCACTGAAGTGAAATCTGGAATGACGACAGTGAGGCGGATGAGATTAGTGTAGCGTCTCGAGCATTGACTTCGGATACTGTGTCTTACATCCAGACGCCTGGTGATTATAAAGGGCCTTTCCCTTGTCTGAGATAAGCAGGAAGAGGGCTGCCTGAGCACTGTTTCCCCTCTCTGCGACGAAGGGGATAATAAATGCTTTGTGCTGTGACAAAGCCTGCTCTGTGTTGTGCTGAAGTACATACCTCCACTATTATCATCAATCTGAAATAATGATATATCACCACAAACAGTGATTTTCATGTAATTGAACCTTTTCTCTCAGTTAGCAGTTTTCTAAATGAAGCTGGATGGAGGGAAGATGGTTGAGTAGATTGCTTATGAAAGAAAAGTTAGCCCTTTCTCAGGGATATAATATCTCAACAATGGAGCACCTAAAGGAGTCTTGCAGTATATGTGGCACTCCTCAGACCCGCTCAGTCACATATTTGGCCTTGTGCTGCTGTCATCTGTCAGCTGAAGATCTGTCTAAGGACTCGACAGTCGGTGACCAGGAATGCACTGTGTGGTATAGTGAAACTGGTGCTAAACCCCAGGTATGGTATCATTAATCTTTAAGGATATTTCATTACATAACAGGAAGTTGAGGTTGTTTCATCATAATGATGCTTTTGGAGTACCGCCCCAATTAAGTATTACATTTCATTACTTTTAACATTGATTTTACTACAACCTACAGCAGAAAACCGTGGTTTAACTGCCCTGAATCTCCCTCAAATGTATTTTTGTTTGGCTATATACAATGCAAAAATAAAACGACTCAAAGGCTCCACAGTAGCTGTTTCTTACATCCCTCAGGGTAAAGAAAACTCACCCAAAGATCAATGTGGTTCAGTGCTGTTTGAGGTAAAAGATTCTCAAACTCATCATATGACACAGACTACTGAACAGGTCAACAGTGTTTATGTGGCCTAATTATTACAACAACAGTGGCACCTAAACTCTATTAGAAATTGTGAGTTGTTTCATTGGAAATCTTGAAGTAACTTCAAGTTTCAAGTATAAGAAATAAATAAATACTTCACAACAAAAATAACCAATGGTGAGGCAACCAGGAAACACAAAAAAAGTATATTGTGTTACATTTCTCTCTCTTACTACAGGGTGTCCTGTTACAGGGCCTTGTACTAAACGAAGTAGATTAATTGTGGTTCATGTTTCATGCTTCCGGATGTATACTTGGAACCATATACCCATTTATCAGACCAATTCCCTTTTTATCTTTTGTCTCTGTTGTAATCTGAGGTGCAGGTGATAAAACATCACAAGGAGAGAGAGGGTTTTCTTTAAAAAAACAACAACAGGCATTTCATTTTTTAGCCTTCAACAAAACATAATTTTACAGAAACATAGACTGCTTTCTTCACTACATGCCTGGTGCTGCTCTTTCACCAACAATTGAAAAAAATGCCACCCGTCCCCTCTCTTTCCAGTCATATTTATAGCCGATTACCCGCCTTCCCAATTCAACCTGGCCAATCAGGTCATGACTCTGAAAGGGGAGTGAAGAGTTAAACACAAAATAAAAATAAATGTCTGCATGTAACAAAATCATTAAGGCCAGAGTCAATCAATTATTTGTTCTACAAAAAACATTGTTCATTCAAAACAAACAAGATCTGCACACAACTGATAGGTTAATTGGCATTCATTACATTACAGATTTTCCGACCAATGACATCCAAGACTCCGCCTACTCATACAGAACATAAGGAGTACTTTGGAGGCGTGTTCCCCCTTTGAGCACCGGCACAAGATGGCCTCCAGGTATGAACAAAGGAAATGGTGATTAACTTTGTGATTGTGTGTTTAAGACATTTTAAGTAGTTAAATTAATTTAGATGTATAGTATATTAATTTGTTAAATTGATATTTTAAACTTTAATTGAAATAAAGACAATTCAGAAGAGAAATAGACTGACTTTCTTTACAAACAAAGCGTTTATCAAAAATGTTAGTGAGGGAGTGTGTGCTTCCTCACAGTCTCTTTCTCATATGTACACACTCACTCACTGGTGTAGCTCATTTACTTAGGTTACTTCACAGCCTTATTAGCACAGTGACTCAAGATGTCAACATCAACCCCACCCCAGAGAGGTGGGCCTTCCTGGAGGTTTTTGGAGACCAATGCCCCCAAGTGGTTTGATGAAGAACTTGGAATCACTGTATAAGTCAGTATAAAATGTTTGTTCTTTACGTGAGGATTTGCTGTCATCTAGTGGGCATTTTTATATTTAAGTTTTACTCCGTATAATATGTTTTTAAAATGGGGGCAGACTAATGTCACATGAACAATGTAGCGTTATTTGAGCAGAGACCTATAGGAAAAAACCGAGAGAGGGGGTTGTGTGCTGAAAAAGTACTGAAAAAAAACAAAAGCATAAGCATCATGATACACTCAAAGTATAAAAAACGTATGTATTACTACTTTATTCTGCAGAATGACTAATTTTAGAATAATACATATTTAATTATAAAAAAAATAGTGTCCATTAAGTGTAAGCATCACTAATGTTGCAGCTGGTAAAGGTTTTTTATTTTATTTAATTTGATTGTATTCTTCTGGGCAGAATTAATTATATAATAACTCAGCATTATGAATGAGTTCATTTAAATATAATTAATCTGAAAATGTTAGTGACTAATGTTGTCAAGCCCATACAGTGGAGTAAAAAGTAGAGTAAAATAATAAAGAGGCATACAATGCAAATAGTCAAATACAGTTAACGTACCTCAAAGTTGTACTTTAGTACAGTAATTGTAATGGTACAAAGTAACATTACCACCACTGCAAGCTTGCTTCAAATGCCCCACATATTTCTCAACCCAAAACTAAAACCAAATGTATTTATATTATTATTAATTTAAATAAGCATAAATAATCAAACATTTTGTCCAAAATTCGCTAAAACCGCAACTGCAGCTACCATAACTTGAATGAAGTAATTTAGGCAAAAGGAAAATGAATGAAAAAGGATCAGGACAATAAAACAGGTAGTCACATATAAAACCAAAAAATAGGATTAGGATTAAATAAATGAATCAATTTGTGAATGATAAACTCCTCTCGTGTGGGCATACATTTCATACAGACAGCTGTGGAGGTGGTAATATGAGTAGAGGGTCTTAGCTGTTTCTGTAGAGTTCTACCACCCTTACTCACTTCCTTTTCCCCCAACCGGTCTGCAGAGAGGCCAGCTGAGGGGGGAAGAGCCACGCTGTGTTTATGTAAAGACCTATGGCCAGGAAGGAGGGCGTTAGTTGCATACACAGCAGATTTACATTGTTTTCCTCCAAACATTATTTAATCTAGTTACAATTGTACTACCCCAGACCTATGCTTGTCAAACCATGGATCAGAAAGGCAGTTTGAATGTCTGCCTACATTAACACAGCAACCTGGGCCTTATGCAGCTGTGAATCATCAGCATACCCATGGGAATGTATGCCATGTTTGTGAAATATGTGGCCCAGTTGCAGTGTGCAAATGGAAAATTAAAGAGGACCTAAGTTTAGCCCTTGGGGTACACAACGGGCCCTGACCTCCCAACTTTTACAGTCCAACTAACCAAGAAGAAAGGAGCAAAACCAATAAACGGCTTTGTACTTAATGCCTGACTGGAGGATAGCATTTTCATTTTATGTTTCTTTGTGGGGGGAATGGCATGCTTTTTACCTAACTCCAATTATTTTACAGCTGTAGTTGCATGTTAAGACTAATAACAATGCTATAGTGTTAAAGTAATTAACATTCTTGAAGGGGTTATTCTGCAAAATCACTAAAAGAGCACTTTTATTTTGATGCTTTATTGGATTGTGTGTATAATACATTTGCACAGATAGGCTACTTTGAAAGCCTTTATTATCCACCACTGGCACAGATGTTCAACATATCCAAGCGCCTTTATGGCTTGCATTATTAGTGCTCTATAACTTTTAGGTCAGAAACAGATATAAGTCACTTAGAGCTTGTAAACCTGCTTGTTATTATTAATAAATAGATGCATGCATTAGGCAGAGTGAAGGGGCCTTTACGCACAACTACGCAATACGCATAAGGGGCGGCGCCGGTAGCCATACAAGTTTGAATGTCTACTATGCAGCCATTTCCTACATTTCCATGTCTTCTCGACACGCTTCCCCAAAATCCCGTTTTTTTGCAGCCATGCTCTGTGATTTTATTACTTGTGTAACGTGATCGTTCGCTCTGCCCCTCCTTGTTTTGTGGTAAACGGCGCTCCCTCTTCACCCTTCTTCCTCTATTCTGCACAGACGGGCGGGCTGAAAGCACATAACATTACAAGGCGCTGCGTGAGGACAAACACGCTCTGATTGGAATAAGCTGAACTTGAATCCCTTCAGTGGCTCAGGACATTTGAGAATAAAAGGCTACGACATCAGCTGGACATTTCTGGGGCGATAAGACGTATTTAAAAACTTTTATCCTGGGGAACACTCCCATCTCATACCGCTCTTATCTGTCAATCAGCGAGTCCAGGAGAAGTTGACAGGCTCGTGAAAAAGCCTACAGTGGTCAAGGTCAGAAGAAAAGCAAGCGTCTATAAACCGCAGGGGTCGAGGAGGAGGAGGAGGAGAGGATGGACGCCCTGGTTTCTGTGCTGAAGAGTCACCCAGGCTCCACTGTGCTGGTGTTCGCTCTGGTTTTCAGGCTGATCCACCGGTTGCTGCAAAGGTTGCCTGTGCCCAAAGTAGTGAAGCAGAATGACCACACCTGGAAGTGGAGAAACCTATCCGTCTCAATGGTGCACTCCCTGCTGACAGGGACATGGGCCGTGACTTGGTAAGTTTCCACCCAAACATATTCATCTATCCATCCATCTATCTCTCCACACTGGGACACCATTGTCTATTCACAGTCCACATGATGTGTGGGGCTGTGTGTGTGCAGCAGTGACAGTCTGTGGCAGCCAGGGGAAGAAGGGCATGTTCAGACAGGGTGAGGGACGGAGGAGAGAATGGCATCTTTAAGTGGGGAGGGAAATACCACTGTACAGTATATGCACTAGGACTATTATTGGGATTTGCTTGTACCTGTAATTCTTTTCTTGCACTCAATGATCCGTATAAAAAAAACATGTTCAACCTCGCATGCATCGAACAGTCAGGACTACTCAAGCAACAGCTTGCAGATATATGAACTGGAAAAACCTGCTTGACAAAATATTCCTGTGAAAGCATAATGAGAAACTATTTTGGGGTGGGGACCGTCCTTGTGACTCAACTTTTAACATTAAGAAGTAGGATCAAGGCTCAGAATTCTAAGTATTTCTACACTAATGATTTATTTATACATTTTTGTAATAAGTAAATTCAGAACTAATTAAGTAAGTTTCCACTTTAAAAAGTAGCAGTAGTGCTAAGGAAACCTGTGAAACAGAACACAGCATGCATTATATTCCATATTAGGGCCATGTCATGTATAAACACAATCTCTTTGCTGGTGTGTTTATACAGGGAGGGGATAGATATAAATCTTTCCTTTTTGCGGTGTGCCTCCTTTGCTAACAGCAGTTAAAAGTGAGACAAATGAATGCAAAGTCACAGAGAAAAGTAGTCATAGAATTGTAAAAATAAGGCTGTTTTTTAGACAGATTGGTAGAAGAAATTATTAAAGATAACAATTTCTCCAACTACTAAAAGGAGGCATATTGTTGGGGGATTAAAAAAGTCCTGACACCTGATATTAATGTCTCTGCTACCCAGGAGTGAGCCTGTGTGTGAGCAAGGCGAATACTGACCCGTCTATCCATAACATTTATCCCTCTTCAGTGTGGTGGTTTGGCCCGAGACGTTGAGCAACCTTCACTCTTACTACACCTCTCTGTCATACCTGCTCGTCTGCGTCTCCACAGGTCAGTCAACGCATAACAGTTTCTCAGTAAAACAAACATGGTATGAAAATTGGCAGGTTATCATACCATGTACATTTGCCTATACCTACAGTTAAAAAGAACTGACATAATTGACTGTGAGGTACAGACAGCAGCACATACATTATATCATTTTAATATCTCACAGCTGAAGTTATTTTTTAATTTAGAAGTTAATTTAACATGTTATTGTGGTGCAAACATGTTTTTAATACAACATGGTATTGTGAAATGCTACTGTTTCTATCGGGCTTATAATTATCATTATGGCTAATTTCTAAAAAGATCATTGTTACTGTGTAATACTTCATAATGTATGACAAAGAAAATAAGCGAGTGTTCTTTGATTTTGCTTAAACAATTACTAAAATAATCATCAAACTGTCAGAATTTGTTGCAGAATGACTTTCTGTCAATCAGTACTGTACATCGTACTGTATACTGCCTGAGAGGTAATAACAGGAGACGTGCTGATTGACATTGGCATTTTCTCTCCACTTCTTGTATCCTTTGTGGAGGTGTAAAACCGCCACCTTTCCAGTTGCTGCTTTTCAGAGAAACAACAAAAAGACCCTCCCCCCTCACCTGATTCCCTGAACAGACGAATAGGTGTCGCTTCTAAATCACCACGGACACTAAAGACAATACACTGAGGGCTCGCTGGTCTGGTTGATCTGTATTGTATGTAGTTGAGTATGTGTTACCATGAAGACACAAATCTGTAGAGATCTGCCATAACAACCGCAGACAGCTATTAGCTCCACTGAGGCCCACCACACCAGAAACTGGATGTCATGTTCTCTCAAACAGAGGCTGGTTGTGTGTCTTGTTAGCCACAGCGTGTCAATCATACAGAGGCAAAAAATACTCTTTACTTCAATTTTTCCAGCTCAATGAGGCCTGCGCGGTTTGATTACCGTGGTTATGTTGTGAATTATAAAGTTGTCAAATTCAAAAATAAATATTGAAGCTTTATTCATTAAAACATTTGGAAAAGGGATATTTAACTCTACTGTCAGATCAGCACAACAAATATAAATGTTGCAATAAATTACACAAGAAAAGTCTTGCATCAAAATGTCTACAATGAAATATCCTAAAAAGTTGATCTTAGGTGACACACTACACGCTTTTAAATGCAGTATTCTGCAAAAAGTAACAAATTAAACATTTAGTTTGATTAGTCTCAAGGTTATGCAAATATTAGGAAACAAAATGTAAATATTTGAACTCTTACTTTCCAAAGACCAAATCAAAAAGTTCAAAGTTGTTATTTTTTAGCATCCTAATGTCTATCTAAAAGATGTCATCAATGGGTTGTCTCTAAAATATGTTATTTACGTTTAATAACTTGTTTTTATAGTTTTACATGGGGTAGTGTGGTGGAAACACCACCTGGTTTACAGTGCCAGTTCCATCTTACCTCACCTCACATAACCCTATCCAACCTCATCAAAACATTACATTTACACTTGTGAATGTCGTATTATTTAACAAGCTAAACAATTATGTAATACGTTCATGATACCCAAGTCATATGTCATGTCAATCTGACCAAGTGTCTGTGAAATAAATATCAGGAAAAGGCTTAACTCAAAGGTGCTTTTTATCTCAACTTCCTCCTGTCCTCTTCCCCTCATACCAGTGACCCTGACGGTATCATTTTATCTTTCCTCTCAGGATACTTTGTGCAGGATGCAGGTGATATTATCCTGACAGGACATGCAAGAGCATCATGGGAATTTTTAATCCATCATTCGCTGGTAAGTTGGCGTGCCTGCATGCCATGTTTTCTATTTTAACTCTAACACTGTTGCACTTCTTGTTCAGATAAGAGATCAGAGTTAGTAAGATCATCTCAGTTAGATGATCTCAAAGTGAGTTTTGCATTAGAGATGTTAAAGACGGAGAAAATAAGATTGTTATTTTGTTTAAATTAAGTAAGCTCCATAATGTACATTTGGTTATTGCAGATTGGGTTGTGTTTTAAAAATGATCATCCTGCTAAATGCCCTGCATTGTACATTAAGGCAATTTGTTGTATATGCCGTTATTGATTTTGACTGAATACCATTGAATTATTAATCAAGTATCCACTGAACAAACAGATTCAGAGATGGCAGAATATGTACGGGACTCTAAAACTGGCAGACTTGTTATTGTCATACGCCTGTATTATGAAAAGTAACTTTAAGGCTAAAAACAATCCGATGTGAGAAGATCATGTACATGTTTCTGTTAATCAACATGTTGCATTACAGCTAAAAGGTGTTTTTTTTTATTAAAGGTAAATGCTTAATCCATGATTCTTTAAGAAATCTCCCAAAAGTCAACCCTCCTTCATAGAGTGGTCCAGTGACGCGTCCTAAAACCCGGAATTTTCTAATCATAAATCTATCGATCATAAATATATCGATTAGATTTATGATTTGAAAATTATAAAAGTAGGGTAGACATGTGGATATTATCCGGCTGAACAAAAAGTGCATTTATCTAACAGGTTCATTTTCCACAGACCTTATTTCGAGCTATTTTCCCATGCGCAGCTTCCTTCCGGGTTTTAGGACGCGTCACTGCACCACTCTATTAGAATTTAAAGTTAACTTCTGAGGGTCTGAATAATATTTTGATGAATGGTACAAGTGACAGTGGGGTTAAGGCTGTTATATCAGGAGCATTGCTTACAAGGCAAATCTAAATCAAGGCAAACATTGAGGCCATAAAACACAAGAGACTAGCTGTAAATAAACTGAGTGTGTGTGTCTCTTCCTCAGGTGATCTCGTGTTTCATGTACAGCCTCTACACTAAGCTGTATGTAGGCGGCGCTGTAATCGCTCTCTTTGTGGAGGTCAACAGCGTCACACTGCACCTGAGGCTGCTGCTGAAGCTGGCGAATGCTCAGTCCTCTCCCATGTACCAAATGAACAAATACATTAACATCTTCACCTACATCACGTTTCGTCTGAGCACCCAGTTCTACCTCACCTGGTACATCGTCCACAACTACACCTGGCTGGACAATGGTTCATTCTTCCTCGCCTCCATGATAGCGATGAATATTATGATCCTGATTTATTTCTACCGCCTTCTACGTGCTGACTTCTTTCCCCAGAGCTGGAGATCTGTGAGACCGAATGGGACACATAACAACAACTCCAAAAAGTTTCTCACTGATTGACTGGGGGAGGTCTGTGGACTTATTTAGTGTTTTTTTTTTTGTGGGAGTTTAAACCTCTTGTGCCCCACTGCCAAAGACCCCTACCCCAAAACAACTTTTGGAAGAACAAGATGCAGCCTTGTTCAGAAATGTTGGTAATTCAATGCAACACAGCTTTAATTGAAGCCAAATTCTGTCATAAACTCTTGTAACATCTCTCAAAACCTTGCAATATTACTACTTTCACTTTCAGCTATCCTGGCTCTATCAAAAAACATCTCCCATAAAACCGTAACCTGGTGTTTTATACTCTGTATTTTTGTACAAATTAAACAAATATACAAAATTCTAATTGGTGAGCTTTAGAGGTTACTTTAGGCAGATGTTGTTGCTGTTGAACTAGTATAACTACTTTTCCCTGTTTCCAGTTTTTATGCTAATCTATTTTTGCTGAACCTTAGTTATGTGTTGCAAATTCTGACTCATTTAGCAGCAGAAGCCTCACATTTTAACAAAATGTGAAGGCCTACATACGGTAAGTCTTCTGTGTCTCTTTGATGCCATGTGTGGCTGAAGAGATGCTGAACTAAACCAACTCAACCTGCTCACACAGGAACGCAGGACAATGTTAACTCCTCATGGTTCTCATATAAATCTGTTGGTGTTTGACAGAAGTGGGCTGAATCGGGATCTTCCTGCCATTAACAGTCTGATAACTGAGCACCACGAGAAACCTTACACAATTAACAGGCAGCGGCACAATCAAGACTGATGTTGATTTTTATCACCAGTAGTAATGTGGAGTGAGAGCAGAGGACTGCCAAGGTGTGTAGCTTCCTTGCAAAAACAGTTAGACCTTTTTTAGAATCAATTTATTTCTTTATTTTCTTCTCTTCCTCTTCTGTCCTTAAAGTGGACATACTTGGAAGATAATGTTCTCAAATGTGTATTTCTATTTAGATGTCTTGTAAGTGATAATACTAGCATCAGTGAACTTTAAATGCTAATATCCTAATCACGCCATAATTCATTTGTGCTGGCAGTGTCATTTAAAAACCTAACGATTAGTACATTTCATTTTCTATTTCAGCCAAATGCCAAGAAATGGACAGACAGATTATGAATGTGCTGCAGTGCATTTACCACAGTGCCTTTACAAAAAGAATAAGGTAAAGATACAGTGCATACTGATATCTGTGTTCTTTTGTAAATGCAGGACAACGTCTCTGGTACTTCTACTTTTACTGAAGTACAAGATCTGAGTACTTCTCCCACATCTGTCTATCAGTGCGACACATGTGTTGTGTTTAAAAAAAAAAAAAAAAAAAGAGGATTAGAGCGCCCTCTACTGTCGACACGTGTCATTGACGGACAGGAAACAGAACAAGTTAGAATAGGTTTTCATTTCCCCCCCTTTTTTTTGTAAAAGCAAGCACATGCAGACAAGTTGAAACATATGACATCGTGTAACAACAGTAACAAAATGATACTGGCAAACAAACATAAAATGAAGGCAGGAAACGGTAAAGATGCAAAAGGTTTTTTATTTCCTTGTTCTCCCGAGTATTCCTCATTTCCTCCAGCAGGGGAGCGGGCAGAGGACATCTGGGAGGAAAGAAAAGAAAATCTGAGTCAGCAGCAGCGGCGGCTTCAGTCTGCTTCTCAACTTCCGCGGACCGATTTAGCTCATATCTCCATAAAATACCACTTTAATGCTTATCAATGAGCCTGCAGGAGTCTACATTACTCTAAGAAGCATCTGTGGAGGAAAAGACAAAACCGAGGCTCAGAAGAGAGGAGAGCCCGTCTGAGGTACAAGACCATACACGTTGTTTTTAAAAGTAAAATGTAGTCGTGTGTGCTACTTTACTTTAACTTATATGTTTCTAACTTGGGACTTTACAGAGATTGTACGATTCTTAGGATGATGTTTGAAAGTACAATAAGCTTTTGAGTTTTGTGGTAACCAAATTCTTCTTCTTTTCTGGGCAGGAGCTTTGATGAACCAGAGGATTAAAGCAGATCTCGACAGTAAGTGGATCAGCAGTGATTACAATTGTCTGGTCTGGCTCTGCATCTGCTCATTTTATTCCACAATGTGTGTTAGAAATATTTTCTCTCACTACAGTTTATTGTTTGACTTGGGTCTGTGCCTGGCTCTATGTCTTTGTTTCCAGTAAGCTGTAGTGTTTTCAGTGGGGGAGAGAGAGATTTGTGTGTTGGGGGTACAGTCTGTTATGGTTGCCTGAGTAAATAAACACATGTAAAGATGGCAGAGGAATGGAACTGGAGTTAATTCGTAATTAGTTAGAGTAATTCAAAGTATTTTATTTTGATGTTATAACCGGACTTTTTAATATAAGATTGTTATATGCCAAAATATATTTACTGTACATACAGTTCAGAACTGATTTTCATTGTAACACATTTTGCTGCAACACAACATACAAACTCAACAGAAACAACATTTAAAAAAAGAGCACAGTTGAAAATAGCAATTCAGCTGATGATTATTTCCATTATAGATTTATATACAAACTTTTTATTTTATTTGGATTTATGTAAAATATCCCCTGTGATGTCTTCACATCATCTGTCATCAGACTTAGAAAACCAGAAAATATAATAATAGAAAAAGTAAATGTTGGGGTTTTCACATATAAATTGGTGACAGCAGGCCTGATGATTGGGCCTACACATACTTCTCAGCAGCCTTGATATGATGGAGAAACAACTTTACAAACATGTATTTTTCCGTCTGTCTAGCTCACCACATGTCCCTCTGATAAATAATTACCTCGAAGCTTCATGTCCGTCCGAATTTCAGCCATGAGTGTTCTTCCTCCTGTTCGAAAGGACCGTGTCATTGCTCATCTCCCTCAGGTAAAATCATTTAATGTCATTAGAGCCTTTAGTTTTCCACCATCAATCTGAAACTGCCTCGCTTATGCTTCTTTGTCTCTTGTAGTGTTTCAGGAAAGAGGCTGCTTTCCACACAAAGGAGGATTTCAACAACAAAGTGAAGACGGCGTGTCAGGAGCAACGCACTGGCACTGTGGGGTGAGAACAGGAACCAGCAGCCATGTGACGCTGGATGGGGTGTTTTTGTGGCATTTATTTACTTGTTGCATCTCCTATTCTTCTCAGCAGATTTAAAATCTCCAAGGTGATTGTTGTGGGTGACCTGGCTGTGGGGAAAACCTGTCTGATTAATAGGTAAGCTCAACACAGTCAATGCAGCAGTTCTGGGAATAAATAACTCGCACAATAAAATACCTCAGAGGACCTGTACCTCCTGTGAATATTATTAATTATTAAACAGGATTGAAATCTAAAATAAATTAACACTGTTATAGACATTGGTCGAAAGTTACCAAGTAGGTTTACATAAGGACTGTACCATGTCATTTTGCTTTAGTTAAGAATTCCAACTGTGCCACTTTATACATGGACTCAACTACAACTCATCTTTACTGCACTACATTTATCCGAGCTGGATTTACAACTTTCTTCATAAATAAAACGTGATAAAGATTAAACTACTCAAAAAGTGGATGTATGTTTCACCTCCATCAGCGGTAACATTTAAATTCTGCTGACATGTTTAAGCATCCATACAAATGTTCTAATGTGATGTTTTTATTAATATAACTCTAAAAGGCTTAGTAATTTAACTTTAAAACTTGAATTATCTTATTTAAAGGTAGGGTAGGTAAGTTTGAGAAACCGGCTCGAGATACACTTTTTGTTATATTCCATGGAATGCTCTTAACATCCCGATAGCAATGAATATCTTAAGTGCTTTGACAAAAAATCCATAACAAAATGTCATCTGTGGAAGCCGTAATAATGTAAAAAGTACGACCAATCATTTTAGCCGGCCCAGCTAAAATACCTGGATGGCCTACCTGCCTGTCAGCCTCCCATCGGGGCACAAACTTATCTCGTGCCCTCATTGGTCATGTGCGCGTTCGTGTGTGTTGGAGGAGGGGCTCTATAAGGAAGTGGCAGATTTTCTCTGGTTGTGTATTTTCAAATTCTAGCGATCTCGAGCCGGTTTCTCAAACTTACCTACCCTACCTTTAAGTTCAATTATGAATGTAAAACTATTGCTATTGGTATTGCTATTTTCTTAATTTCTTAATTTCCTAATTAAATCTGCAGAGCATTGCTTTGAGATATTTTGATCTGAAAAAAATATCTCCATTAAGATTAGAAATTAAAACATTTTGTCATTACAGATTTTGCAAGGATGCTTTTGATAAAAACTACAAGGCAACGATCGGTGTGGACTTTGAGATGGAGCGCTTTGAGGTGCTGGGTGTTCCTTTCAGCCTACAGCTGTAAGTCTAATGACTACATTATTTCAAACAAAACAAACAACTGAGTCTGTGTGATGGGACATTGCCTGAATGTCTGTCTCTCTTCCAGCTGGGACACTGCAGGCCAAGAGAGGTTCAAGTGTATTGCTTCTACGTACTACAGAGGAGCCCAGAGTAAGGGCTTTGTGTGTTTCTTAAGGGACTAGTAAGAAATGTACTCAAGAATGTATTCTCTCAGGGGACAAAAGGAAGCTGTAAATACATTACTGGAATTTGTGGCTTCTAAACATTTTATTGATGTAATATTTTCTTTCCTTCCAGTTGTGATTATTGCATTTGATGTAACTGACATCGCCTCTTTGGACCATGTGAGGTAAGCTCATTCATTATGAGCCGTTGGTTGGCACAGTTTTCCGTCCCAGCTGGAAGACTTTAACCTGTCCTATTCTGTGTGCAGGCAGTGGCTGGAAGACGCCCTGAAAGAGAACGACCCCACCGCCGTCCAGCTGTTCATCGTGGGCACAAAGAAAGACCTGAGCGTATGTTTTCTTTTAAATTGGACATGCCTGTGAATGTGTTTTTTTGAACACGAATGTAAATACTTTGGATCGTTGCCAGCAGCACAAAGCATTTGCGTCCGACACTAACCTCAGGAATGTAGCTTCCCCCGACCTTCACTTCACTAGAGGTTTCAGAGAGAGGCTGCAGATATTTCTTAGACATTACTGTATTTAAGCAGTGGTGGGAAGTTAAATGCAGACTCACATTTCAAGAAGTTTGTCATTTGTGTTGAACTACTTAATGTGTCTCTCTTTTGACTTTACTGCAACTTTTACATAGAAGGTATTAGCACACTGAGATTTAGTGTTTTTGTCTATGTACATGATAACAAATTAGATGAACACATCAGTAATTTACCTTTTATTAATGGAGTGCTTCTCTTGTACTTGAGTCACTTCCTTGCAGTAGAATAACATATAACAGTACTTAAAATATAGAAAGAAAACTTTATAAATTTGGATTTTGACTGTCAGTCGGCAAAAACAAGCAATTTGAAGCCCAGAGCTCTGGCCATATTTAACTTAATTTCACATTTTATGGACTTAAGGACTAATACATAAAGCAACTTTTTTGTTTGAGATTATGTCCAACTGTCTGCTCTGGTTTCTCCGACAGTCTCCTGCTCAGTATTCTCAGATTGAACAAGACGCCCTCAAATTAGCACAAGAGATCACAGCAGAGTATTGGGCTGTGTCCTCGCTGACAGGTGAGCGATTTATATTTAAATACATTAACCTGATCAGTGTGGGGTCAGAAATGGGTGGGTAGTCTGATTTTGGGGTGTAAAGCAGTAGAGGGTCTTTAATTTTCTTCTGCCATACTGCATATTTATTTTGTTTTGCCTCATTTGGAGGTAAGATTTACTGTAAAAAACATGCCTTTTACACGTTTTTCCATTTACAAGAAGAACAGTGGTGATTTGTAACAGGGCTTTATTTTGTATTTGTGAGAAGAAGCAATACGTTGTTTTAAGAAACATGTAGTAAGGAGCAGTTTCATTAAAGAGCATGCCGTTTATTTAACTAGCCAAGTCCATCACTGATCTAAATTCCCTCGGTGCTGTAGGGGAAAACGTCAAAGAGTTTTTCTTTCGAGTTGCATCGTTGGCATTCGAGACCAACGTTCTGGCCGAGTTGGAGAAGAGTGGGCCGAGGCAAATTGGGGGCATAGTCAGTGAGTATCAAAACCCATCTCTCTATGATCATAGAAACCATCACATTTGTCTCGTAGTTTTAACACCCATCTGTCAATCTTTTCCAGGGATAAACAGCACGCCAAGCAATGTGAATGCTTCAACAAAGAAGAAACAGCCAAACTGCTGTCAGTAAGGAGGTTTGAAGGGGGTAAAGACTGAAAATAAGAAAAAAGGCTGGAGGGATTTCTGTGGTGAAAGCAGGAGGAGGACGCTGGAGTTTCTACTTCCTGACATCAGTGGGTTCAGTTTTTCCTGGCCTAGAAATAGTTTTCCTCTGTGGGATGTGGATCCTTGTGGTGTTGCTCGTGAACGTTAAAGTTACACAGCAATTACACCAAACTGACTGGTACTGCAGAAATGCCAAAGAGAGACTGGATGTTTTTTTTAACATGGGAGAGTGTGGATGCTTAGAAATTAGTTTGAGCTGCTGTAGTTTGTTTAATAGTTTAATAGATTTTTCTTCCCAATAATACTCGGATTTACCTTAAAGTATGTTAAATGGCCTTTTTTTAATGTGGTACTTCAAGTGTTTTCATAATGTCATAGACGTTCCCAACCTTACTGTAGGACGTGAGAATAAATCACAGGAAAATAACATGATATTTTTTAATCTACAGTATTTGCTTCATAGGTACTTCTGCTTGTTTAAAATCAAATCAATGATTGCATTTGAATGATATGATCAACAACTGAAACAGTGGGTACAAATATTTTATTCATGGTAAAATGTAATAAATGTAATAAATATATATATTTGAAAAATGTTGTATTTTTTTTCTAGCAGTTATTTAGTATAGCTTGTTAAAACATTTACAACACGTTTATGCTGGTACTTATTTTGTGAGCAATATTCATATATCTCTTTTTTTACTGAAGTTGTAGGAAATGCTAATTTATTGTTCAGTTAAAACTTATGAAGAAATCTAGATACTTCAACTGCATATGTAAAATGATCTGTTTATTTTTTTCCAAACATTTTTTACCGACAAACAGATTCTATTTTATAAGACATGGATACAAGTTTGGTATACTGTATCAGGCGCAAAATACAAAGCAAACAACATTGTAAAAAGCACTGATATGGTGAATACATGTACAGATGAACAATGGTAAAAAACATGTTTAAAGCAAACATTAACATCGCTCTCTAATCGTCCAACCAAAGGCTTTTCTTTAACTGTAATAACAAATTATAGTAATACATAAACATACATTTCAAATAATAGTTTTCCAAAACAATTACAAAAAAGGTTGTTTGGAAATATCTAATATTTTTGGTCGGACCTAAAGGGATCTTTTGTGTATACATTATAGATACATATACAAGACCTACTCTAAATTGGCATTAACTTTATTTATTTGTGATGTCCAAGATGAAACTCCTAACATTACCACTAGAGGGTGCCGTGTCTCAGGGAATAAAAGGACAATATCATCTGGGTCATGTCTGGTGTCATGTTTGTTTAAGAACATTACTCTATGAATCGATAAGTCGGTCAACATAATCGATAACTATTTTCACAAGGATGCAATTTAGTAATTTTAAAGCAATGCCAGTTTTTTTTATTTGGTTGTGGCAGATGTAAGGATTTCATACTTGTCATATGTTAAAATGAATTGCTCATTTGATCTGTTTTGTTTTTTACACAATATATATATGTTATAATCTGGTAAAACTAATCTTCAAATTTTTTGGTTCGAATTCTGTAATTTATTTCACAAATACAGTGGTGCATTGAAGCTCTTCTTACACTCACATCACCTAAAAAAGTATTTCAGGACAAAGTAATTATTTAACCAGTATATTGTATTTTAAATGGAAATTATCCAATTATAAAAACGATTATTTACAAATAGCAAATAGCATAAACTGATAAATATCCTTGCCAACACTCACAAACAGTTGTGTGGCTTTTTTTTTGCTGAAGCTCTCACAACCCCGGGGATTTCCAAACATGGCAGCTGGGAAAACATTAATCTCCTCAAGAGAAATAACTGATATGATTAAAGGGTAAAAAGCAGAGGAAGATTAACCTGGTTTTAGCACATCCAATCTTACTTCCAAAGTCTTTCTTTGCCTGTGTCGTCAGTGTATGTCTGGTTTTGGGTTGCCACACACACAGGTGTCCGGCTTTGCGGAAAGCCAGAAAACCTTTTCCAAGGGCGGTGGCAACAGAAGCACCTGAAAAAACAAAAACATTCATCCACACTGATAGAATTATATCTCAGAATGTATCACCATGTTGCTAACCCTCAGTGTGAATTGGAGGAAGAGTGCTTTCACATATTGTCATGCCTTGTGCTATGTGCCATTTAAAGTCAAAGTATCTACATGTTAGTATCTGAAATCAGAGATGAGGTAACACGTGTGATTGCCTTTAATCTAGCCTTATATCCTTCTTAAAATGAATTGGAGTGTTTTCCTACCAAGAATGAATCCCATTGCATCTATCCCAGCAACCAGGTCAATGGTGTCGCCGTGGAATGGACTGAGAAGGTCTTTGAGTCAGTTTGCTAGAGCCTGAATGCAGAGCAAGGACAGTAAATGCACACAATGCAAAACAATTGTTATATCTCTCACAGGCTCCGCCCTCTACTGGACTCTATGGGTACTACCCCTTGATCATATCATGCAAGCATTCATCCACTGAGACTTCTATAAACGTAGCTGGCCCCGGGGCGGGCCTACCTGAATGCGCGCGCATCTCACCGTATAAAAGGAGGCCTCGCCTCCTGACTGTCATCCTTTTCTCTTCAGCGAGCAGGATTAAACAACCTGAGCAGTAAATGAGAAAGGAAAAAGAAGAAAAGCATGGACTCACCACTCCTCGAACACCGGACCTGTCTGACATGCCCTGGCCTAATCGCGGGGGCTGATCCGCACCGCCTGTGCTTGCAATGCCTGGGGCCGGACCACGCCGAGGACGGCCTAAGCCAGTCGCCGGCCTGCAACGCCTGCCGGATGATCCCTCGGGTAAGCCGACATCGTGGGGATCATTTCCGGGTGAAGTTCAGCCCGCCGGAGGAGGCGGAGGATCAGGACCTTGAGGTGGTGGAGATGGGTGAACCGGATGACGAGGTGCCATTCGTGTTCGCCATCCCGAGAGGCCGGGTGGCCACGTTCATGGAGGAGGAAGACAACGAGGACTGTGGCGGCTCAATCCCCAGTTGCGTTTGAGTCGCCGAGAGGCTAAACTTGGCTATAAACTGTGACGCGTTTTCGAAGAGAAAGTCCATAGTGAAGCAAGATAGTTTTTGGGATATTTAATAAACAAAATCATAACATGGACAAAACGGTCAACAGATAAAATGACAGCACAAGCTCACCCTCTGTCATCCGCACTCGACATGAAACAGGTGACTTAAATAGACAAACCACACCCATGTGACAATTACCGGAAGTGCTCAACAAACAAATAAAAGTGACTTAAACAAATAATAATACAAATAATGAACTTGGGCTAAGTAGCATTATGGCACCTACAATACCGGCCCCTAATTATCATTTCACAAAATTATAATTACACTATAATAAATGACAATACACACAATAAACGTCCAGATCTCTTTCTTGAATTCTTTTTGTTCAGAGTTCATATATTGCAGTCTTTTTGGAAAAGTGATCTTTACTCACTAATCAGTATCAGTAAAAAATGCTTAGTGTGGTTTGTGTGTGTGCAGGGGGCAGGGGGCAGGAGACAAAAAATAAAATAAAAAAGACAAAAAATAGTCCGTTTAGACTTGGAAAAAGTCCTCTGCCTCCTGAAGAAGGCTAACTTCGTTAATTGGTCTGCTCAAGAAACCAGTCTTGGTCTTGATCCGAAGCATACGTACGAGTCTCTTTTCTTCTTGTTTGCCACCATGTTCTCCATCCGAGGGATCTCAATCCTCTTTTCCTCTGTGGCTTTTTAGACTCTTTAATCGTTGGCTTCTATATGTTGACACTATTTCCATATTCACACCAACATTTCATTAAGCTGGAAAAAAGAGAAAAGGAGGAGTTTCAAACGTCTCTCAATTTGACTTGTTCCAAACTAAGATGGCAGCCGGAAGTGTAAACCTGTCTTATTCTTCTTCCTCGTTGGTTTCGCTTGCAATTTAATATCTTGTAGTTCCTCTTTGATAACATGTTTTTCTGCTTCCATTCCTGGTGCTTTTTGATTGTTCATCTGGATTTCAAGAGCCTTATACGCTTCTTCTTCTTGTGAAAGTTCACATTTCAGGTTTGACATTTGGCTCATTAATCCGTGTACCTTCAGCTGTTGACTGGCAATTTGTTTTTCAAGCTGCCCTCTCTCTTTAGCTTCCCTCTTCCTTCTCTTCTTATGTTCCTTCATCAATTTAGCTTCCTTCCTCACCTCATTCTTTTGTTCCTCCTCTATTTCTCCACCTTTCTCTTGCTCAGGCTCACTGTCTTCACTGTCAATGGGAGTACGGATAATTCTCTTGCTCTTTTGGGCCCCTTTCTCTTTCCTATCACCCTTCTTTTCTGCCTTTTCAGTGTCCATCTCCTCTCCGCTGAAAGCAGATAAGACCAGCGCTTCGGCCATGTTTACACTTAATGAAGTTTTGTCCCGAGTATCATCAGGACATCCTCCTAATTAGAGATGTCCCGATCCGATCACGTGATCGGGGATCGGAGCCGATCACGTGATTTTCAAAAGATCGGAATCGGGAGAAGAAAATCGGGGATCGGGAATTTTTTTTTTTTTTTTTTATAAAATATTTTTATAATTTTATTTAAGGTTACAAAACAAAAATGACCATGTTCACGTCTTAAAGTCATCCTGAGGCCTTAGTTTTAGTTTAAAATTACACAACATCATGTATGTGTTGCTTCTTTTGGGCTTGTTTTCATAGACCTGGTTGCTTATTTCTCTCAAATCTGGCAACAGAGTGGGCGCAGTGTCTAATAGTAGCAGTAAGCTAACAAGAGGCTACGTTCAGCTGGTGACTCGGGAGTCGGGACAGAGAAAATGTCAGGAGTTTGGAAGTATTATAAAATTGAAAGCGAAGGCAGTGTAACAGCCAGATGCGATGTTTGCAAGGCGGAGGTTCCGCGTGGTGGAAAGAACAGAGCTACGTTCAACACGACCAATCTAATACGCCACCTGAGAAACAAACACCAACAACAACACGACGAGTACACAGCGGCCACTCCGGTAATGGCACTGAAACAACCGACACTTTCAGAGACTTTTAAAAGGAAAGAGAAACTGCCCCAGAACAGTGAAAAGGCCAAAAAAATAACAGCCAAGATAGCTGAATTCATCGCGTTGGATGACCAGCCGTTATCTGTTACCTTTTTTTTCTCTTAATGCATTGCATAAAGATCGGAAAAAATCGGTATCGGCAGATTGTCAAAATCAAATGATCGGAATCGGATCGGGAGCAAAAAAAGGTGATCGGGACATCCCTACTCCTAATGGTCCACTAACTGTCCATCCGAGCATGGTTTTTACGGCATAAGGTCCATCCCCCACACTCCTGATTACATCAATTGGTTCAAGGGCTTTTGGAACATCTGAACCAATCAGCAACTCAATTTCAGCGTCAATTTCAGGTAGACAAACATCCCTCAAATGCAACCATTGATTGATGTCGGTTTGACGTGGAATGTTTCCTTTGTGCACGGGCATAGTCTTCTGAGTGTATATGCCGGGGAGATCACAAAAGTTGCTGTTATGCAGTCCAGCAACCTCTAGGCCTGACACAATGCTGGTTTTAACGACCTTCCTTTGACCCATAGTTCTCAGCAGAATGTTTGACCTTCTTCCTTGGAGGTTAAGTTTGTTCATAAGGCCTAATGTGCAAAACGAAGCAGTGCTGCCTGGGTCAAGAAATGCATAGGTATGCACTGTTGTGTTCCCCTTTTGGGCTTTAACTTGGACTGGTACTATGGAGAGTTTGCAACCATCTTCACCGGCCCCAGTAAGGCCACCTGTCTGAATTGAGGCTTCAGCAGTATTTGCCGATGCTTCTTCCATTTCCTCCTGCTCGTTTTCCATTTCCTTCCTTTGTTGGTAGATGTGCAACATTCTGTGATGATTTAGATTGCATATGTTGCACCTCATTCGTTTCCTGCAGTCTCTACTTATGTGTCCTTTACACAGGCAGCCAAAACAAAGACCATTTTCTTTAAGAAATGTGATTTTTTCATGATGTGTCCTCCTTCCTAACTGTGGACACATCTCCAGAGCATGTTCACATCTACAATACAAGCAGTTTTCTACAGTGCTTCTGTCATATTTATTTTCTGTAACCTTCACGTTGGTTGCAAAGATGCTTCCACTTGGATGAGGCTGTGGCCTTCTTATGTCTTTGCTTACGGGAGGGGGGTCTTTAATGTCCCCAAATATGGGATCTGTAGCAATTTTTACTTGCCTTTCAAGGAATTCCACAATATCCTTGAAGGCAGCTCTTTGGTGGTGTTTTTCCTGGATGTCACATGCTACAGTTCTCCATAAATCCCTCAGCCTATATGGAAGTTTCTTTAAAATGGCTAGCATGTTTGCTGGAATGTTGAGCTCAAACATGTAGTTGACATCTTCCATCGCATTGCAACATCCTCGAAGGTAGACCGTGTATGCCTGTAGAGCCCTTGTGTCCTCAGCCCTTATTAATGGCCATGAAAGAGCTCTTTCCATGTATGCTGTAGCAATTTTATGTTCATTGCCAAAGTTCTGTTGTAGTAACCATTTGGCCTTGCTGAATCCACTGTCTGAGGCCATATGTTGGCAACTCCGTACAAGGTCTCTGGGCAGTCCTGCTCCAGGTAGTAGAGGCAGTCTCTGGGGTTATTGTTTTTGCTTTCAATATTGAATTCGAAAGATCTCACAAATGTTTGGTACTGAAGTGGGTCACCATTAAACACTGGAATGTCTTTCTTGGGCATGGATGATAGACACTGTTGCTGGATTAATAAAGCGGTTATTTCATTTTGTTTTTCCATGACTGAAAATATATTGCACTTGTCACTGTTGCTTGTGGCAGTTACTGGATCTGGAGATGTTACACGTAGATGTTCATCTAGATTCCTGATGCCTGAATTGGGTGTTAGGGGAGCTGTATCAATGTTAGTGACAGCTCTGTCTGTGGTGGTTATGATTGGTTGTTTTAATGTTACAAACTGTATTTCCCTTTGTCCTGTTTCAAAATATGACTGCATGCCATTGGATGATATAGAACAATTAGCTGATCCCCTGGGGGCTGCTAACACTTTCATTTTTGCAATGGTGGCAGCAATGTTTCCTTCTAATTCCATTTGCTCCTTTTTCTCCTCAATTCCTGCTTTTTCCTCCTCAATTCCTGCTCCTGTGCTTCCAGGACATGTTTGTCCTTTAGGAGTTTTTCATGACTGCCACTTCGGCCTCAGCTTTTATGTGTGCAGATGCGGTGCTGGAAACTCTTGATCTTGAGCTTTGCCTGCTTTTTGTGCTACCAATGTTTGATATGCTGTCACCAGGTTGTATATCATCTTGTGTGCATGATGTAGCCTTCATGTTTGACGGGGGAAAGAGAACGTCCTGCTGAGCCTCAGTGTGTTCAAATTGCTCCTTTACATTGGCAGGTGCCTCGACTTGTAGAATGAGAGGAATATCTGTGTTTGCAGCGATTGGTTCATTGGCAGTCACATGACCTGTTTGCAGAAAGGGCCTCCTCCCAGTTTCCAAGAGCCATTGTTGTACATCCTCCATAACATCATTGTTATGTTATTTGTTGAAAACAGTTATTTTGTATTTCCAGGTCGTCTTCGGAAAGCAACATAATAACTGATTCATGTGCTGTTTTTGCATTTTCATATTGATGAATTAATTTGTCCAGTTTGAGTTTAACATCCTTTGCATTTTCATCATTTTTCATTAGATGTTTGATTTCCTGTGTGCGTCCTTTAATCTTCTGCACGTTTGACTGACATTCTTTTTGCAGTTGTTCGATTTTGCAAGCCAAGGCTTTACTAGTAAGCTTGACAGTCCTTTTTTCCATTCCATCGTTTGTGTCACTCATATTTGATGCAATATGTGTGGTGCCTTAGCATTTAAAGTAACACGACAGTGTTCACTGGTATGAAACTTAAACCAGCGGGGCCCACCCGCCACAGCAAAACAAACAATTCGAAAACTTCCGCCGCTCACGGCATAACAAGCGCACAACAAAAGCCAAAGTCCCCAATGGACAAACGGTCACGCTTCCCAAACTGTGTCCAGCAAAAATACACAAGAAAGGATATAATCGTGCCTACCGCTTTCAGCTTGTTGTGCGCTGCAGTCAATGAGTGTCCATCAGTGAGTCCTCGTGGCTACTCCAATCCATATCGATTAGGGAAAAACGGTCCGAAGGTTCCAAAGGTACAGAATGTTAAGTCCGTTATCCGAAGCGTCCAAGCGATCCGTAAGCTTAGGAAGCCGGCCGGTCCGTCCAGTTCAGTCTCTGATGCGAATCACCGTTTTTTCTGTTGACTTAATGTGGCGGCTCAATCCCCAGTTGCGTTTGAGTCGCCGAGAGGCTAAACTTGGCTATAAACTATGACGCGTTTTCGAAGAGAAAGTCCATAGTGAAGCAAGATAGTTTTTGGGATATTTAATAAACAAAATCATAACATGGACAAAACGGTCAACAGAAAAAATGACAGCACAAGCTCACCCTCTGTCATCCGCACTTGACATGAAACAGGTGACTTAAATAGACAAACCACACCCATGTGACAATTACCGGAAGTGCTCAACAAACAAATAAAAGTGACGTAAACAAATAATAATACAAATAATGAACTTGGGCTAAGTAGCATTATGGCACCTACAAGGACGCCTTGTTGTCTGGTACTTTCGGGTCCGGCGGCCAGGAGGGTCCAGCACACAGGTCTGCGCGTCTGGACTTCCTGGTGGTGATGACCATGGCGGCGGAGCGTGTGGGCCTACCGCTCCCCCCACCGCTGCCACCGAGGCCAGTAAGCCGCCTTCGACAGGGGTTTTACGGCCCGGTGCATCCGGCGGCAGGCTCCGCAGCAGCAGAGAGCGGCAGGGTGGGGTGCTCCGTCATCGCGGAGCTGACTGGCGGGGGGAGGAAGCGTCTCGGCGGAGGGAGAGAATCTCTCCACCCGGGACGCAAGGGCGAATCCCGCCTCCTCCCTGTGTGATGCAAAGGTCAAACATTTTTTACGACAGCTTTATAGCTGGGGCCCCGCAGCTGACGGCTTGTCCCCTAACACAATGTTATGGGGAATGGAAACTCAGTTGTGTGTTAACAAAGGGGATGGACAGGACGCTGACACAGGCGGTGTCTGTCGTGCACCATCAGCACAGAGAAAGGGGTCTTTATTCCATGTACTTCCTGGTTCCCAAGAAGACAGGGGAATTCAGACCTATTCTAGATCTCCGCAGCCTGAATCGGCACATTTCCTGCAGAAAATTCCGCATGTTAACTATAAAACAGTTACTGGGGCTAGTGCAGCCGGGCGATTGGTTCACCACCATCGACCTGAAAGACGCGTACTTTCATGCAGAAATTGCTCCAGAGCACAGAAAGTATCTGCGTTTTGCCTTCCAGGAGATAGCCTACGAGTACAACAGATTACCGTTCGGCTACTCCCTATCCCCACGCGCGTTCAGCAAATGTGTGGCCCCAGCGCTCCAGCCGCCGCGCGCCCATGGCATGAGAGTTTTCTTTTATCTGGACAACCTCATAGTCATGGCCAGGTCCAGGGAATGGGAAATGTTTTGCACAGCCCAATTGATCCTACACCTAACCAAGTTGGGCTTTGCGATCAATTGGAAAAAGAGCACCCCCATACCTCACCAACAGGCGCTGTATTTGGGAGTGGTGCTCGATGCAGGCGGGCTACGCGCCACCCTGTCAGAGAGCAGACGCGCGTCCCTGCTTCGGGCAGTTCGCAGACTGCGACAGGGGGCAACAGTGACAGCTTTGACTATCATGCAGACTCTGGGTCTCATGGCGGCTGCTCACGTTGTGGTCCCGCTCGGGTTACTGCATATGCGCCGCCTGCAGAGGTGGTTCTCCAGCCTGCGTTTAGATCCCAAGAGGCACAAACGACGTCTGGTGACCATCCCCGCCTCAGTGGAGGGCAACCTCCGGTTCTGGGGTCCCCGGATCACCTCCGGAGGGGGTCTCCACTGGGACGGGTGACCTCCTACATCACAGTGTTCACGGACGCATCCATAACAGGATGAGGAGGGATCTGCTAAAACAGCTATAGGTGGGCGCTGGTCTAAAACAGTAACACGGCACAGCAACCTCCTAGAGCTACGGGCAGTAGTGTTAGTCCTCCAGCATTTCAAACCCTTAATTCAGGGGAGACATGTAATGGTCAGGAGCGACAACAGCACCACAGTGGCATACATCAACAGGCAGGGCGTAGTCCGCTCCGCCGCCTTGTTGACCACAGCGGAGAAACTGTGGTTATGGGCTTCAGAGGTGGTGTTGTCTCTGAGAGCCCTCCACATCCCGGGACTGGAGAACAGGGGGGCCGACCTCATGTCGAGGGGCGGCCCCCTGCCAGGCGAGTGGGTGCTTCACCCGGAGGTGGTGAAGCAGGTCTGGGCCCAGTTCGGGAGAGCAGAGGCGGACCTGTTCGCCAGCCAGCGCAACAGCCACTGTGCTCTGTGGTTCTCCATGGCTCAGAGCGACGATCCGCCCTTGGGGGTGGACGCGTTCGTACACGAGCCATGGCCAAGAAGGCTGCTCTACGCCTTTCTACCGCTGCGTCTCATTCTCCCTCTGCTGGGGAGAGTGAGGCGAGAACGTCTGTCAGTCATCCTAGTGGCTCCGGATCGCGTCGGGGCGCCGTGGTTCTCAGAGATGACACAGATGAAGGTGGGCCAGCCCTGGGCGATTCCTCAGTTCTGGGGGGTGATGTCTCAAGAGGCAGGTGCAATCGGGGAGTTACCCACTCTGGGCCAACCTCTCCAGGCTTGGCTCCTGAGAGGGACAGGCTGAGACAGGGTGGATTATCTGACAGTGTTATTCAGTCTATCCAGGCAGCTAGAGATGGATCCACCACAACCTGTTACAGGCCAAAGTGGCTGGGATTCCAGCGATGGTGTGAGGAGCGGAGAATAGAGCCCCTATCTTGTGAGTTGGGCTCTATTTTGTCCTACTTACAGATACTGGTGGACAGAGGGCTTGCTCATTCCACAGTGAAAGTGTATGCAGCAGCCATCTCATCCTGCCATGAGGGATTTGGCGGCAGGTCAGCCTTTAGTCAGCCACTGATGTTGCGGTTTTTGCAGGGGGTCAGGAGGCTGCGCCCAGTAGTGCACGCCTCCGCCCCACAGTGGGACCTGCCGTTGGTGCTCGAGGCTTTGGTCACAGAACCATTTGAGCCACTGGAGCTCTCCTCCCTGAAAGCACTGTCGTGGAAGACAGCATTGCTACTTGCCTTAACGTCAGCCAAGAAAGTGTCCGAGTTAACCGCTCTATCGGTGCACCCAAGTTGCTTGTTGATCCGGGGTGACCAGAGCGGGGCGACACTCAGGCCGAACCCCTCCTTTGTGCCCAAGAGCCGAAGGAGTGCGTTCAGGTCGAGGGCTATTCAGTTAGGGGGCTTTAGTCTTTCACCCCATAGTGGGGCCAGGGAAGCTAAACTGCACCTCCTCTGCCCGGTGCATGCGCTAGCATGTTATGTGGAGCACACAGCTGCCTTTAGACGCACTGAACAGCTGTTTGTGTGCTTTGGGGGCGGGGTGACCGGGAAAGCTCTGTCCAAGAAACGCCTGGCAGGATGGCTCTGGGAGTGCATTGCACATGCCTACGGACAGGCGGGGAGAGCCTGCCCCGCAGGGGTCCGTGCACACTCTACACAGGCTGTGGCTGTGTCAACAGCCTTATTCAACGGCGTGAGTGTAGAGGACATATGCACGGTGGCGTCTTGGTCAACGCCAGGCCCCTTCATAAAGTTTTATCTCTTGGACATGTCTGGCTCTTTCTCATCGTCTGTGCTTGCTGGGGCAAGACTTCTCCACGGTCACAACCGAGGTAAAGGAGGGTGCGGTGCAGCAGGTGCGGTGCAGCAGCTGCTAACCAGCCGGTCAGGGGCAGTGGGGTGGAACGGTGTTGTTGGACGACAGCGCGTGTATACATCGGGGCTGTGAGAGATATAACGAGGGGTTACGTATGGTAACCCTTGTTATATAAGCACAGGCGGAGCCCTCTACTCGGGGCCCTGTCGGTCCTATGCCGCTTGCTGAAGAGAGGTGTAGGATGACAGTCAGGAGGCGAGGCCTCCTTTAATACGGTGAAATGCACGCGCATTCAGGTAGGCCCGCCCCGGGGCCGGCTACGTTTATAGAAGTCTCAGTAGATAAATGCTTGCATGATATGATCAAGGCGTCCAGTAGAGGGCTCCGCCTGTGCTTATATAGGGCGGTGGTGGCGAAGTCCATAGGGACTTGGCTTGGCAACTGGAAGGTCACCAGTTCAAGTCCCGGAAAGACCAAGTGCTACCGAGGTGTCCATGAGCAAGGCACCGTTCCCTACAATGCTCCCCGGGCGCCGTACATAATGGCAGCCCACTGCTCCTAACACTAGGATGGGTCAAATGCAGAGAAACCGTTTCGTTACATAGTACCTGTACTACGTAATGACAATAAGTTGAATCTTCTTCTTCAATAACAAGGGTTACCATACGTAACCCCTCATTTTATCTTCCTATTTTAAATGGGTTTCTGCTGTGTTCAAACCCAGCGGGAGACAGTGGCAAGTCACCAGAAATCATCCCTTCATCATACCTGGGAGATACAGTAGAGTCTGGACGGGTCCAGCCAGGAAAACGTTGGTCCTTTTGTGTTGGGAGCCATCAGAGGAAGGTACCATCCTTTATGTCTGTCTGCAGGAGCAGCCAACACATCCATTGGAAGAATAAATACTTCAGGCCTGTGCTGTGAGAGGGAGAAACTGGGGTGCATGAAGTGGACTGTGAATGAGAGAGAGACCCATCTCAGGTTCCAGTGGGGTGAGTGGTGGGTGGGAGAGGGCTGCCAAAGTTGAACTTGGTTACTCTTTTTGCCCTGAAGTAACAACTAATGATTTGATGTCAACCATTGCCGAAGGAAATAGCTGTAACTTAGCTCGATACTGTATATGTGTGTCCTGGTTAAGTGTATATTTTCTGTCTGACAGTAATCTATATTTTTTTCACATTGATTTCACTTTTGTTATTCATCTTTACTAAAATAGGAACTCAATCTGTTTTACAATCTAGACTGCTCCCCAAATTATTATTATTCTAAAGGATGTGTGTACTTTTGCCATCTGTGCATGTTGGCATGCATCTAACAATTTTGACACAGATTTTTAGTAAATTGGAGATAAATCAAAACACATTTTTGTGTTAATAATCTGACCAAATGCATACTTCTTACTATTGCTACTACAGTGAATTGATAAGATAAATGTGTCTATAATTCAAAGCTACTGTATAGGTAATATAAAAAATACAGGCACCTTACAAAAGGGGTCAGTGTTGCATATGTATTACAGAGTGTTGTACATTTAGAAGCAGCTACAGCTCATATTCTTAATTGTGTGAGAACTGGTTACAAATAGGAACTGATGTCATTTTTTAAAGTTCTGCCACAGAATGGCAAAATTACTTTTGTGGGGTTTCAGAGACCCCTGCTGTACATCATTGTTGAATACAAAAGCTTTTCAAACGGGTTATTTTTGTTGGCAGTTCTTTTATAAATAAAAATACCCCCTCCCAAACATTTGGATTCCTATCAAAAATGTTCAGGTGATTAATGTAGAATGTGTCACTTTTTTTTTTAAAGTCCATATGGGGCACCAAAACAAACACAAACTAATATGACTTAATACAATTTGATATCAACAATTAATGACCCTCTGAACATGGTCATTTCCATCTTCATGAATGGCTCGTTGTTATTCTGAATGTTGCTCAGAGCTGCATCAGGTGTCCAGACTCACCAGAGGGCCGGTGTCTAAATAAACGTAGTCTCGAGCAACAAAATCCATCACCTCACTGGATCACAGTTTATAACCCTGGTCTCAAACTGGAAAGGTTATTGCCATTATTAAACAAACTGATATGAAATTTCATCCCAGTTTTGTACAACAGAGTTCAAGCTGAGCTAAAGACTCAACCTCACCTTTCTGTCAACAGTGAATACTTTCCCAAGGTTCATCGTGAACCAAATGAACTTACTGTAGATGTAACACTGGGCTGCTTACATGCTTTCTAGGTAATAAGGTAAAGGTAATACATCTGATCAAATATTAACATAATTACATGTCTGACTGATGGTGCTGTATGAATCAATGCAGCTGGAGGCAGCAAAAATAATCTGTAAACACAACACACAGTCTACTTTAAACTTTTAAGTTGATTTGAGGAACCTGCAATATTAATATTTATTTGGAGTCATGTTTGTGAATGCAAGTCCAATATTTACTCTCTTTCAGCTCAGTTGTTGTTGCTCAATGCTCGTAAATGTTCACCAACTAGCTGCTAACGTTATTTGTCCAAAACAGACATTCAAATGATTTGGTGTGAGATAATCACCAGTCCCAGTAACCACCAGTGTTGCTGCCAACAGTAGGCTACTTGGCCAACTCAGCCAATCAGATTGCAGCATGGCAAAAGGTAGAACCAGGGTAGAACATTAGTTTTGGGCATGGTTAATGCTGTTTACCAATACTCAAGAAACTTTAGATTGCAAGCTCTGGAGCAAATTAAAGCACATGTTTTACATGATTATACCCAGCCTAACAATAGCAACCAAGAAGTTATTTAATGCATGCATTGATACAGAATTATATTAATTTCTAAATCAGTAAACTGCCAATAATCCACACTGTTGCTGTTGCCAACAGGTGGGCAAACTACATTAAAGTACTATTATTTAAAACATTTTAATAAATGTATTTACTTTTATATTTTACAGCTCTACACATATAGCATTTTTATTCACGAGGTAACATTCAATCTCAACTTTGCAGGAATATTGTTGCCCCAGTAAACTCTCTCTCCCATCAGTGGGGTGTGCTGAGCCCAAACTATAGCATGTTGTAGGCGTTGTTCTGCAGCTGGCGTGTCTTAATCAATACAATGAATGTTTTATCAAGTGTCAGCTTTCTGTTTCACTGCGTGCTCAACACGAACTCCAAATCTTTTCCAGTAGGATTAACAGCCTCATTTTTCTTGCCCTAAATCCCTCCTGCAGTGACCACTTTCATGAGAAAGCTTTTTTTTTCCTTCAAGATTTGGTCGAATGTTGCCTCTGGTGATTTTACATCATTTCTCTCCGCCTTCCAACAATCCGATTTCACTGCCTTGAGTAGGCTGTGTCTCCGCCTCTAGAGCTCCTTGTAAGACCAGCCATGTGACACAACACTGGGCTGATTAGAAACCCAACCTGACAAGAGCCTTTTCTTTCTTTTACTCGTTTGGGAACAGTCACTTGTTCCCAGAAGCAGAGGAATTTGCTGTGTGCATCATTTTCTTTACTCACAAGTGTTATGCATAATTTGTCCAAAATAACTCTTATGTTAGTCAAATATGAGAGTCAAAACCATTCATAAATGAACATGTTTCTATGATTAAATAAACTGTACCAAAAATGCACAAGTCATACATTAAACATCGCCTTCCAACAATAACTCACCCCCCCCCCCCCCCACTTACACTTACATTTCTGCCCCCTGTTTTATGTTTATGTTTTTTATGTTTTATGTCTTGTCCTTGTATGTTTCTTTGTAAAGCGACCTTGAGGTTATGAAAGGCGCTATATCAATTCAAGTTATTATTATTATTATTATTATTAATGATTAAATAAATGAATGCTTTTATCAGGCACATAATGTCTTCAAATAAAATGGGCCAGATCTGGAAAGCTGCATATACATGTTAAAACAGCAAACAAAATCGGTTCTCTTGAATTCAGCATCAGATATGACCAGCTGCAGATGAACAACTAAATACCTTAGGTTGTAGATAAACTACAGTCGATTTAGGCAGTATAATAAAGGTTAATGCGTTTGTTTAATATCAATAACTGTTCTTCTTTAGAAATAAGCTCATTTGAAATATTGTTTTTAACAATGTTATTAAAGAGAGACCGAGAAGCAAGACTTTAATGGAAAAAATACGGGATTATCTCATTTCAATGTGATGAAATCAAATAATCAAATAAATAATAGGGTTAAAAAAGCACCAAGAGACCATGAAGCACTACGTTTTGACTCATTCTGCTGATAGATACATCACACAGTTAAATCATGCCTGCATTAATTTAACGAGTTTTGTTTAGTCCAACCATCAGCAGTGACTCTTGTGGTTGTGGGCTACTGAGGCCCTTCAGTCAGTGTGGTGGATTGCGTGCGAGAGCCCCAACCTTTCTCCACATTCCACAATGAAGAGTTCTGTCCACACATTGTGATTTAGGTCATCACCAATTCACTGCCTGTTTTCAGGCATTTGAAAGATGTCCAGTATCCTGGGTTGGCACAATCACCCCATGCCTGTTACCATGGAAAGGGGGCAAACTAGAACCCTCCTCCATGCAAAGTAAATCTCCACTTTCTGGGGGGTTGGGCTGAGGGGGGTTGGGAGGTAACTTGCGGTCGTCGCTCAGTGTAGTGAAAGGTGCTTGAGGTTCACAAATTAACCCTCTCTTCTTCTGCACGTTTTCATTCAGTAGTTTAACACACTGGTCCACGCTCTGCGACTGTGTAATAGATACATATATTCTACCACAGGCTCGAAAGAGGTTAATTCGGTTGACTCCTCCCAGCGTTGTAATTTATCGTATTCATAATCACACCACTTTAGCTTCGCCTTAAAAGTGGGAGGGCTGCTCGAGAGTGCCGAAAAACCGCGAGGAGCTGTCTCCGTTACGCGTGGTGCTGAAAGTGCCGCTCGCCTCATTATGTGGTCGGTCTTCTTTGTCTTTCTGTCTTATCTGGACAGAAACTTCGTCAAGGGCGACTTCCTGAGCCGCGCTTTGGACGCAGAAAGGGAGAGCAAAGAAATGTTCTCCATGCTCAACGGCACCTTCTGCGCAAAAATGTCAACCGTGAGGGAGAACTTCCTGTACCAGGTGTCAGACGGAGCCGAGGTCGTGCGCTCCTTCGTCAGCCCCGCCGGGAAACTTGTGAACTGCTCCGTCACTGTGAACCAGATGCAGGTGAAGTCGTTCATGCATGAGTGCAGGTTGGGACAGAAAGAGCAGAGAGCCGGACAGCAGCTGGAGACGCGTTTTGCGCGCATGAATGAAGCCAAACTTATGTGCCGGGAGTTTAAGGAGAGGTCGAAGCGCAGCGGCAGGGAGAGGGGTGATGACTCTGCTCTGCAGGACCAGGTTTTAAAAAGGTCTAAGAGAGGCTTCACCTATCCTGGGACCCTGTGGTGTGGAGCTGGAAATATGGCTGATAATTATGACCAGCTCGGTGGGTTATATGCTATCAATATCTTTGAGTTAATCAACTTAATATGAGTGTGTAATAATTACAATAATTCTGACCTCCTTGTTGCAGGAGATTTTGCAGAGACTGACAGCTGCTGCCGTATCCATGACCACTGCCCTCACGTGATCCACTCCTTCTCCGCCAACTATGGGCACACTAACTTCAAGTGGCACTCCATCTGTCATTGTGACTGTGATAATGCGTGAGTAAAATATATAGCTTTCACCTTTATGTGTTTAAATGTCTTCTTGCGTTCATCTCAATTCAAAGTTTGACGATTATGTGTTTAGGCAAAATGTTGTCCATCTATACAAAGTATGAAAGCATTTGGAAAATAATTTTCATAAAAGTATTGCATCAGGACTTTTAAAAAATCAGCATAAAAGGTTTCAAGAAAATTTTTCAAAACTTGTGAGAATGAACACAGCGAACTTCAGGCTGAAATAGTCAATTCATATAAGCTGTTACAAGTTGCAATTTTTTCATAATTTTGACAAAGTTAGTAGCCAAATTTTACTCACCATTAAACAATTCCAAGAAATGATGATCTATGAGTTATCTAATAGAGATTTTAATGTAACAGTTCTTTGCCAAGGTTTCATTGGCAGGAAACTTCATTTTTGAAAAACAAATCTTAAGAAGTTAGGAAAGTGTGGCAATTGGTTAGAACAAAGGACAATGGTGCAATGAACATCTGATAAGAATGCCTGATTTGCCACCTAAAAACATGTTCATTGGTTAAATCCATACACACATTTTAAAGGTGGGGTAGGTAATTTTGGAGAAACCAGCTTGAGTGTGCTAGAATTTGAAAATACACAGCCGGAAAAAATCTCCCACTTCCTTACAGAGCCCCTCCTCCAACACACACGAACGCGCACATGACCAATGAGGGCACGAGATAAGTTTGTGCACAGATGGAAGGCTGACAGGCAGGTAGGCCATCCAGTTATTTTAGCCGGGCCAGCTAAAATGATTGGTCGTGCTTTTTACAGTACTACGGCTTCCACAGATGACATTTTTTTATGGATTTTTGTCAAAGCATTTAAGATATTCATTGCTATCGGGATGTTAAGAGCATTCCATGGAATATAACAAAAAGTGTATCTCGAGCCGGTTTCTCAAACTTACCTACCCCACCTTTAAATAACATTTGAAACAACTTGGTAGTAGACGTATATCAAATGTATTGTATCCCAGGAGAATCTCCAGGGGTGGAATTGCAGCTCTGAATCAAACTCATGCTTACATTTTATTGTAGTTACTCAATTTCTCATATTGCACTGCCATCTCCTGAAAGGGAAAACTAGATATGAGACTGCATTCTTGTTGTCCTTTCAGGTTAAAAGCTTGCCTGAGGAACGTCAACGACACATCTTCCAGGGTGGTTGGCCAGGCGTTCTTCAACGTCATTGGTGTGCCTTGCTTTGAGTTGGCCTATGAGGAACAGTGTGCAGAGCGACACTGGTATGGCATGTAAGTATCACTGCACCCTGGTGTTAAACTTTTAAGTAGATTTGCAACATACTGAGCTGTATTATTTTCTGAAATCACCATACATACAAACCTCCCTTTCGTTTGCTTTCTTTAGGTGTAAACTTTACAAGAAGCTTCCGATTGCTGTGCTGCAAGAGGCGGTCCCATATGACTTTGGCGGCATTGATGTCATAGATAAGCTGACGGTCGCTCCTTCCAAGAAGAAAGAGTCCAAGGAAAGTGATGAAGAAGAGAAACCGGAGAGTACAACACAGTCTACAATTTCAGGTCCAGAAGAGCCTTCACTTACAAATGTTGTCACCGCCGCTGAGGACTTCATCAAGGTCCTCGCTACAGTCTCCACCTCTCAAAGCTCCACCGACCCAGATAAAGACGAGACTCAAAACTCAGAGAAGAAGAAGAAGAGGAAGAAAATAGGGAAGAAGAAGAAAACCAACAAAAAGCGAAAAGGAAAGGGGAGGAAGAGAAAGCAGAAAGCAGAGGAAGGAGCTGCCGTTTCTCCCTCTGGTTGCAAAGCAGAAGAAGTAATCGCTCTAAGTAACTTCCTTAGTGAGTCGCACAAACAGCAGCCGTCAATTGGAAACAGACTCAGTGACAGTGAATATAAGCTCGGAGGAAAAGAAGAGCCCTATAATGAAGTCATGAAAGATGAGCCAGCAATGGAGAAGCAGACAGTTTCCATTACGCCCCCTACGCCGGTCCAGAAGAAACCAGCAGAGTCCATAGAAGAAAATACTCTTTCCACACCCACCACTGCTATTCCACATGAAGTAACCAGAAGGCCCAGAAAAGGGAGGAGAAAGAAGAACAAGAAAAAGACTCTTCCTTCCTTTGAAGAGCTCGTAGCGAACACAGCAGATAACTTATCAGTCACCATTTCTATCCCCACCATCATTACCATAACCCCGACAGAACAGCCAAAGCAACAAAGCTTTGTTGTCAGCACTACCAGTACCCCCATTGAAATTCCCAAAGTCAAAAGAAACAGGTCAAAGGAGAGAAGAGACAGAGAGGGGAGGAAAAAAAGGAGGAAAGTCAGCTTAGCTTCTCCCTTTGTGGACGCTGGCTATGAAAATTCCTCCACGGACAATCTGAAAGTAATCCCTTTCACCGGGGCTCCCACGGTACCGTCGTTGCCCACCACAGAGTGGCAGGTTTCACAGACAATTGATGTTTATGGAGGGAAGACGATCGTCCAAGTTACGGCTCTGAAATCCTCCTTTACTGTATTGAAAAGGCAGAAGTCAAAAGGACTGAGAAGTAGAAGAAGGAAAACTGTTTCACCATTTTTTTCAAGTGAAAGTCCACCTGCACCGGCCATCCCTCTAACTACTGCTGCAATTAACAGGCCTGCAGAACACACAGAAACTCAGAGTGAATGGCGGCTTTTCACAATTATCACAGCAGCCCCTTCTATCATTACAAACAGACACCGGCAGAGAATCAGGCAGCAGAGAAAACCACGAAAGAAAGTAGTAGCTGCTGCTTTTGATGATGGAGTTTCTATCCCAAACCAAACTGAACAAACATCACTGACTTTTACAACCACACAATCAAAAGTCGCCACCACCGAAGAGCTTAACCTATTGAGATCTGAAAAACGCCACGTGACCATCTCAGGGACTCCAGTCATGAGTCCAATTCAGTTATCAATTGAGAGAGCAAAAGCACAATTCACCCTGAAGAAGAGGAGGAAAGCAGCAATATCCCTTAGACAACAATGAGCCATGTGGCGCAACAGTATAGGCCAAGAAAATCTTAGCTGGCTAGGCTAGCTCCTGTCGATCAGATACAACTGAGTTTTATACTTTATCAATATCTTTCCAGTATAATTGTTTTTCATGTTCAGCATTTAATTAACATTAATTTACAGCAATCATATTCAATTATGTGGAAATCACGTTTTGTAATATTGTTTTCTGCACATCTATAATAAAGTTTTCAAATTATTATGTGGCTTCCTCTACTGGTACTGCTACCACCACGACCAGACATCGGATAAGCGGTAGAAGATGGATGGATGGATGATTATGTGAATGTATTTGACGGTGACATTTCAATTTAGTGAAAAGATATATAGTGGGAAACATGCATATTATGTTTTCTATCTGAGATGATTGGTACAAACATGCTACAAGATGCTAAAAATGTAAGCTAACACCAGCAGCTGCATTAAAACCGAAACATGTCAGATATGACTTAATAGCATAAATGTATGAGCTTTTGAGGTGCTGGTTGAAGGAGTTTTTTTACGGACAAAGCCATGCTAGCTGTTTCCCATTGTTTCAGGCCTTCATGTGGCTTCATATTCACCATTCAGACACAGTTTAAATATTTCCATGCAATACTGTAAGAAAGTGAATAACTGTATTACTCACAATGTCTATGCTTAATAACTGTCCTTTCCCCAATGTCAATGTTTTATTCCAGTTTAAACTTTGTAGATATCTGAAATTATCAGAATGAGCAGAGAAAGAAAGCTAGCAATATAAGGCTCAAAATGATCCTTTTAACATTTTCAATTATCCTTTTAAAATCATCTTGTGTGCCATTCTCTTGTTATCTCAGCTTGAAATATTAAAGAAAGTTTGAAATCTAAATAACAGAGGCTTAGCACTAACCTGCTTAGCATGATTACATTTTTGTGAACCTTTTTTTCCTTACAGCGGGCAAAGAAACCATGCCAAGAAGAACTTGCAAGTTTATGCAATGTGCTCTTTTGTTTAAAGGGATTTATAGCCCCCCCCCCTCACCTCCCTCCCATGTGGTTTAAAGCAGGGTCACATTCTCAACAAAGATTAGGTTCTCACTTTGCACTTTACTTTCACCTCTCAGCACTCAGGGTTTGTAACACCCAGTGCAGTGGCTGAAATCCTTCCAGATCAGCTGATTCTCACATGCTTGGCATAAGACCAAATATTCTGAATGACTTGAAAAGTGTGACATGTCTAATAGATCTTCATCACATCTAATACATGGAAAGAGAAATGTACTGCTGAGAAAAAATGTTCAGATATTCTGGCCAGCATCAGATTATCTTGTGTGAATTTTGCAAACTGTGGGAAACGATGTAACAATGCAGACGTTCATGCTGCAGCAAAGATTTTTTGGAAGATACCCAAGCTTTCAAAAGGAGCTTGGCATTCAGATTCAATCATAAGCTGAAATGGCAGAGCAACTTACAGTACAGTTGGATCTTTGATAAGACTATTGTGTGAGGGGAGAGACAGTGGCATGAGCTTTCTATCTCATTTCTAAGTTTAAAAGGTCTTTGGATTCACGTTTGCTTATATTTATTCTAAGTTGTATTAACACCACATTTGCATTCAAATTGAATCTGTATTTAAAACTCAAAATATGCTTTGCAAAATACCCTATATGAAATGTATTGTTATTCATAGTTATGCCTTACTCGCAATTAAATGTACAGTGCACGTGAATGAAATACTCAACAAAGGTGTCCATGTGTGTAGCTTACATTGAGTTAATCTGTACAAATCAGATTTATACATGGATAAAGAATGATTAACACACTTACACAGATCAACACAAGCATACAGTCTTAATATACACACATTTCCTGAACCTAGGGTATGTGATTGCAGCTGATGCCGCTTTGGTTGGATGCCCACTGGTCACAGGTTGTGTTTGGGTTTTGACCCCAACTCGTTACGGCAGAGTAGGCATTGAAATATATGAGATGTGTTAGGAGGCACGCTCCGGTCAGGCAGAACAAACACACAAAAGGGATATACAATCCATAGTATGGGAGATAATGAGAGGACAGCACACTCTGTGACAACCAATTAGGACGGTGAAGAATCCAATAACACATTATATTTACCAACACAGAGGAGGAGTTATTGATTGAGAGTGGGTAAAAATGAGCTGGTGTGTCACTGATGGATGAGGGAGAGAGATGTTGTGCTTCTGCTCAAAGTGAGCCAATCAGATCAAGTATAATACATGCAGATGGGGATCCTGCTTCTATGATTTCAATAGGTTGTGGAGAACAGTTAGTTTAGTTAGTCAAGTATCTATATAGACTCGCTTAACAGTTAAACAAAGACCGTAAAAGCGATTTGAATTCATAATTCACAAGCTCATTTTATAGTGAGTAAGAACACAAAATGGCAAGGAAGCATCAATAAAATACCTTTGCAAATATTTAAGGCTCCGATTTGTTTTCTGTCCTACAAATTTAAAGCAACTTAAAATGGAAATAAACAAAGATTTTTGCAGATTAACATTAAATGGACATTGAATAAAATCAATTAGACTGTTCAGAAATCTATTTCTTGCAGTGTATTTGGAGGTTTAAATAACAGCAAATGTGGGCAACAATTTTGCGGGAGTAAAGGAATTCAAGGACTTAAGAAGTTATTTATTTTAAATATAAAATGTTGAACATTGATGTGATACATTTTAATGCAAATATCTCACAAAAACGTAAAAAGAACATTGTCTTAACTTTAAGAGTACAATACAGGAACTTTGCTTATTTGTTTGGTTCCTATAAAAGCCCAGTAATCATTATTCTATTCCTGGCAGCTGATTGCGGTGAAGACTAGCCTCCATTTCTCTGTTACACATTTTCTGTTTGGGTGCGAAAAGCTGCAGCCTTGTCATGATACAGCCAGCCAAGTGCTTTTTCTAACGTGTGTGTGTATACAAATGAAGGCTTTGGGTAAAAGGATGATCATTACCATCAGAAAGGTGTGTGGGTTTTGGTTGGCAGTTACCAGCAAAGCTTGGCTTTCCTCCGGACTCGAGACTGGGCAGGATACTCACTGGCATCTCTCTAGTGCTAGTAACGTGGCTTATAATGCATTTACTCATATTTTCCTAGGCCCATAACTTTGTTTCTACTGCCCAGCACAGGCTTGCGACCTTGGGGTGCTCTCTGTGTTTTGTCTCCTTATTCCTGGCTGTTGGCGTCAGCTGATAGAGGTGTTATAGTGACCTGCCTGTTTTATCTTGTTATGCAGAATGTTGATTCTTCTCTCCGAACCAGCTAAGTTCATGGGACTGGGTGAGAGATCTTCAGAATTGGTTGGCCAAACGCTGTGTCACTTCATAGCTACAGCAAATGTCTTTGTCAATTCTCCGGCCGTAACTTCAAATAAACCTTCAGTGTTTGCCATGGAGTTCCAGCTCTCCCGTGTCTCATTGTGTTTCGACTCCATGCTCCAGAGGTTTCCATTACACCTGTGAAAACAATCTTACAATTGATCCTCTTCTTTCTTTCTTTTTTATATTATGGAAGAAGAGGCTAATGTGTATCGTGTTGTAGAGAAAATAAAGGAGGACGTATTGGAAGAAAAATGATTAATGTTAATGCCCCCTCTATGTGGTTAAATGAACTGGATTATTTGGTTAATGCATATTTTAAAGAACCCATGAAGTTTGATCTGAGTTGTCCTGAAGATTATTTTAATAGGTTTTAGTTGTATTAGCACTATAGCATAAACAACAGAGTAACTCACCCACAACAAAGCTTTTCAATGTGAATCCAACAGACTTCTGCTGTTAAGGTAAAGGTTTGAGCCCCACCATGACATATCCATCCTGCAGGCATGTAATAATATTGTGCTTGTGACCTCTAGTGGACAATCTTGAAAGGATATTTGTCAAGTTGTGCTGCTCAATTGAAATCCACCCTCATTCTGTCTGTGAAAAGTTTGTGCATTATTGCAGATCATATCTAAATCTCAGAAAATACAATAGGAAATCCTTCACCACCACCCATACACAACACATTTATCAACATCCTCTGTCTGAAGTGCATAAGTACATAACTGTTGGCGGCAAATGTACTTAAATTATCCAAAGTAAAAGTACAAAATGGCACCATTCAGGGTGTTATGTTATGTATAGGTTATTGGAATAATATTAGTAATGCATAACATGTAAAAAGAGTTTCAATATTAATGTTGTCATTAACTGTTGAGCAGTTTCTTATTAAATAAAGCGCTATATTGAATAAACTAATCGGATATTTCAAATCCTTATCGTAAATGTAACTACTATAGCTGTCAGAAAAATGGTGTGCAGTAAAAGTGTTTTAACATGTAGTGAAGTATAAAGTGTCATACAATATTTACAGTCAAGTTAAGCACAGAAACATGTAAAGTTTGTATCATATTTCGTTTATGAATCCTTGTTGGAATGAAGTATGGGAACTTATGTTTATTTTTATGACAATTATAACCATGCTGATAAGAATTGTAAAAAGTCTGTCTGTGAAAAATAGATAAATTGTGTTAAAGGGACCGCACCTTATCAGACAACCAAGTACTTCCTGAATGTTGACATGTGATGCAACCCTCTTCGCATAAATTCTGTAATCGAGGTTAATGTACAAAGTCCTATAGAAACAGCTTTTAATAAGCTGAAAAATATTTAGTAAATGATTAATGTTGATACCAAAAAATGTTGTAACATCCACACCTATTAGGGAGGACATTCCTTATCTACAACAGAGAAATGTCCTGACCCCAGCCCATAGCTGTCTGTTTGTATAATGTATGACTGTGCTAAGTGTAATATGATTGTGAATAAATGCAGAATAGATCCAATATATGATTCAGGCAGACTTTGTTATTGAATAATTAATTTATTGAGAAACTTTACAGTGCTGTACTTGGCACAAAGGTTCTCTTAAACTAATCACAATGATAAAATGCTGATGCTGAGCAAGTGTAGTTGACTCTGGTCACATCATTGTATAACGTTCCAATATTTGCAAATTAGCACTTAAAGGTGGGGTATGTAATTTATTTCAGAAACACTTTTTGTTATATTCCATGGAATGCTCTTAACATCCCGATAGCAATGAATAAATTAAATGCTTTGACAATAAATACATTAAAAAAATTTCATCTGTGGAAGCCGTAGTACTGTAAAAAGCACGACCAATCATTTTAGCTGGCCCGGCTAAAATAACTGGATGGCCTACCTGCCTGTCAGCCTTCCATCTGGGCACAAACTTATATCGTGCCCTCATTGGTCATGTGCGCGTTCGTGTGTGTTGGAGGAGGGGCTCTATAAGGAAGTGGCAGATTTTGTCCGGTTGTGTATTTTCAAATTCTAGCGCACTCGAGCTGGTTTCTCCAAAATTATCTACCCCACCTTTAACAGAAAGTACAGCTGAGATTGAAAGAAGGGTAATTCTGTTTTGTAGGTTTATGGTTAAAAACAAAATAGTACTGTATAAAAAAATGTGTACCTGATGGATGCGCTTGAGGTAAAGTAAGAGGATCATCGAAGTCAGTAAACTGTGTTTTTTACTGTTACACATGCTTGTGACATTTTATCTTTACAACAGTTTTATGCTGCGTGTTGCTATTCTTGCATCTTTGTGATATGGGTTTACTGTCAAACAAAAAATCAAAATCTGTGCCAATAAATTTGGAGTGCAACATTATTCTTCAAATCAGACATTTTATTAAGTGCAAAATTAGTGTACAAACTTCCAAACCCAATCTGTTACATGATCAAATAAAATGATTGTAGTAAACCAGTGAGATGAAGAATGTGTCTCAGCTGTCACAGCACTACAACACCTGCTCCACAGGTCGCATCTGAATGTCTCCAATCTGAAAGAAAAGACATAAAGGTAGTCCCATTATGGGTAAAGTAACAAAACATGACAAAGACCAAAGGTAAAAACATGAGTGATAACATTATAGAAGACATTATAGAGGCTGTAATAGATCGACATGGAATCACATACTGTACCTGCACATGGGGAGGGGCGCTCAGGACATATGTAACCGAGTTAGCAACATCTATTGCTTCCAAAGCCTGTAAGACAAGTGGAACATTTATAAATATGCTAAAAAAATATAAAAACAATACTTGTAGGAATGTAGGAATAATATTTCTACCTTAAATTTTGTGTAAGAAGCAGCAGCTTTATCAGCATTTTGGCTGTAGAGCCTCGGAGCAAATTCTGTCTCCACCACCCCAGGAGAAATACACTAAAAACAAGAGGAAATCATCAGCTATTAAAGAAAATCCTGAAATGATAAAAATGATGTTAAATCTGGCACATTTACTTCAAGGTGGGGTATGTAATTTTGGAGAAACCAGCTCGAGTGCGCTAGAATTTGAAAAAATCTGCCCCTTCCTTCAGACTTCCTTACAGAGCCCCTCCTCCAACACACACATGACCAATGAGGGCACGAGATAAGTTTGTGCACAGATGGAAGGCTGACAGGCAGGTAGGCCATCCAGTTATTTTAGCCAAATGATTGGTCGTGCTTTTTACAGCGCTACGGCTTCCACAGATGACAATTTTTTTATGTATTTATTGTCAAAGCATTTAATATATTCATTGCTATCGGGATGTTAAGAGCATTCGATGGAACATAACAAAAAGTGTTTCTGAAATAAATGACATACCCCACCTTTAATTGACTCAAGTGTTCTAGATAATGATGGTGTATTTTCACTTTTTAAACACATTTAACATAAATACTGTACAGCTACGAACATGTAGTTATGTTATTAAATTACAAAAATAATGTTATTGGAATCATAACAGTAAATTAAATTGTTGGTGATTCAAAATAAGTTACATCCATATATATTATTTTTGGTAAACAATGTATAGCTCGAAATATTACAATCATTAGGGAACTCTGTTCCAATCTTAATTCAACTTAAATGGGGAACATTTAATAAAAGTGAGGTTTAGGTTTATGGTAGGACTTTCAGCTTTGCCTAGTTTGAAACATTTGTTAGAGAAGTAAAACAATCTCTTAAGTAACAAGTCATTCAAATAGTGACATTACTTATTACATTTCTGAACGTTCCCAACACTGGCTGGATGTGTAAATCTGACTAAAAAGTACTTTGGAGTATCTCTTACTGTGGCTCTGATGTGGGTGTTGGCCTCACGCAGCTCCTGCCTCAGGCCCTCGGTCAGAGCTGTCACAGCGAACTTGGTGGAGCTGTAGAAATGTACATCAGTACTGTGGACTACACGATGTCCGCTCATGCTGCAACAGAAGAGGATATACGAGTTATACAAAGGGTTAACCAGGACAGCAACTTAACTATATTTACTGATATAAGTCTTGTACATGGGAATGTTCCAAAGTCCCCAAAAATGTATTTGTAAGTCGTTCTATAAAAAGCCACGTTTGACTAAGAATTGCCAGACAATGTGTGAGACACTAAACTCTATTAGGTTTAGGGCTGCAACTATTTAAAAAAAGGATTAAATCTTCATTGTTAAAGTCATTTTTCAAGCAAAAACACCAAATGTATCTGTGTTTGAAAATTGTCTTTGTCTTATTTGATAGTGAACTGAATAACGTTAGGTGTTGGACTGCTGGTTGACCACAGCAAAATATATGAAGTGTCACCTTAGGCTTCAGGATATTGTGACTCACTATTTTATTACATTTTACAAACCAAATTATATAAAATAATTAGCTAATTAATCGGTACTGAAAATAATTGTTGGTTGCAGCCGTAGTCAGTTTAAAAAATGGGTGATGTATTTGTGGTAATAACTCTATTGAGTAACGTTAGTTAACATTTGAAGGGGAATTCCACTGCTGCAAATGTCAAAGGAAATAAATAAAGGTTTACCTGTTTAAGTTAATGATTTGCCCATCGTCAACATTTCTTTCTTTCATTGACTGATACGCTTCACGGGAGCAGATACACAAGGCAAGAACGTTCACCTGCAAGACACCAAGCAGAAAACTAACAAGTAAAGACATTACTAGCTTCCGGATAATGGCCTCTAGTGTTAAGAAGCGGAAAACAAGATGCCAACAGAATTTACCTGTTTTAAGCCAATGTGAAAACTATAAATCAGTGAACTCAGAGTTGCCGGAGACATTTCTATATGTTTTTAGTATTCACTACTCAATGTTAAGGTGAAACACATGTTTTATTATATGTACCGCATTTCTTTTAAACAATAAAAACACTTACATCCAGCATGTTCTTCCAGCCGCTGGTTTGGCCGTGTAACAGCGACTCTGGGTGAGCCAGGCCAGCGTTGTTGATGCACACATCCACTCCTTTGTGCTGATCTTTAATGGCAGCGAACATGGACAGAATCTCCTCCTCGTTGTTCAAGTCACACTTGAAAGGTACCAAAACACCACTGTGGCCTGCGCTTTGACACTCAGCTGCCAGGTTCTAAAAGAAAAAAAGAAAAAGATGTCAGACAATCTGAGTTATAGTCAAGTCGGTTGTCCACAAAACCTTCTCACTCGGCATTTAGAGGGATCTTATTTGGACATTATTTTTCTACATTTGTTTATTTGTAGATTAGGGAAAAACCTTGCACACATAAAAGCGACAGCAAGAAAAGATTTACTTTGTATTTACATGTGATGGTAATTTGAATGTCTCCTTCATGATACAGTTGTGCATTTTAGAGCAGTTGTTTTGTGGGAAAACATATTGCCTCAGGAAAACTTGAGCCAAGCCTGGAACATGTTTTACAGGTTGTTTACCAGGAAGTTGTTCAGGTGCAAAGTCATCCAGGTTTTGATGCATCTCAATTCTAAATCATATAAGTGGGATAATAAATCCCAAACAAAAGCCACACGATACCCGACCTACCACAGCTCATTTAGAAAGTTTCTGTGTGAAAGAACCTCTGTTTATGGAGGTCAATGTTTTATTTCATAAAACTTTTATGAAGTCAGCTATAAAACCATGTAGCCTATTAAACTTGTTCATTTTTGATTGAGCCACAGGAGGTTTTCAATGAAATAAACACTTGCTGCCAACACACCAAGTTGGCAGCAAGATTAGAAACAGATGAGAATGTTTATGTTTATTTATTTTTAGACCTACAGGAAAATAAGAGGCCAGTTCCTTGTATTTGTACGCATCACTTGATCACGAGAAACCTTTCTTTAAAAACATCTCTGCTCCTAGTACTAGACTCCTTGTACTAGGATGGGTTAAAAGCAGAGGCCAAATTTCACTGTGTGTGCTGTGTGCTCTGCATGTGTGACCATTAAAGAGGGTTTCATCCCTCCCTATTCTTCTTCTTCTATCAAATGTGTACGCCCCCATACTCCCTAGCCTAGGCTACATAATACTAACAACAACTTTCATATTATGTTATTATCTAATGGCTGGAGCAAAACAACTTGTGGAAAGACGTTCAAAGATAAAATGCATTTTCTACAAAATTCACTTCCAGGTCTCTCTAAAGTTATACTTCCACTTTAGCACATTATATCAACACAGTGTTTGGAAGTGTGGCTAACTAACTCACAGCTAACTTGAGCTTCGCTTGTAGTGTGGCGGTGTTGTGTACTACTCAGGTGGGCTGTAACTCATTACCTACCCCGAGACAGTGCGGTAATTCACTTTTAAGTTCAGAGCAAACGTACCTGTATTTTTTCTACGTCCCTGGCACAGCCCACCACTTTCATTCCGCACCGGACCAGCTCCTTGGCTATGGCCGCCCCGATCCCCACCGAGGCCCCGGTCACCAGGGCCACTCTGCCCCTCCAGCGGTCCATCTCTCTCGGTAAGCTGCTGTAAACACAAACCCCTTACTAAAGACAGGAGAGGGTCACCGCGCTTTGGGTGCAGAGATAGAGGCGGACAAGAACTCCTACAGCCAGGTGCTTGTGAACGCAGCACAGTGGACGTACTTCAGCTCTGCCTGCGTCATTACGTCACTGATGCGTTCAGGTGAACTGCTAACTGGAGGATTTCGAACCACAGCGTGGATTCGAGGACTTACAATAAGCAAATTGTTGCAATTTGATAGAAATAACAATCTCTGAGTTGGAAATACACTTAAATACAATGTTTCGACTGAAACGGTTGTTACTGTGCCCACAAGGAAAATCATTATTAAAGATACAGTTGGTTACTTTAACCTCAACTAACTCATACTAATAGTGTTACATATTTGTCATAAAGTGGCACAGATCCACCTGTTCGGCACCTGCAGTTTTATTGCTTGTAAAAAAGATGGTGGTAATCTGCACTTTCATACATTTGATTTAATTTTAGACTGCAACCCTCTTTATCCATGTACTGTATACATTTTCTGTACGTTTATTTTATTTACTATTTATATTTTTGAATAATGTAGTGTGTATAAAGTTTGAAATATACATATATAATTTGACTGACTTTGGCACAAAGCCCTCTCTTATCATTGCTTATCTCAATCATAGGGTACATTGTGACCTAAATTTGCACATAAAAAGATAAATGTCTATACACATTTACATGTATTGTATTAAAACTGTATGTGTACATTTATGCAACTTTTCTGACCTTTCTCTTTCTTGTGCAGTTGTGGCACATGAAATCCTTCAAATCTGTCTACCGTTTAAAACATTTAAAGTTTTAACATTTAATATAATATCCAAACATACACAAAATATGATGCACAAAAGAGAAAACAATCTGAATAATCTCAATATCAATAGATGCTGACAGATGCCTTGAAATGCAATTATGCAGGCCGATAAATACATGTAAAAAGTCCTAAACATTGTTATTCATTATTGTATACTTAAAGGTGGGGTAGGTAAGTTTGAGAAACCGGCTCGAGATACACTTTTTGTTATATTCCATGGAATGCTCTTAACATCTCGATAGCAATGAACATCTTAAGTGCTTTGACAAAAAATCCATACAAAAATGTCATCTGTGGAAGCCGTAGTACTGTAAAAAGCACGACCAATCATTTTAGCCGGCCCGGCTAAAATAACTGGATGGCCTACCTGCCTGTCAGCCTTCCATCTGTGCACAAACTTATCTCGTGCCCTCATTGGTCATGTGCACGTTTGTGTGTGTTGGAGGAGGGGCTCTGTAAGGAAGTGGCAGATTTTTTCCGGTTGTGTATTTTCAAATTCTAGCGCACTCGAGCTGGTTTCTCCAAAATTACCTACCCCACCTTTAATGCGCTGTTTGTTTTTGGCTTTGATGAGCAACATGGAACAAATGATCAACTGTCATCGACTCAGCATGATTCAATTATTGCATAAATTGTACCTGCCATTGACTTTCAAACCCAATAAACCTGGTTTTTAAACCACATCTACTGTATCACAATCAGTTAATATAAAGCTAGATATGGGTAAAGTCAGGGAACACATTGCAAGTGAAAAGACTAGTTGAAATGTCATTACATCAGACATACGGACTGAAAAGTAAAATGAGCAATACTGGAAATAGTATTACACTTGGCGAGCGGAGCATTAATCATAAAAGACGCATCAGTAACAGTAATTGTCGATAAATAACATTCAGCCTGAATTACTGATAACAGAATTCTTTACTCTAAGAAAATAAACCCTTTATAATATTAATCACGTCACCATATCTGATCAGGTGGGGTTATGTCTCAACTGTATCATTGAAGCTATGAGTTTAAGGCCAAACCCTGTGAGTAAGGGTCCATTTATATCTTGTGAATGTCAGCATTCAGATATCACTGTTTGCTGTCTATCAGTGTTCACGGGAATCAGGAGTCATAAAACTAAGGCACGCTGTGGGCGGGATTGATAGGTGGGTCAACCTGTCGTTTAACAGGCTGGTTGACCTCTGTTTCTGGGATCATCTTCCAAAAGATCAATACTCAAAGCAGGCAGACTCGGACAGATACAGTAAAGTCACAATGCTGCTTGCACCTGTTTTGTTTTTGTTTGCATCTTCTATAAGGATTGTCTCTGGGGATGGTATGTTCACCAAAAATAATTGAATTAATTTGACATTTATAAAGTAAACATAGTGTTGGTGTTTTGTTTGTGAAAGAGAAGATCACATTTTCCTCGGCTTGAGGCTTGTATTTGATTTCTTATTTCAAACTTGTTCTTGTAGATTGGTGTTATCAGTCACAAGTTACATGCAGTCACAACTGTACAGGTAAACCTCAAGACGAGCAATTCACAGTTTAAAAAAATAGGAAAAGATGCAGTAGTGGAGTTATTTTCTTCACCTATTTGCCCTCACAGGTCCAGAGGCATGGGGAATAGTTTCACAGCATTGCAACGGCAAACATCAGTCTCCGGTGAACATTGTTACAAGGAGAATGCTTCTAGATGAAAGGCTCACCTCTTTTCACTTCACTCGATACCAAGAAGCTTTTCATGGTCGCCTCTTAAACAATGGTCACTCTGGTAAGTCTTTCTGATAATTACAGATTAAGTTCAAAAAGAGTATTGGTAAGAAGTCAGTGAATGATTTTAAATCAGCTCAACAAATCTTAACTGGCTGTACGTTATCACAAGGCAACTAACACAGTTGTAAATCTTTTTTACAATGATCTTTTATGGATAAAGGGGTGGCAAAAGGATAATAACATTCAATACAAAAATATCTGAAACTGTGTGTCATCTGGTATAAAAGAAAATAACTTCCCCAAATGTTTATAGTGCAAAACAAAAAAAACAAAATAACTATTTTTGCTTGTAACCATAATTAATTCATAATATTGTGATTCATAATTCTGTGATTTTCATCGTCAAATGTTTATGTTCAGTTCAACTGGATTTACCCTCCAGTATAAAGATCAAAGGAGGAAATCTGGCCGCACAATACAAGGCAATTCAACTTCACCTGCATTGGGGCGTAGACGGAGGACCAGGGTCTGAACACACAATCGATGGAGAACAATTTCCAATGGAGGTGGGAACTACTACTGCAGCATGGAAGTGTCCCTTAATTATGTAATAAAGCCATTTTTGTTTACTATATCCAAATAAATGAAATGCTGAATTATAATATTCTATCAACAGATGCATATTGTGCACATAAAAGAAGAATACAACTCTTTATCCCAGGCTGTAAGAGACAGCACAGGCGTGGCTGTTCTTGGATTCGTCTTTGAGGTGATTTGCTTTGATAACTGTGCAGAAGAAAAAAGTAGAGATCTCATTCAAATAGAAGTTGAACATACTGTAAGTTATTTGTTGTTCTGGACCAGCATCCTTCCAGGGTTGATCCTAAACTATATTCTCCTTCAATCTTAAACTCAGCTTTGTTGGATGGATGTGAAAGATTTGCAATTCAATTTGTGTGAAAATGCTCCTTACAATGACCTCCATTAAATAACAAAAGAGAAATAATAGGCCCGAGAATCAAGCGAGGATAAAAAGTTTAACCCAAAAGACATTGTAAAACATTTTTGAATAAAACATTTTAACATTTATTTTGGATCAAATGTTCCGTCAGCATCTGTTTCATCAGACAATCTACATTTTCTTTTCTTTTGCAAAACTGTTACCCAGAACATTTAGCTTTTTTCCTTCCAGGAGTCGAAGTCTGCAAACAAGAAATTCGATCCCCTTATTAACGCTCTGAAAAACATCACACAACCCGGTGAGTGCTGACGTGGAAATGTAAGATGATTGTTCTTCAATATCTTATCATTAGCAATAGGGTTCTAAATACACCGTTCTGGGCTGAAGGGCAATTGTAATGTGATAAAATAATGCCATAAAATACATTATTATCATCTCAACAATGAATAGATTAAAAAGCTGTCACCTTGAACCTTTTTGTTGTATAACAATTAATATCTTGCTAACAGCCTTGCCTTGTTAATATTTCATTAAAAACAGGCAACAGCACGACACTGGAGGGTGTATCCCTGGAAATGTTCACACCTCCTCAGAAGAACATGACCAAGTACTTACGCTATAATGGCTCCCTCACTACACCCGACTGTGCTGAAGCTGTCGTCTGGAGCCTGTTCGAAAACACGGTTCCTCTCAGCAGAAAGCAGGTGATTAGTTTCACAATAATACATTGAAAACCTTTATCTGCAGTTTTTGAAGATGGTAAATGGACTGCATTTTCTGCTTTTTCACCTGTCTGTTGTGATTTTCGATACAGCTTGCTGCATTCTCCCACCTTCAGTTTTCTAATGGAGAGCAGATGGTCAAAACCTTCAGACCATTGCAGCCTTTGAATGGACGGCAGGTGTATTACTCAGGAGGTCATGCTGCTCTGGTTAGCACTGTGTTATTGATCATGTCAGTGCTGGTATCCTTAATGAATGAATATGTCCACTGATGATTGTCTAATACATGGAATAAAATGTACTGAATATGTACAACTAAGACTTTAAGCACTGTGTGTGATTTCTTCGGTGTAAAGACAACCTCTTACTTCAAAACATGTGTCATTAGTATTTACTTTTGTTGTCGTATACTGTTTATCAAATAATTTGTATATTTACGCTCTTAATTTGGCACGGTTGCACGGTAGCTATGTACATAACAAATGTACAGACTACGGGACTAATTTAAGGTGTTATAATAGTGCCTCTTGTGATATGTTATCTCAATAAATGTCTTATGATACTGGAAAGCTTCCTTCCTGCATGTCGTTCCTCAGTCATTGGAACTCTGAACTGTCATTTATTTCAGTTCTGAGTCTTATCAGTCATCTAATTGATGTTGTGTGTGGTAAAACGGTTCAGACTCTGATACAGACTGTTTCATCTCAGCTGTTTGTGAAACATTGTGCAAGTATTATTAAAGTTTAAGTGTGACTCCTGCATCGTAGAGCATTATTAGAAAAGTATGGTAATTATTTGGGGGGCATGCATTGTCTTAGTTACAGAGATGTCGTGACGACGTATCACATGCTGTTCTCCCCCCCATTAGATCACTGTATTGCAGTTGGTATCAGTCAGTCACCTCCACTATCATCCACTATGTGGCAGCAGCAAACAAGTCTGATATGCAGTTTGGAGCCATGATGTAAGGAATTGTTAGATGTTTGAATCTAATCTGAATATTTCGATTTTCAGACAGGCTTCCAGTTAAATTTAGGATGTGTTTTAAGTCCCTTCATATTACCTTTAAGTCACTCAATGGTCTGGGCACAAAATATATTGCAGATATTTAAATATATTGTATTAGAGAAATAGAAATGTAAATGTTTAGTTGTTTTTTTACTCAAATGTTAAAGGTTACACCTATTATCAGTAGGCTTCTTGCGTATTTGAGCATTTTGTATGGTCTGCACGTTGTTTGTTGTCAGCTGTGTGTGTGTTGAAGAAGGATTAGCGCTCTCTCACACTCTTGCTAACCTTGTATTTTTTGGACATGACAACATTAAGTTCTTCTTGTGTCTTAAACAATATCTGCTTTTTATTTGGACGTTTAGCATCAGATCTCTTCTCTTTAAAAAAATACTGTACTGTATATGGGTGTATTTCAGTGTCTGAGGGTTTCTGGTGGTCTGCAGAGTTCTGGTGACCGTGACCCCCACCCATGAGTGAGAAGCCCTTACTTCCTGCTGGAGTAACAAAGAAAATAACTAAAGGCAGTAGACACAGGGAAGGCCATGCCAAAAAGTCATCAGTCCAATGCAGCTACACATCATTTCTTTAAAAGAAACGCAAGGTGTAATTGCACAACCATAAAATAAATAGTACATGCAGAAAGAATTCTGACTGCCCCCTTCAACAAATATATTCCAAATATACATTTTTACTTTTGGGTAGACTTACAGAGCCAGCAAATAAATGGTATCTTATTCAGGGGAAGTAAAATGCAGTTACATTTATAATTTGGGCCATTTTAAAGAAATCACCTGTTTGGAGTCACACGTTTGATAGACTCATCATAACTGTTCAAAATGTTTACATTTGAATGGTTTAAATTGGATTTGTTGTAGGCAATACACATACAAAACTTAAACTGCAGCCACCAACCCCTGTCTGGGAGCAATTAGTGTAAACATAGATAAAACATAATTCAATCAGTCCGAAGCAGAGTCTTCGGAGGACAATACCTGCAGCTGTCATTAGATCATTCACTTGTTTTTGGCACCATCACTATTCAAACCATCGTAAATACTCAAGGAGCTGACTTTGGATTTAATCCCATGTTGTACAGGAATAGATATCGGATGCAAACACAGCCTCTGGCACAGCAGTGCTGAGATAATCTGCAGGGTGCACAGTCATGCTCGGCTGCTGCAGAGGGTCAGCCTGTTTGTTGTTGGACGACATATAAGGACTAGTTTTCACATATTGTAATCTTTGTGAGGGTACATGTGTTGCTTTACAGTAAATCATTTAGCATCTGATTTTGTGCAGCAAAATAAACTTCTTGTCAACTCCTGCACTTGCAACCTCTTTTTTTTAAAGTCTGATACATTACTGCCTTGCTTGTCTTTTCTTTTTTACTTTTCTCACAAGCACCTCCTTTCTCGGTTTGTGCGTGCCACCCATCCCCCACTTCCTCTTATTTCTCTTGGTGTGACTCTGAGGTTTGGGTTGTCGTGACAACAGAGGACACAGGCCCGTCTCTATTCTATTTGCAAAGTTTCTGTTGTTGCAAGCGTATTGCACATTTGCTGCTGGGATGGGGAAGAACCTCTCACCACCACCACCCCCTCCCACACCTTGTCAGAAACACGCAGGCGTGAATGAGTTCTCAGAAATAAAATCGAGATAAGAATCTCTTCCTGTATCTATAGTAAGAGACTTTTAGCCTTGCATGACTGTAAAAGATAGACTAATTGAAGAACAGTGCTAATGGTCTGCCGCATCTCAAGCCCCTCTCCAAGTGTGCATTTAATTGTTTAGGTTTTATGTTTCTGTCTTTTATTTTAAGTTTATTGTATTGTTGCATTGTTGGAGGAGCCGTAGATTTAGGATTTGCATTGCCAAAACTACACTGTAGCTATAGTGCATATGACAATAAAGCTTTTAAATCTTTGAATCTTTGGAATCTTTAATGGCACAATAATCGGTCTGAAAACATATGCAATTAACATCTCTAAAATAAACTCACTTTGTGAATAATGTGCTATTAATCTTGATTTACTTTGGACTTGTATAATTATATTTGGTCTGGGAACATGCCTCAATGCTGCACCACTACAAAGTGTAATTTCGTGAGATTATTCAAACACATCCACATTCATTATAACTTGGATACATTTTTCTGCTTTAGTGTCTGACTTCTCTCTTAAAAGCAGGTGTCAACTCTTAACTGCATGTCCTTAAAAGGGATGAGTTAACGCTCGGCATCAGTGGTGAAGTCTGCAGCTTGAAAGGCGTAGGTTTTTAATTTGCATGCGTGTATGTGTGTGTGTGTGTGTGTGTGTGTGTGTGTGTGTGTGTGTGTGTGTGTGTGTGTGTGTGTGGGTGTGTGTGTGTGTGTGTGTGTGTGTGTGTGTGTGTGTGTGTGTGTGTGTGTGTGTGTGTGTGTGTGTGGGTGTGTGGGTGTGTGTGTGTGTGTGTGCAGATGTTGAAAGTAACTAAGTAGACTTATAAACTCTTTTTATTAAATACAATTGTTCAATTTCCAAGGTGCTATTACTTTTAGAAAATCGGACTTTCAGAAGGTTATAGGGAGATCCTACATGTATTACTATGTAATTGTATTTTGATATTCACTATATAATTGGTTATGGACCTACCCCGAGCAGCGACAGGCTCATAATCAAAATATATAAATAATTATTTCTCATAAACATTAAAACATTTGTAGATTTTTTAAACAAATGATTACTTATTTCAACGGAAGGCGCATGTTCACATACTTATATACATGTTGAAATACTTTTCCCACAACCATCTTTGTGTGTGTGTGTGTGTGTGTGTGTGTGCGTGCGTGCGTGCGTGCATGCGTGCGTGTGTGTGTGTGTGTGTGTGTGTGTGAGACACTGTTTCCTGTTGTAACCACGTGGCTCAGACAGGGTTAATAAATAGATCAAGTTCACTTCTGTTTTTCTTTCTTCTGAGGAGTCCAAATGCTGGTAAGACCCTGACCGCGTGTGACTTGACTTGGTTTTATTTTTTGTATCTCTGTAATAATGCATTCTGTAATATAAATGCATCATAATATTTGAGACTTAATACTAACATTATTTTTCTATATAAACGTTTCTTTGAGTCCATTTGTTTTCTTGTTTTTCAGTTATAAAATGATGTTAGAGAATGTGCTTGTGTTGAATATAATGTTTGAGAACTTGCCTTTACTCAACCCATCATGTCTTGAGTGTTTGCTTTGGATCGACCAGAAGCTACTGATGTACAGTGTTGTCACCCATAAAGTAGAAAGCACTACTAAACGTCATTACACAGTGTAGTGTTTCCTACTTTATGGATGAGTATACTGTTGGCTGCAAAGGAATGTACAAGAAGAAACCAACGGACTCTGCGTGAAAGATTTGTAAAACTTGCCACCATGACCACCTGCTAAATGTGTCTGTTGCTTTTGTCAAGTAATTTTTAGGATAATAGTGCATGTTTACAACCTGTTACAATAGGAAATGACTCAAATCAATGTAGTAAAAAAAAGATACAACTACAAACAAGTAGCTGAGATCTTTTTATTTAATTTATTTTTAAAATAAAGCATATGAGCATTGTACAAAATCAAGACAGCTTATTTTCAGTTTCTGCTTCACAGTTCTTACATTGATAACATAAATATATTTGTATACAAACATAGATATTTTCGATAAAAACTAAAAGCCAATAATAGAAAAGATAGAAACAGGGAATAAGGCAAACATGGCTACTATATAAATACTGTACACTCTTGTCTTCAAATCAACTGAGAATAAATGTGTATTATTAAGGCTAATATAATATATAATGTATATTGCCATCAGATATGTAATTATAATTACATTTACAGATATACATGTATATAAACATTTATTTCTATAATACTCTTGGCTTATTTTGGGAAAGTGCATAAAGTTAAAGCAAAGTGAATGTAGGCAGATCAAAATATAATGTGAATAAAGATTTGTTTCATTTTTTCAAATGCATTTCATTTGTATTTTTCTGTTCTTTTTTCAGCAAATGATTTGTCATTTTTGTTTGCCAATAAATCAATTATCTGAAAATTGTTAAGACAGGAACTCTTCCCTTGTTCATGTAACATCTTGATCAATCATTTAAATATTAACCTAATAAAGCAAATCATAGAAGCAGTTGCATTGGTATACTATAACAAAACTGCTAAATTCTCAATGTGTTTGACACTTGGTAAGATCTTGGTGTGACCTTTACTATTAATTCCATGGTAGTGGCTGCAAGTAGTTTGAAGGAACCAAACCTCGTCGGCCGTGCAGGTCTCCCTAAAATTGAGATTAAAGTTGAAGTTGTGTCCACAAGTCAGTGCAATAACTAATCAATCAAATACATCATTTTATTTCAATTGTAGAGTTGACACTCACAGGGTAAAATCCATCTTGGTCCATGTCACCTAACACGTTTATGATGTCTCCAGAACGAAAGCCAAGCTCATCCTTTGAGAGACAAAAATAGTTTTGAAACATCACCACAAACCACGCTGTTATTTGAAACAACAGATGACCAGAATTAGCAGAAACACAATGTAGCTCATGTGTCATTGTAGCGCTTACTTCACTGTCTAGGTTAGGGGAACTTTCCCACGGATCGTAGTCAAATAGGGCCACCATTCGTCGAACAACCACATCATCAGAGATAGTGGCTACTTCGCTCATATCCGGGTTAAAACACATACCTGAGAGGCAAAATACACAAAAAACTCGTATGAATTCTTTTTTTTAATTGCACGTTTCTAGAGATCATCAAATCTCCAAAAAATAACAGCTAAAAAGCTGACACTCTTTGAAGTAAGGGCAGAAGAAATGATTAGTGCGGTGTTTCATTCATAATGTTATAATATACACCGATGATATCTTGTCTGTTGCAGTATGTTTGTATTTTTTGTAACTTCCTCCAGGTACACACATACAGCTCAGTGTAAACACAACTATGTTTTGTTATACTACATCTGTGTTAGTGTTCTGCAGGAACAGAGGGTTTATACCTGAGTGGTCCATGGGGAGGAATCCCTGCTGCATGAGTAGATGCTTCAGGTACTCATCATCCACTGGGACTTCAGCCACCATGTTGCTTGGCACATAACCGGAGAGACCCCCGGACTCACCACGATAGAAACCATCAGAGTCTATGTCTCCAAACACCTGATACATGCATGCAGATGTATTACTTTATTTTAGTTATATGGGGGATTTAAGGGATATCTGCATGTTGCAGCAGTCAGTGGATTGAGTGAAAATTCAAATCAATCAGCGAATTAAATCAAAAGGTGACAGGATATTAGAAAAAAGCTGAGATCTCTGCAGCCTCAGCTGAATGTAGCACAAACAGGAAACACCATCACGCAGCCTTTCAACTAATGAGGTGAGGAAATACATACAAGCTAAACATACCAGCACACTTGCTGAGCAGCAAATAACATTTATACACCTTTTCACCTGCTCTTCTTCTCAAGATCAACATCCAGTTGCAAAAGTAAAGAGATCACTTGGTTCTTACCTTGATTAACTGGCCTGGCACAAAAGGCAGCTCCTCTGCAGCCATCTCATAGTTGGGGGACATTGCAGCAGGGTTGTATGGGTAAAGTGCCACAAAGAGTCTGACGGAGGGCATTGGCACCTGGCTCGCAGTCGCAAGCTCCCATTGTGTGACTTCTTCCGGAGTAAGAATCCTCACTTTATCTGGGAATATCAAAACATCCAACTCTCGCCTGGTCTCCATTGACAGCAGCGAGAGCGCTCGACTGTCCCCGTGGCAGGCAGGTGACCGCTGTGGACAGAGGACCTCTCCTTCACTTATGCTAATGTAATGTAACTAAGCTAATCAGGACGAACAGTAATCCTCTTTGGAGAAGTGGAGAGATCCCTTAGCTTAGCACTGCTTGTTGCATTATAAGACTGTACAACACACATAATGGAAGTAATTGTTTGCAAAATAAACTATTGTGTTATTAGGCTATTATTAGGTTATTGGACTGTTTTTTGCTTTAAAAAACTCTGGTATTACAGACCTGACTTTTGCATCTCTGCAGTGGTCAAAACAGAATACCACTCAATACAATAAATCAATAAACAATTGCTCTGGTTGTAGCCATGTCAGTATATTATCCATATTACTTTAAACCAAATGAAATGATAAAGTGTACAGAGTTAGTATCTAACTCCTCCTACTTGACCCAGTTTACACGTCACTAGTCACGCTTGCTCCCTTGACCTCTGGTCAGGTCAGTAGGTGATAATCTTCTCCTGCAGGCCAGCGGATGGTAAAGGAAATAGAGGGAGAACACTGACAACAACATGCTCTATTTTGTCACCAGAGTTTTGTGATTAGACACCCTTAGAAAGGATGTCGGTTTCATTCATTCATATTTTAACAAAATTACACACCCTCAGCCCTAATATTTTAGCTTTTTACCAGGACAAAACGAATAGTCATGTGTGATGTTTTTAAATACTTTTGCCAAAATAATTAAAATGTCGCTACATTAACACATTTAAAGATGTGCAAAATGGCTACACACCCCCACAACCCCCTTTCCTAAAGCAGAAAGCCCCATGAAACAAGGCTAAAAGCAAACGTAAAGAAGAAGTTTTTCTGTTCCGCTTGAACATGGCTTGTTTCCTTGCTAGTGTCCCTAAGCCATCAATCCAAGTTTTACTGCCTCACCAAAAATATAACAAATAACATATCTTTTACAATTATGAGCTAAAATAAATATTTCATACTTCTACAGTTCCACTTTTAAAATCAGGCTTTGAACACATTTTAGAAAGTAGTCTTCCAAATCAAACACCAGACAAAGGCTGGCCACTCATGCAGGTGGCCTCGTGCTAGACTGTTATTTTATATCATGTCTGTTATGAAATACAGACATGATATCACACTCTCACACACTTTCCCTTCAATGTTTAACCAGAAGATGGGGCTGTGAACTAATGTTTATCCCTCTGCTTTAAGTAACACATATTGCTAGTTAGCTTAAGACTCCTCGCATAAACCAGGGTGAAATAATTGAAAGTACTGTTTCACACTGCAGTGACTGACGTTCAAGATGCAGTGATATGAAGCCTCTGCCTTTGATAAGCACTGTCTGCTCTCAGTATGCATGCTTGGAAAATAGCTGCACAAATCCAGCCTCTTCAGCAGAGTTTTCCCTTTGCATCGCTCGTATGGCATGGAGGACAGGAAGTGCTGTCTCAGATTACAGCTCAGGGACGCCCTGTGAGCTGCAAACATGATGATGTCATGAATTAAAGAAAATACATTTAAAAAGTCAGAAAACATGGGGTATCTAGCCAGAATATGTGAAATGTAACCTATACAATTTTAAATAAGCTAATAAAATGGGTGAAGAGGTGTGTCATTATGTCTGTAAAAAATAACCTAGCCATTTCATTCGATTCAAATCTTTACATTAAAAATGTTTCTGGGAAAGGAAGGGGATAAAATAAGAAGTATTTTTCTTATCAAACTGGGAGCCAAATGAGTTTTACCTCTACTAAATGAATAATGGCCACTGAATTTGATGACCGCAATGTTTTTATGTTAGAATAACATTCCAATAACAATTTGTTTAGCAGAGCTCTTTGCTGGCCACTGAAAAAAACCCAAATGTAGACATTAGCAACCGTGCTATGAAGAAAATCCTTGCCAAGTGTGGCCCATATGGCAAGATTTAAGAAATAATGAAAGAAGACACAGAAAAGCTAATAACATCAAATCCAACACAATTTCTCAAATCATGAACATTTCTTCCAAGCTTGCTTTCAGGACCTCCACCTGTCACCAGGAGGATTAGCCCACCAAAGCCCAACTCATAAAGCTGTATTTGTGCCGGTTTGCCTAAGACCAAATGTCATTTTATGATCAGTCCAAGAACACAAGGTGTCTGACCCGCTGGTTCGAGGTCAGCCAGGCTCACTCTCCAGGACCGTGAGGAACTCAGTCTGTGAGAGCCAGCAGGAGTTATTGACTACACAAACGTAGTCAATAACTCCTTGTGTACGGTCGGCCCAAGAGTTTAATTTCCACTTGGGACTAGATGGTTATTGAAATGTAGAATGTCCTATTTTCATACGATATCAGCCTCTTACTGTCCAGCTGCCACTCTCATGATAAGAGCAGATCTGAGAAGTCCACTGAAGGAACATACAGAATGACTTGAAAGGGTGTATAACTTGTTTCTACATAATAGACTTTACAGTTGTAGAAATCCATTTTATGAATCTTACCCTTTGTCATGGGTCCTGGAAGGTATTACACAAGTAATATTATAGTCCCCGAACTGCCCTTCATCACACACACACACACACACACACACACACACACACACACACACACACACACACACACACACACACACACACACACACACACACACACACACACACACACACACACACACACACACACACACACACACACACACACACACACACACACACACACACACACACACACACACACACACACACAAGCAGAAAGAGGCATTTGAGCCATTATCTCATATGAACTCAAACAATATCTGTATTATCAGGTCTTTCGTTTCCCCTATCTTGGTCCCTCTAGTTAAATCTAGCTGGCAGGATAAGGTCGGATGGATGTCCAGTCGAGGATTCAGACAAATGAATTTTTACCAGTTTTCACATGCAGCACGCTCATGTAGCTCAACATGGGCCCAACGGCTCATGCTGCCCAATCAGCGGACCCCCACAGTGAGACCCTGTATTATACCCAGACCACACCTTAATCAATCAGTTTTCACAGGCACCAGAGGACTTCATTTCCCACAAGGCCTTTACCCCAGCTGCTCCCATCCATCCCTATACGCCTGTACTTCCCTTGTATGGAGTGTTACATCATTGGCACAGACACCCACCTTCCTGACTGATGACGCAGCCGAGGGAGAGAGTGAGGAGGGGTGAGGGAGGGAGAGAGGAGAGGGTGTCCCGTCTGCACGGAGCACAGACAGACAGCAGGGAACAGCTGCAGCATTAGGTTAGCGTAGGATTTCACTGCATTGCGATTTCAAATATCAATCATTTCATCCCCAAAACTCAAGTAGAGCAGCTCGACTAAGCAACCAAACATCATTTAAACATGGTTGATCGCGAGCAGCTGGTGCAGAAAGCCAGGCTGGCTGAACAGGCTGAGAGATATGATGATATGGCAGCTGCAATGAAATCGGTAAGTTAATTCAAAAATTAAAACATAATGATTATTATTTGTGTGAATAATGTGCTGCTTTATTTGTGTAATCCCGCAATCTCGACTGTCTGAGGGATTGCACTGCTTCCTTGATATTACCTGCGCTCCAATTCAGAGGACAAATACATATTTTATTGTTTTATTGTCTTGTTAATTGATTGACAGATCAGCCTTTTTTTCTGAGTCTAGTCCAAATCGTCTGCTCCTTGGGCGGTGCCTGTCTGTCGGGCCGTTCAATGAAGGGCTATACTGTAGGGCTCCAATGAAATGCACACAGGCCTGAGTTTGATCTCTCAGTTTATTCGAGCCTCTTATCATATAATGGCTGTGCTCTATTGCATTTTCTGCGTCCCCCCTTGCTTTTACCACCCCACCTCCCCTTCCTCCATTATGCCTAATTTATAAAAGCTTCTGCTGCTGGGAGCCATGTGAGGTTGCTCGGAATCTTTTTTACTGCCTCCTCCTCCTCCTAATCTTCCTCCTCTCCTCTCTTTGAAACATTCATTAAAAATAATATGTATTATCAAAATCTGCTCATCTGTCATACTGTATCCAAGGTTTAGAGGCCGAAAGAGCGTTTGAACTGCTCTTTCCTACACAAACGTAGGAGGCAGCAGAATCTCTCTCATCAGATTTGATTGTGGGCTTTGTTTTCTCCTCTCACTTTATTTCCCATGAATGTGCATTCTCTGTCTCTGTGTCCGCCTACTCTTGAGCAGCAATTTGAAGGCATTTGGGGTAAATGACTGCTCAGGTGTAATATTTGATGAAAAGAGGATCCTCACAAGATCTTGCTCAGCTCTTTTTGGCCGTTGAGGACAGAACCTTTGGTCCGCTCTTCTTTTTTTCTGAAAGAAACAGATTTCCCAGTGGGTTAAAAAGAAAAAAAACTGCTGTGTCACACCAGCTCATAATCAAACCTAGCATCCCGGGAGTCTTAGCCGGGAGCCCTTATGAGCTCACATGCCGATTCAAATTATCATAGGGCATTTAAAGGAGGAAACATTTTCCTGATGTCTCTCGGGAGGGATGGAGCGAGCCACTACGGATCATTTGTCATCGGGGGTTTCTGGTTTCAGGAGGTGGGAATAAGTGTGTGTGCAGGAAGGGATTCCTTTCCCTTTAAACAATCTGCCATGTCAGTGCGGTCCAAACCAGGCCCGTTTGGGTGTGTACTCTCCTTCTCCAATCAAAGGGAATCCCTTCCCATAACAGCCAGAAAATACAATATGACATAGAACATATACATGCTTTGTTCTCATCATAACAGCCTTTTATGCAGTTTTCAGATTTATTTTCTCAGTATTGTTTCCTTTAAAAAAAAAAAAAAAGTCTATGAATATGTCAAGGAAGAGTTTTTCAGGAAAAAGATAGCTTAGTCTTTTGTTCAACCTAAGCTACAAATGTCTCTCTCCGTATGCTGGATTTTAATTATTAATCTGATTTAGGCCATTCAAAGGTTTCTTCTCCAATTAAATAACCCTGAGTCATGTGGCCTCTTTAAAGCCATATCATCTCTTTAAAACCACCCAACTATCAGAACCATCTCTCAAAATCTAAATTTGACAGTCAAACTCAGAGTGATGTCACAGCGTTGAGCTTGAGACAGGTAAAAAGGTCAGTTTGAGTCGGAGATAAGGTCACTGGGACACGTGAACCGCCTGTGCAGTGATGGTTTTCACTTACAGTGCAGCTGCCCGGAGTGCTCGTGGGAACATTTTGGCCATCTCCAACCCTCCTTCCTCCCCTTTCCTTTCCCAACCCCCCACTGCCGTCGACTATCTTGAATATTGTTTCTCCCTAAGTAGCAGTAGCTGTGCATGAGGCAACTGGAGCTATTGCTGCACTGAATGAATGGATTAGTATGGAGACTGGAAGTTGCACATTATAATATTGTTCACCTTCTGTGCTGTGAACTGCTCTGTTAGTCCAGAGTCATTCACCTAAAAGTTTTTAGGGAGTATATTTTCTCTCCATTTGTATGCCTTTGATGCTGACAAACATACATGAATGAAAGGAAATGTAACAAATGTCCAGGCTTGATCAGGACACATTGCAGTTCATGGTCCGCATGTTCAAACCCAAACCACAATACAGAGGCAACCCTCAATGTGGCATAATAAAATTGCCCAATTCTTTCCCGATCTACAATCTGAAACCAAAAGTAATTAATGTTACAATGATTTTAAACAAAGAAAAGCAAGAGGTCCCAACTTTTAAGAAACTGTAACTATGAAAAGAAAGCCCTTTTTAAAATAGAAATGCTGCAAACTCAAGTAATAACCATAGATTTTCATGGATTATATGTTCTCACGTCCTTTTTGTACAATGTTCATGCAGTGGGGTGCTAATAAAGGCTTGTGCCCTGCAGCTGGTTTAATGCTTTATTTTCTCCTTCTTCCAGGTGACAGAGCTGAACGAGGCCCTGTCCAACGAGGAGAGGAACCTCTTGTCTGTGGCCTACAAGAATGTGGTCGGGGCCCGTCGCTCCTCCTGGAGGGTGATCTCCAGCATCGAGCAGAAGACCTCGGCCGACGGCAATGAGAAGAAGATTGAGATGGTGAGGGCCTACAGGGAGAAGATCGAGAAAGAGCTGGAGGCCGTGTGCCAAGACGTGCTCAACCTTCTGGACAACTTCCTGATCAAGAACTGCAACGAGACTCAGCATGAGAGCAAGGTGTTCTACCTGAAGATGAAGGGCGACTACTACCGGTACCTGGCCGAGGTGGCCACGGGAGAGAAGAGGGCCACCGTGGTCGAGTCGTCGGAGAAGGCCTACAACGAGGCTCATGAGATCAGCAAGGAGCACATGCAGCCCACCCACCCCATCCGCCTGGGCTTAGCTCTCAACTACTCAGTGTTTTACTACGAGATCCAGAACGCCCCCGAGCAGGCCTGCCACCTGGCCAAGACCGCCTTCGATGACGCCATCGCCGAGCTGGACACCCTCAACGAGGACTCCTACAAAGACTCCACTCTCATCATGCAGCTGCTCCGAGACAACTTGACACTGTGGACAAGTGACCAGCAGGATGACGAGGGCGGTGAGGGCAACAATTAAAGCGAAACCACACTTCGACAAAAAATATATATGAAGGGCCGGTGGACTTTGGCAGCCGCTTTTGCCGATGATACTACCGCAGCAGCAGTTCTTTATTTTTCCATGTGTTAAAAGAAAAGAATCAAAAGAGAGGTGAGAGTGGAGGTTAAATCTTAGTTTAAATATATATAGAAATATATATACAGTTGAAAGGGGCCTCCTTCTTCTTGGTTTTCTCTTTGACATTTGCCAAAACCACTGATATGTCAGTCAATCAGCCTGAAGTGGTTGTTGTTGGATTGAAATGGCAGCCTCACACTGGCATAAGAACTGATCTTGTTCTGTCGAGACAAGCTGCTTAGGTTTTTGCGTGATAGAGATGAGTCACTTGAGAGAGAAAATGCTTGAATGGGAATGTCTCACAAAACTAGTTTGCAATGGTTCCAGTACTAAGTCTAATTTCAGAAAGGGCCCTAGAAGCTATTGATGTTCACACTCACACACACACTACAGGAAAACAGAACGTTTTAAACCAAATAAATCCCCCTAGATTTGAATTATTTAATAAGATGGGAGTGAAAATTAAGATTTAATAGTAAACATTGATTCCCTTATTTTGAGTGCAGATCAGTCTGTTATGTCACTGGAACCATAGAATATTTTGGAGGTGAAGATTACAAAAGGCAGAGACTTAACAATATAAAAAAATGAAGAAAAAATACAATTAAAAGCAGCTTCAGAGTTTGTGGTTTACTTCTGTGTTTGTTTTATTAAATGCACTTGCCTACTATACTGTTTCTTCAGTGTAACATGATGACAACAATAATATCGATTATTCAATATTGTGCATGCTGGTGATGTATTTATATACAGTAGCTTGACTTTATTAACTTATACTGTGGGTGTTAAGTATTCATATGATTAAGAAAAACAGGCTTTGTCTGATGTTGATTTTTTATTTATATCGTTTTGTTATGGTTTTTTTATTTGCTATACCAAAATGGTGATCGTAAAAATTTACCTGTAATGGGCGTTGCTATAGTGACATGCAATATGTGTATTTAATTTGTTACTGAAAGAAAAAAAAATAGGAAGATAAAATCTCACCAGCGATCACTTAATCTTACCAACTGGTGTTTGTCACATTGAAGTATGATTATGATATATTTTGTTCTTTGAACAGTAATTAAGTAATTTTTTCTGTCATGCTATCCAGTTTTATGATGTTGAAGTATTCAGGCTCAATGTTTCTGTTTTGAATTCACAAACATGGACCATATTTTAGTTCTGCCAGTTTAGATTTTTGTTTGTCAGTTTGTTTTTATACCTTTTAGCTGTTCCTGAGTGACAAAATATCTTGAATGTGAGTCATTATGTAGCAGTTGCACAAGAACCGAAATAATAGCTATGATAATAAAAAAGAATATGACTAAATTATACCTGCACCATATGGTCTAGTGTATTGTTGTATTGTCACCCATGAGAAAACATCTGTTTCATAGAGGAGAATGTTTTAACTATTTGTTTTGTGCCCTGAGTACAGTATGTGCTTTCTTTTTGTGCCTGTTTCATTATTTAATATGCCTCATTAGCAAGTTCAGGAAAAGAAAAAAATATATTTATGCCAGTAAGTTCCTGCAAGCATGTCTGCAAGATGTAGTATTTTTCTCACTAATACGTGTGTCTGACGGTACTGCTACAGCACATAGATATATGAATATTAAAACACAAATGCACTAAAACAGTCACAGGGAAAGCATAGGCAATTCAATAGAATTGGTTGATGATTAGCAAATGTTATAATTAATGTATGAAGAAGCTGCTCAAGAGCACAGAAAGCTGCTGAACAGATGTATCTTCATAATGCTGCTACTTCTATAGATTATTACATTAATATATTCATACAGATGGCAGTTCTTGGGACTTTATTTTTGCGAATAGATAGCAGTTTTATCAGATTTATATTTTTAATCTGAGGTGTGTTGTCTTAAGAGAGAAACCAAAAGCCTTAAGGTCCGTCACACAACCTCGTTCATGTATGCCAATTATGTCACTATCATGAGTCAGCCTCCATGAGCTCAAACTGTATGTCACAGCTGCTTTGATTTATTTTTAACATAGTATAAAGTTGATGTTCTCCAAGGCTCCCCACACAGATAGCATGAAAACCTGATGCAACACACAGCCTATGATTATTGTAATGGAGTCAATTCATTCATTAATATGTTTAACATTAATCTTTCTCATTTCTTTGTTAGAATATTTTTGAAACTATCACCCATTGCCAAGAATACATGCATTGTGTTCCTTTTGAATTAGTTTGTTTTCTTTCCCCTGTGGTTTGCGTTTATTTTAAAGTTGTTATTATTTTTAATGTTGGTTCCTTTTCTTTCTGCTGTGACATGAAAGTATACAAATACAAGGAATGACAAGAAAATAATTCAAATTGAATCACAAATTTGATTTTAGAGTATCCGGTCTGCTGAATACTAGCGAGGGGGGTTTAGGGATACAAACTGTATGCTCTGAAGAATTTTTGGTTGCCATCTGTTGCCCATTAAAGTTATTTGTTTATCGGTATTATTCTTTATTTCCATTTCTCTCTGTCACATAGCCATTTGCAGTCATACATTCATTTATTTTCACTCTGAGATTCCTTCAACAGATTTCCGTTGAGTTTTACTGTCCAAGGTCAACATGACCTCATGTAACCCCGCATACCAGGTGTGTGTGCATCCTTATCTGGATGTGTGTGTGTGTTCAGCTTAAGCCTGCACCATTGCATGTGATGAGTGTGAGTGGGTGAATTTATGAGATGGAGTCTGTATTAGCTGCAATGCAGAGACACCAGCACACACAAGAACAACAGTGTGTCTTAAATGAGGCTCTTTTTTTAAGTCTGTCTTACTGATCATTAACTCAATTAGACATGGATCAAAAAAACGTTGCTTTAAAAAGACAGCAGGTGCTGCAATAAAACTAAATCCTGCATCTCATAATGGACAATAGCAGAATTTGCATTTCTTAGGCTTTTTGAATAACATGCAAGTGGCATTTTTACACATGAACGATAGTTTAATCTGCGTAAATATACATATCTGTGTTTCCAACTGAAGCTGTATGGCAAGCTGCTGGATCACCCACCCTCAGACTGCAGCCTCCTGCTGCAGCTTGCTGCACTGAACCTTTCATGAGATGAAATTCTGTGCTTTGAAAGGTCCTCCTCGCCAGCCAATCGCTGACAGGCTCTCTCTCTGCATCCTCCAATCCTCTCTCTGTTGCTAGGGCTATAATAAGTATCCCACTATTAGCCCGGCTCCTTGCTGCACTGCTCAGACACCTATTGCATCCTGTAAGAAGAAAAAAAGAAGAAAGCTCAAAGCACACAGGAGGCATTAGGATTCCGCACCAACCTATCTATCCAGCCTGTGTTTTAATGCACTGCTACACTGTCAGGGACATAGGTGTCATTACTGGTGTCAAATGTTGATCACTTTATACATCGTAAAACAAATGGTTGCCTACTGATAGACATGTGATGGAATCTCAAATACATTGAGCATGCTTAATGACACATCATGTCAAATTAGAGCAAACTAAACACAAAGAGTATAAATACGACTCTTTGCATAAAACAGACCACACGGAATGTTACATTCATTTTAATTGGTTGAATTACATCCCTGGAGAAGATAACGCTTTAAAGGTTACATCTACAGGATGCAGACAACAGAAAATGGTTCAAGCATGCTTCACTTCCACTTGCTCTGCCTGATCACTTTCATCACATGAAGCACTCTTTCCCTGAGGGGAGGCCTGGATGACAGCGAGATCATAGAGCTCATACATTATGTCACACAAAGGCGAATGCTAAATCACTACACCGAATTCCTTGTCAGCATTTGAGACGGCCACTATGACGCCACTATCAGCAGTGTTTAATAAAAAAATGTCTTGATATGAAAGAATCCTTGATGATTCAAAATAAAATGAGGAAGCCAGGTGTATAGATGAAACTGGTAGGTTATTTTCGTCCTCCCTGAATTCAAGTTTCTAGAAAGGTAGTTGTGTACACGTCCTTCTCTTTTTGGCTCAGGTGGAGGATGATGGATTAAATGAAGGAAAAATGGGGAGTGGGTTTAAAATGGGCTAGATTTAAAGAAATAGCTAGACCTTTTGGGAAACGATTAGTTATACTAAGATGATACAATCGATAGACTACCACTCTATGCAGAGATGAATAAATTCAATATTCCTGAAAACTCCAAGCTATTCCTTAAGGCTTCCCAAATAAATATTGGACTGAAAAAAGGCAATGATTCAACTTTGCCATCTGTCTGATGAGGAGTCAAAACTATCAGTCCAAAAGAAGTTTGGTAGCTTAAAATCCAGACTGCAGATACCTAACTTTCCAACTTGCATAATTGCCTCGGGTGAGACAGGCTTTTTTTCTTGGTTATTTTAGACTTTATTAAATGGCAAAACCATGTTTTTAGTCATGCTAACAATGTGGAGCTAGGGTTGGCAATGTTAGAAGTAACCATAGTCATGACTATTAAACCTTATCTTTTCCTTTTCCAGACATTTTTGTTTTTGAGTGACATACCATAGCAAACTATTGGATGCATTTTGCTAATGCTAATCATCATACTGTTAGCATGCCAACACCCTTAACTAAGATGCTGATAACATTATACCCGCTAAACATCAGCATGTTAACATTGTCACTGTAAGCATGTAGCATGCTTACGTTAGCATTACGCTTAAAGCACCACTGCTAGCAGCTGCTAGCAAGGCTGTAAACTATAAGTCTTGTTCCAATCCAATACAGGCCTTAACAAAACATATTTTACTTCCTAAATACAGATTACCTGTTTTTTAAAGTGCTTGTTTGCTTTTCTTCATTAGGCAGAGAGGTCAGTCATTTCTGTCAAGAGGTCATTACAAGGTCTGCACTTTGTTGTTGTGTATTGATTTCCTTTGCCTCCATGCTGAATGCAGCTTTTCTTGCTATCTACAAATTCCTGCACTGAAAGGCATTTAACCTCCTGTGGCTTGGGCGTCTCACTGCCGTTGTTCAGCCATTAATCACCGAGCAAACCGCATGGCTGTCATGGGTAGTTTTTGGGCTGAAGTGGCAGCTCTGAGGACTGCTTAAACAAACAGGAACATGAAGTTTGACTCACAAATCATTAAAATATTTTGTCTAATTTCAGAACAGGATGAACAAATAGGATGGCTTCGTTAGTTTGGAGTCATGGAGGTGACACATGACAGCTTGTGACCAATAGAAACATTATATTGGTCCAACAATTAATTCAATCACTAGGCCTATTCTTCAGTACTGAGAAGGAGATTATACTTTTCTGAGTCACACAGATACTGATAAAACAGACAGGCACGGTGCATTTAAAAAAGTTTATGATCTGCCTCAACGTGATCTGCACCTCAAAGATGCAAAGAAGAAGATTGTTGTACAGCTACACCAACCCATTAGAAGGGGGAAGGAGAGAGAAGAGAGAGATGGAGGAGGAAGAGGGGACCGATGTAGAAGCAGAGAACAGAGACAGATCTATAAATAGGCCTCCCTGCAGCCTGTGTGTAGACAGTGAGTAGACCAGAGACATCAATGTGACAGCAACTGCACTAAAGAGACTATCCGCCTGTGTGTGGATGGTGAGAGTTGATATCATCACTTAATGGAGGCTGATCTATCAGTTTTATCTCCAGCTGAGCAAACACACAACATGACATCAAATAATACAAAAACACAAATAATCAGGTCCAATATCTACTGTGTTTTTGAAAAGTTCAATACACTGTGTTATATTTTTATGTTTTTAAGTTCTGATGGGACAAAGAGCACTGCTGCTGACTCTTCAGGCACAAAGACAGCTGTTATGCATGACTGCTGCAAAATGAATTATTCAAGCCAACATTTAGACTTTGTATTATTTATCAAAAGTGCTTTAGCTGGAGGTTTTAGAGACTATTTTAAGGGGGCACATGTCCCAAAACATTGCAAGATACATTGTATCTGATAGGCAGTGAAAAAGTGTCATCACATGATTTCTGAGAGAGCTTTACCCCCCATCCCCCAAATAAAAGCACTCCATCTGGCTGCAGCATATAACCACGCTGCTGTCACTTAGATGGTTTGCCAAATGTGATGATCAAATCATCTAATAATACTGGAGGGGATTATTCATAACTACAGAGGCTTGTTTGATGAACAGAAGTTTGTTGAAAGGTGAGTCTAAATTTAAGTCCTCCCATCCCCACCCCTGTCTCACAGTTACGTCATTCTGCATGTTCTTCTTTCAAGGCCTCCCATTGCAGGAGAATCACAGTCACACCATGTTCTGTGAAACACAATCATCATTACCATCAATATAACAAAAGTATGCAGAAAATTATTTATTAAGACCCTCATTTGATGTGTTGATTGAATATCTTAGAAATATGAGGATTATTTACTTACGTTTCTGAAATGGAGCTTCAGATCATTACTTTTCTCCAACAATACTTCTTTACAATATACGAAATAATATCCTGCACATGTATAGCAATACTTTCCCCTGTGTAAAGTATATAAGTATACGTTAAAGTGTGGAAAATATTTTATCATAGGATAAAGATAGTTCTGTGACCTTAAAGTATATGCTGTATGTGTGAAACACATCTCAACGTGTCTTGAAGTTCCTTTAAGAAAGTGTATTATAAGTAATTCCCCCTTTATTTCCTGTACTTTCTTAAAGTCTGTGAAGTTTGACATACCGAGATAAGATCACAACTTTTCTCCTAAAGAACAAACATTGCAAAAAGTGTCATTCTGATGTGTCCTAAAACTGCTTTTATTGTTGTGGAGATGCGTCAAGCTTTTTAGTAACAATTGAGTATTTAATGGTACTATGTTTTTTCTTGGAGCGCATCTTAAGCATTCAAAGCCTCCCTCACAGTCGTACAGCAGGAGGATCCTCTGCAGTCACTCTCAAAGGAGGTGACCTATCAGTGTGACCTCCTCTGACAGACACTGACCAGGGGGCGTCTGCAGCGAGGAGGCCACACATAGTGAAACAGTTAACGCCTGACGTCAGGCTAATTTTAGCTGCATCTGTAGACAGGGATTTAAATGTTTCTGGCTGACATGTTTTTCTTTTGTTCATATTCTTGAAAGTGTGAAAAAAATGACATCAGTTCTCTTCACTACAGACAGGATCACAATGGGATACATTCAACTGTTAATGACTAAATAATGACACATCTGCTGATAGTGCAGGTTTGATAAAAGACATGCACTCGTTTGCAACACATAATTATTATATTATTTATTATATAATAATGATTATTATTACATGTAGCAGTTGTGAATGTCTTGCCTCTGTGTGCTCTTTTACCTTACCAGGATCTAGACAGTCATGCTTTGCTTCACAATCAGCTCCTCAGGTGCCAACGCGTTGACAAATGATACCTTCCAGTGTTTGCAGGTCTGCCTGATGTGTGAGCTGGTGACTCATTATGAATACTAGCTCAAGGGATTCCCAACAGTGCAAGGAGAATGATGTAAAGCCTTCCACTCTGCAGCCTGGAGGGGACGTACAGCTCAGTTGACAGCGGGCCAGTAGGGTTGGCCGAGGTGAGTAACAGGCAGTGAGCGAAGGAGAGAGCAGGGTGGGGTGATTCTGAAGGCATGATGCGTGGCGTGGTGACAGGAATACAGGGTTAACAGTGGGAGCCAAGGGTCAGTGTTAACTAATATCTGAGGCTGAACTACACCCTGATGACAGTGTGTGTGCCGAACAAGAGGCTGAATCAAAGTTTCCCCTGCCCATCCACGAAGAAAATCCCACCACAGTTACAGCATAGGAGTATACCAGAATATAAAAGCCTTATTTTGTATTTAAAAGGACATGACATATGTTGTTTAGAATAGAATATGATGTTGCTTTACCACTCAGGCGGTGAGCTCAGGAAAAAGAGCAGTCATACAGGGAAGTTACTACTTTGTATGAGAGCAGTATTGTGCTGTTGCATGGCAACAGTTTCCACAGAAATCTTTGCTCAGAAACACTCCTCGTTGGTCTTCACATAACTGCAACGAGAGAAAAATGGGCTGACTGCAGGAATACAAATGATCTAATGAAGCAATTCGACTTGTACAAGCTAAAGAGTTATATATTCCTACAGATTTCCAGAGCAGAAAATGCAACATGATTTTGTGTACTTTAAAGGTGGGGTAGGTAGTTCACCGTGGCGCTGTAAAAAGCACAACCAATTATTTTCTACCTGCCTGTCAGCCTTCCATCTCGTGCACAAACTTATCTCGTGCCCTCATTGGTCATGTGCACGTTCGTGTGCGTTGGAGGAGGGGCTGGAAGTCTGAAGGAAGGGGCAGATTTTTTTCGGCTGCGTAGTTTCAAATTCTAGCGCACTCGAGCTGGTTTCTCCATTCTTACCTACCCTACCTTTAATATAATATATGTAATTTCATTTGACTTTGACTGCATTGCATTGGAGACTATAGGCCATATGAGGATGTGGGATGTTTGTGCTACTGCAGCTCCTATACAACACATATTCAGCTAATCATAATAATAATGAAACTCAGAGAGCTGGTGTGTTTAAAGTGACTCTAAATTACTTTGAAGCAGGCCGGTGTGTGTGTAAATGCTTTGGCTTCTCTTGTTATGACTGTGTTTGGGTTATGATTGTGAATGTTTTAAGTTGTCTGTAACTGTGCTGCTGCCTATTTTTGACCTATCCTGGTCAAATAAAGATAACAAAATAAAAAAATGTACTCTCAATCCTGAATTATATATGCCTAACTTTTTACAAACCTCATCAATATAATAAGTTGTTACACAATGCTCACCCAATTCCATCAAATCCCTAATAGCGCTTTGAAAATAGAGTAAAGGAACATATTTCCCTCAAAATGTGGAGCTCCTTAAATCTTCTTCAGTGTTATTATGTGTATTTATAGTCACACAGAATATACTCCTCTAATCTCTGCTCAGTGCTTTTTGCCATTGTCTCTTTTCCACATTGTCCTGTCAGAGATGCTCCACCTACAGCTGCACACCTCCAGAGAAACCCACTCTTTTCTCCAGCATATTAAAACCTGCCTCCTCAAACCTTCATCATCAGGCCACATCATGGACGTTGTGATGTGGACTGTCCGTGGCACTTTTATATTTTGCATCATCATACCTCTAACTTATCCACATTTGAATTTTTTTATGTTGAAGTATTTTCAAGTTCCATTTATATTGGTCATCATATCAATATATTTATTTATATGTCTGTAGTTTGTTGTTGGTTAATCAGTTATGAATCTAGGACAATTATTTTAAAGCTTAAAATATACCAAAAACTATATTTGTTATGCTTTTTTGTGTTGTAAGATAAACATTTGAGCAGTGTAGCTGAAGTTGGAAGTACCCCAGTGTCAGGGTGGTTTTTTGTTTTATGGGGGAATAAAACTCAGGCCCTCCTAGTTTGTAGTCAATATCTTTAACACAATGCCGCCCTCTACTGGTCTGGAGTCTGACGTGCATTTGAGTGAGTTAAGACTGTAAAAATCAAACCTTGCTACCGTTTTCTGGTATAAAAGTGTTCCTTTGTGGCGCTGCAGAGCATCTTTAAATCACTGACTAGAATACATGTTGAGTATTCGTCTCTATTCATGCAACAATCAAGATTTATTTAAGAAATGTAAATGGTTATTATGGCCAACATGTCAAAGGTCCCATGACATGCTTTTCCGGTTATTACCCGTCCCCTTGTGTGTTATGTAGCGTTTTCTGCATGTAAATGGTCTGCAAAGTCACAAACCCTCAAAGTACACCCTGTAGCGAGTAAAACTCTAACACAGAAAAGACCTGTCTATGCTGCCCCAGAACGCGAGAGATTTCTCTTTTTCTTCCTGGGTACAGTGACGTGACCATACCCAAATGGACCCATTGTCCAAATGGACCAATCCATGGAGCTCCTCACACACACACACTCTCTCTCAGCGGCAAAACTGTGACGCGCTGGGAGGGGGGTGCTAGTGGAGCCTCGCAGCGGCGAAACTGTGGCACGCTTACACTGTAGGTGCGCCGCATTTGGGGGTGCGGGTGCTAGTGGAGCCTCGCAGATGGGCCCCCTCAGCACCCCCCCTTCCCGCATCCATGGTGCTCAGGATGAGTTCAGGCTGAGTTTCGCGATGTCTCGCAGTCTCGCAGACCCCAGGAAACTACACCAGTAAGCCAGCTCACACTGTCCGCTCCTCGCAGCAGCGAGCCGTGCAACGTCCCAACACGGCACCCAGACCCCACGCAGCATTCTCATCTGTTTGTCCTTACTGGTGTAATTTTCTGGTTGCTAACGCCATTGTAACACATAATCACTGATGTTCCGCTGTAACGGTGGTGGACTCATCAGAACAGAGTGGGCGAGCTGACCAATCAGAGCGCAGTGGGCTCACAGGGAGGGGGGGCAGGAGCTCCAACAAGCCGTTTAGGACAGAGAGTGAATACACATACTATACAGAGATGCTGTATGAGAAACCAATGTGATTTTGGAAAATTGCACAATATAAATCTATTTATCTATTCAATGGAATTATGATCAGAAGAAATGGCCATGACATGGGACCTTTAATGTCCTCTTTGACACAGAGAACTAACGAAGAGGCAGCAGTAACACCATAATAGTGATGTGTCGGTCGCGAACGAGCCGATTCTTTTGAACGGCTCTTTGGTACGAACGAGGGGAACCGAGTCGTACTTGTTGAGAGCCGTTCTTGTTATAGTTCAATCGTTGGTCCGCACTCACTGCCTGCCAAAATCCACTCGCCTTTTAAAAAGCTTGATTTTGTTCCCCAAAGGTATTCTGTGAAGACCCGACCCTACTCTGATTGGTAGGTTTCAGCACGAGGAGTGAGATGGGGTGGGTCTTAACGGAATACGCGCGAGAGAGAAGTCATAACAAGTGGTACAGGACAGGTAGACGACATGTTTTTCGGATGGAAAATTAGCCAAACGCGAAAACGCAGCAGCATTTGGATGCACTTCAACCAAAACCCAGGCAGTGATAAAGCACACCATTTGTAAAGGCAAAATATCCTTTAAAGCAGGGTCAACAAATAATCTCCATCCCCACTTAAAAACACAGTATCTAATATTAAGAGTTGCGTGAATTTCATTCAAGGCAAGGCTACAGAGGGTAAATTGAAAGTAGTACATTCACTGACATGAATGACATGGATATGGCGCCACCTTGTGTCATGTTTACAATGCAGATTATTGACATTAGGTCTGGCAATACAGTCAATCATTATCCTGCTGATTATTTCACAAATAAACCTAGTAACCCCGCCCCCTTTTAAAAAAACGGCTCTTTTGAACGGCTCTTTTGAACGGCTCTTTGAAAGGAACGGAGCCATAAGATCCGGCTCCCTTCAAAGAGCCATAATTCCCATCACTACACCATAATAATGTGAGTTGTCACAAGGTTGCCCTCTAGTGTCTCTCATTCAATGCTGTCATGGTGCATTTAAACAAATAAATCTGTAATTGTTCAGTCATTGTTTATAATGACAACTTTATTTATCTTGATTCAGACAAATAATATTCTCAACAACTGTAGAAAATGTAAAAATACAATCAAATCAAATTTGTGAACGGTTTGTATGTATTTAACTATCCATATTATAACATAGAGTATGTCATCAGTATTATGCATTAACCATTGAAGCTCTCTTCTTTTTTAATCTGTGTTAATGTTTCTTTTTAATCTTCACCCTCTTTTAATGTATCATCTTCATGCAAGTCCTCTAACTCGCCTTCTCTGCTCGTCTCCCTGCCGACTTTCCTGTGGGGCAAAAAAAACACTCATGTTTTTGAAGGCGCTAAGTGAGATTGCAGATGATGTACTGTATATTAGTGGGGGGGGAGGTAACACTTGACTACAAAAGTCATGGAGTACATATTCTTCACAACTCAGCTCATCATGCTTATCCACACCAAGATGAAACAAGATAGACAGCAAAGCCAACACAAAGCCGCTGACAACAGCCCTGTTTGACCATTTACTTTAAATACTGCTTGTTGTTAAGAGCTTTGTTTGCCGTTGAATCCTCTTAAAGGTTGAACAAACAACTGATGGGCTGAGGTGTATTTGAGGCTAAAGCTTTTTCAAATGTTACCTCAAGGTTGGAGGAAGCTGAGGCGAGGCCTTCGGTAAACTCCAAGAGCCACTGCAAGAAGGAGATGTAATGCAAGAGGCCGACAGTTATTTGTTAGTGTTAGTTCTGTTAATGAGGTCTATGCTGTTTGAAGGCATAATCAGAACTTTTGAAGAATAAATAAATAATCTTTTTAGCCAAGAGTTAGATAAGAAGATTGATATCACTCGTGTCTCTAGTAAGTGTGAAGTATGAAGCTACAGGCTGTTAGCTTAGCATCAAGATCGCTAGCTTCACTCCAAGGCCACCTACTTTAAAGCTCATTGTTTAAATGACTTATATCATTCTGTTCATTAAACTCTTAGTATGAAAGTGACTTAAATAATGTTGCATCCATCAGCAGTTATTATAACAAAAATATTTGTACAGATGATGACTAAATCAATTGTTAAACAGAGGGGGACCCAAAGTGTGACGAAATGCAGACAAGTGTAATACAATACATCCAAGAAGACCAAAATAAAACATGTTAATCTCCATCTTTAAGCAAAACTACGAATTTGTTCAGCTTTTCAAATATAGTTTCAAGTTTCTTGCTGTTGTCTAAGAAATTCAAAAAAAATATATAATACATGATTTCCACATATTATACGTGGGAGACTGCAGTGCAGCAGTGCTGCTGGGGCCTGGGTGAGTGTGGAGGAGGATGCAGCTGCACATCTCTTCACGTGGAGGTGTAATTAACTGTGCCAGTGGCCCCCCCACAGACTGCCTCGTTAATGGGAAATAAATGCTTTTATCTCCCTCAATGTGTTGCTCATTTCAGGACCAGCACAAATACAGTGAACACGGTAGTCAGTGTTCAAGGACGAATATCCTAGATATAATGGTGAATATAATATTAATATAATATGTGAGACAAATACCTCACACACAAAGAAGGTTACTGATGGTTCTGATTTCATCCAAGCATCTGCCGGATGCTTTGTTTTGTAAGAGACCTAATCACAGTTTGGCAGAGCGGAGCAGGAAGGATTTGCAGAGTAGGCCACTTACGTAAGAAGACCTCCAGGGAGAGACATGGACCTCTGTGTCCGAACGCCCAGACACTCAAAGGGATTACTGAACGAGCGCTTCCTCAGCATAGTCTTAATCAGAATCTGCAGTGGACATCAGAAAGAGAGTCAATGGAAAGAAAACACATGTTCATATGCCAGTAAAGTCTCCACACCAAACTACATACAGATATTTTAAGGTCAAATCTGTATGATTTTAACATGAAATCCTAATTTCACTTTCTGGCTAACCATCATGGGGTTACTTTTCATAGGGTTCTTCTTAAATACCATCCCAAATTGTTTAATTTCTACCTTTCAACTATTGTTTCATATAAATATTTCAATTCTACAACTTAATTCTACAAACCACAGAAGATATTTTTGAGGAAAGGCATTCAAGCAATAAGCTCAAATAAATGTAAATATTGCAACTGCAAGTTTTCTAATTAAAATACTCAAACTAGCAGCCATGTTTGTTCATTAAAGTGTTGAATATTGACCAGAGAAGGATCCCTGTGCGACTCACCACCGTGGAGAGTTTGGGGATGAGTGTGACGCCTTGCTGCACCTCATCCTCAGTGACCTCCACCGCCGTGCAGTGCTCCTCCTCCAGAGGGAGAGGATCAGAGCCGTTCTCCGTCACCCACGCATCCAGCTTTAATAGCATCGTTATGAAAATGTGAAATTGTTAGAGAATTTTTGGTCTTATATTATTAAACAATATTATTCAGATGTTCTTTTCCAGTCACCTTAATTTCAGGGATGGTGATTCTTGATTCAGGGTTTTTATCCAGCATCCTTTCAATGAGCCCTTTTAAAGCATCACTTATCGATGGCCTGTAAAAAAGAAAACAATATCATGATTTGATGCTTTTGCAAATAAAACTATTTTAGAAGGTTCCTGTTACAACCCCAGCTAAAGGGGAAACAATAAGAAGGGAGAAAATAGGCTGGATAAACCACATTTTTATTTTAAATGAAAGTAAAATAACAATGTGGCGTAGAGAGATTACGCTGTTTGAGCGGGCGAAGGAGGGCCTTCTGTACATGGATCAGGTGCCACTGATTGGATAGGAAGAGTTAGTTGGGAGCTTCCTGATCAAGAAAGGGAGGCCAGGAACTGTACAAAGGTCATAACATTCCCAAACTGGGCACACTTTACCTCCTAACAATAACCAAGATGTACAAAGTGGAATGAAGTGAATATGAATGGACCTTTGTCACAGCGGATATCTTTCTTGTCAAACACCGGTGTTTCATTTCTGAAATAGAGCTATTGTAAATTGTATTAATTCCACCTGTGCTTGACAAGCCAAAATATCATCAGTGGAAAAGGTATTGGGAATAATAAAGAAAAATAACTGCTCCGATGCTAACTTCAATAGGTGTGACATTAAAACACATAATATATTACAGTTTCTATTATCATAAGACATCGAGCAGAGACAGAAAATCGGTGAACGGAGGAAAGAGAATATCAACTGCTGCTTGTCAGTACAATATAATATCTGATGACAGTTTTGTATCAAAAGAAGAGGCAGTTGTTGCCAGACCTGACAAAATACTTACACTATAAGTTTTGAACACATTCTGATATCATATTTTGGCTCATAAGTAATATTAGATAACAAGCCATATAGCCATGGTGCTATCTTAATGTGTTGAAAGTTGTCTTACGTATCTGGAAACACCACAGGTTTGTGCTTGATCTTGTTGTGCAGAGAGATGATGTTTACATCATAAAAAGGGCACTGGAACGGGACACACAAAAGGAAATTCTTAAAATGTGTAATGAAATCATCAACGTGCTCTTTATTCTACATGCTGTGATTTTTCTTACCTTTCCAAAGACAAAACAGTAGAGTGTGACTCCCATCGCCCACACGTCTAATGCCTGTTAAACAGACACAGTATTTATCAGGGCTGTGTCATTACTGGAAAGCTCTCCGTAGGCGTTTGGACGTAATTTCTTTATATTTTCTCACAATGAAACACAGTGATATAATGAGTAACCTCAAAAACATAATGTGATTCAGTAATTGCCATTGCGTCTTTCCAGTTGGCCAACAGAAGAAGTTTTGTCTCACCTTCCCCCTGTAGCTCAGCTCGTGTTCAGTCACCATCTCAGGGGCCATGAAGGCCGGCGTCCCCGCTGTGCATGACAGGTTGGCGTCCGTCCCCTCGAACTCGTTGCTCACACCAAAGTCTGCGATCTTGACGTGACCGTCGTCCCCCAGCAGCAGGTTGGAGGGTTTGATGTCCCGGTGGATGATCTTGTTGTAGTGCACTGTGATAGACAGTATGTAAAGCAGGCAAAGAAGTGAACGTGTTGATTATCTGCTGAGGAGAAATATCAGCTCTGCCATCATTTTAGGACAGGTACAGGAAACTGTGGGGAATCTTACTTAATGTAAGTGTAGTCATAGATCATTATGCCAGCCATAATGAAATTATCTTTCTTTGAACAATTAGTCTTGAATCCCAAGACATAGAGAATACAGGTAAAATACAACGCAATGTTTCTTAAAGCAAAGATTACAAGTACCCTTGATCTTTTAACTCTCTGTTTACTTAATAATGAAATCGTGTTAACTTACAGTACTCAATTCCCAGGACGATGTCTCTGAAATAAAAGTTAGCCTGCTCCTCTGTGAAAGGGTGGTCTGTGGGCACCTCCATCACCTGGCTGACCAACATGAGAGGTGGAGAAGGAAGAAGTCAATGTATATTATACATCATAATAATACATTATTGTTCAACTTAAATTCCCAAACTATCTTAGTTTGGGACTGTGACAGAAAAAGAGATGCACAAACATACCCTTTTGTCATCAAATCGAAGGCTTGAATACAAATAATCAGAATTGAATGAGACCCCCACTTTATGTTGACACCTGTACTAAACCCAGCTACTGTAAAACAGATGAATGTGCCCTACCCATGTGAAGTCCATCTTCATCAGGATCATCAAGCACCTGCAAGACAGTCAATTCTGAAGTCTCTCTGCACTGGTTTACACAGATATCTGAAGTCTAGTTAGTCATTTCTACGAAAGGCATAATTCATTATAGTACTTTATGTGTTTTAAATGCCCTACATCTTGATACACCAATACAGGTAACATATTTTGGCTGATTAGAGCTCTTTATAAGACTGAGTGTTTAATTCTTATTAGTTAACATAGTCTGGTGACATCAAGTCATTCCCAGTATAGCGTCACCTCTACTAGCTTAACAACATTATGATGGTCCAGTTTTTTCAGGATGGCGATCTCCTTGTAGACTTTCTCGAGAGGAAACGCAGGATTTGGTCCTTTAGAAGGCATTCGGCCTGAAATTACACACAAAAACCATCAACACCCACTCATCAGGAACAAACTGAACGCATTTAATTGTTATTTTTAGACACTCACGAAAAAATCCACACTGCTTCATCAGCCTCTTCTTTGAAACAACTTTCATTGCCTGAATAAAGAACACAAGGCAAGTGACGTTATTGTAAAACGGACATGTAAACACAGGGACCATGAGTGCTCAATTCATAAGCTTCAACTTACATAGTACTGCTCAGAATCTTCATTATAAGCCAATTTGACCACTCCATATGAACCCTATATGGTGTGAAAATAAACAAAGGAAAACAGCTTTATAAATAATTGTCATCACTTTTGTTTGCTCATTGGATGAATATGATAATCACCTTCCCAATCTCTTTCTTCAATTTATACTGATTCAGCTGGACACAATCCTACAGGAAATAAAAAAGATAAACGATCAATAAATGATCCAACATTTTAAATTCTCTTAAAAAAATCCAACTTTGTAGTTCATTTCTGTAGTTCAAGTCTCCTCACTTCAGCATCTGTGATGGACACACGTTTGGTCTCGATGGTGGGCTGTCTGGGCATGCGGCTCCCTCTCTCCTGCAGGGACAGCTTCCTGTCTGAGACCCTGGTGGTCTTCGGGGGCCCGGGCCTGCAGCCAATGGGCAGGGTTATGCGCTGGCCGGCCACGTTCATGTCTGCCACCATGTCAGCCAACTCACCATTGTGCTCCGAGTCGTGCTCTGCCCTGCCCTCAATTTCAGCACTCATGGTGGCTATGACCCTCGTTCCCTCACAGATGAACCACCCAGAGCCGGCGTGGTAAAATCACCAGAGAGAGCATCTCTGCACTGAAAGGGGTGGAAACAAAAATGGAGGCACATGAGGCTTAAGAACATTCATTGGTTATCTACCATCAAACAACACAAATAACACAGTACATTTTGTGTTGGCTGCCTAGGCTCAAATACATACGATTCAAAAAGCTGTTCAGATTTGACTACCTAACTATGTCACATTAAGGCTCACTATACCACTTTCCATTTGATCTATCTACCAACAGCTTTAAACAACCTTTGCCAAGGTGCACCACCTTTCCCAAGCAAGTCAATCACAGCAGATTGGGCCTTTTGGAGTCTTAAAGAGACAGGCATTTTGAACATTAAAGCATGTAAACTAGTCCAAAAAGAAACCTGAAAGTTATCAACATCTCTCCCATTTAAAGCACCCAACAATCTCATAATGTGTCACAGATTTTGGAACTGCCAAAGTACTGCTAACTATTGGACTAAAATATTCCTTACTCTTCCTAAGATTTCAAATGAAAGCGGCTATGTTAGATCTTTCAAATAACCCATATAATATGATACGTTTTGTGAAGTTGCTAGCACAAAAACAGACTTTGTTCAATTGAAAACAGAAGAACCAACCACTTTACTCTGCCGATAAATGAGATATAATCTTTAGTTAGAACAGTACAACGCTAAACGGATGGAGTACTCTTTTAAGAAAGTAGCTTAGCAGCTTCTTTAGTTAATGGGCCACAACATTTAAATGGATCAATCAGATGTTCTAAAGTCCATTCATATTTGTCTTAAACAAGAATTACATCAATTTCTTTACAACGAAACAGGTGCTTTAATTAGGACTCAAATGCACACACACATTACTGTTAACAGGTGTAATCAGGCAACATAAGTGGAGACACGTGTATTTAGGGGCTTAAATCTTTCGCCAAAAAAGGAGAAATACCAAACTAACCTCAGAAATTGTCAGCAAACTACATGTATACTCTTGTCTTACAGTATATACCAACAACACGTGGTAGAAACCTATATGATGGATGTATTATAAAGCCTGTGTTTTTGTTGCTTTGCCAAATAACAATATTTGCTGTATAATGTAGGTTTGGCTATATTGTATTACCATGATTAATATTCATCATAATAAAATGTGTTATTCAGTGTATTCCTTCAGTGTTTGAGCCTCTTGGCTCCAAAGGGCAGCTCGAAGCTTTAAAGCTTGGTTGTATTCTTGTCATGAATTGTGTATAAAAGATGAAAACCTCAGATAAGAATTAAGGTAACATTCATAATATAAAGAGAGAAAATAAGAAATATCACACTGTGACACCAGTGTAGAAGGAGATAAGAGTCCACTCACACAGTACAGCTCACGGTGGCCTAAAATACAGCATGGAGTACTGAAAAGCTTCTTATGTAACAAGGAAGCTTTAACAGGGAAGTAAAATGTATGATACTTGCACAATAAACAAAACTGTTGTAACATCCAAACACATATTCTTTGAAATATATGCCTTTGCAACATGTTAAGCTAAAACATTTAATTAAATATGAAAATACAAGAGCTACTCTAGTCAACGACAGCCTTAAACTCACCTGAATCTAATCTAATAATACTAATAATGACACAAAAACATTACTGTATCATAAATATATTGTGAATTATTTGTTTTACTCACACAGTGGAGGTGTCCTGTGTTGATGTCTGTTCAGGTTAATCTGCATGTTTCTCTCAGGAGACTCCTCTGTGTCTCAGAGCAGGACTTTCACTGAAGAGCAGCATCGACGTCTTTAAGGATTAACTGAGTCTACATATAGCTGAGCCACAGTTATCCTAAAGCACACGCACACACACAGACGCACACACACACACACACACACACACACACACACACACACACACACACACACACACACACACACACACACACACACACACACACACACCTACAACAACATATTTTGCTTTTCCTTTAAATGACTAAACTGTATTTAACATATTATTCTGATATACCATGAATATAAGAGAGACAAAGTTTGACTTTTTCACAATATTAATAATTAAGGGGACGATATACTAAAAAGCATATATTTTACAATACATTACAAAAACATTTTGCAAAAACATTTAGCAAAATAGCATGCTGTCTTATTAGTGTTAATATTATATATTTGTACTTAATTATATAATTAAAATAAATAACATGTAATTAACATCATAATACAATAAAGTATTAACATGACCAATATTGTTTATACTATTAATATTTATATTCCTAATAATATTGTTAATATTATTAACCTGCGGGTACAGAAAGTTAGTGCAAATTGATCTAAGTGTCACTTATAACTATTATTTGAGCTTTTTTCCCCTAGAGCCTGCATGTCTAGGCTACAACCAGACACACCATGAACACAAATAGGCCTACAATCCTAAACTGAAAACTGAATTTCTTTCTTTCTTTCTTTATAACCTTGAATTGGGGCTAAAATATACCTCGAAATACTTACCATTTGTAGTGTGGAATCCGGATATGAAGCCCAGAAGAAAAGTCCAAACCTAACTCTGTAACGGAGAAATAATACAAATCAAGTCTAATTGGTTGTTACAGCATCACTACGGACAATGACTCTGCGGTAATGACATAATGTGTTGTTCGCTTATAATTTAGCAAAAGCAGAAAGTAAGTGTCATTGAGGATGTCAACAAAACTTTAGACTATTACCACCGTATGTTTTTTCCCACGACGTCATTTCTGAAACTATTACGGGAAACCTAAAACATGTCATCTGTATTTGTTTATGGTTCTAACCGTCTAGTTTCCCGACAGCCCTTAAACGCAGCATTAGCAGCTCCCATAGCGCCCCGCAGGATGCACGTGGAACAAACAGGGAGCAAAGTTAACTGAAGAAGCAGAGAGCATCCCGCGTGCATCATGTCTCACTTTGCCGCTCTGAGGACCCGAGAGCTGCGCGAGCTGCTGGAGGATGAAGACAGAATAAGACACATCATCAGGGGCAGCGATAAGGTGGGACATTCACGAAACGTAAAATAAAACTTTCCATTTAGTGTTTTTTTAACTATCTTTGGTCATTCCAGGTTCAGGGGCTGCAGAGTGCTGCAGAGAAGATGCTGCTTTCCAATCAGAAAACAGCCAAAGTCGCTCTTTCTCAAAAACCTAAATTTAGAGATGCTAAGTTGCTACTTGCAATGAAGTACAAAGAACTGGAAAACATTCAAAGCATCATCCAGGCCAAACAAGAACAACTTGGTGAGACTCTGTATTTGTGTTGTTTTTAGTTTAGTTTTTTAAACTGTGTGCCTAATTTGTTTTCATTTCCTACATTTGCAGCAGAAAAATCCAGTTTGCATTGTGCTCAGTGGAGTCTCCTAAAAACAGTAAACCATGCAGAGGAGGAGTGTGAGGTAAGCATTGACCTCAGTCTCTGGTATATTTTCTTTCCTAGTGTTCACATACGACAAATATTCAATTAACATGTCAATAATGTGTGTCAATACACATAAATAATACCATTATGGGTCTCTTCTGCAAATACACTTTACAAAAAGACAAGCATTTTGAGAAAATAAGAGTTCATAACTCCTACTCTGTACAAACACACTAAACGTTTGAACTGCTGCTGTGTTTGTGTGTCACCCTAGATTTTTCAGTCTTTAGAGGCCAATATTTATTTTGTAGAAGCAAAGGAGATGTCTTAGCTGGGGTAACATGATACCCATTGTTTGTTTGGAAATAATGAGATACTTCTCTTAACAGATGCTGTGTCAGAGGTTTGAAGAGGGGAATACGTTGCTGGCAGATTTCCTGAATTCCTTTCTGGGCTCACGGAAAGCCCAACACATCAGGATGGTTCTGGTGAAGAAGCTGCAGGAAGTTATTGAATTGGAATCAACACAATGGCTCGGTGAGATGCACCCTGACACTCCCAACACCTGCCTCTGCAGTCTCACCACAGCTGTGGTCTTACCAGCCTGCTGCCACCCTCCATTCCTGCTCCCCTTTGGCCTCCATGTGAACACGGATCACCGTCTACAACATTTACCGCTTTGTCATGATTACAATGTGTCTCTACGTCCTCGAGTGCACGGACGAGGCCCCAGATGGCCCACAAGACCTGTCCGTCTTCCGCCTCTGAAGGTTCAGAAGAGGAGGCATCAACAGGCACCACAATGAAGTCTAATCCTGACTCAGATACAGGTTTTCACTTCATTCAAGATAGTGGGTAAAGTTGACTTTGCATCAAGCCTTGGATTTAAAAAGATATTCCATATTTCCCCAAATAGGTTGTGTCTTCACTAAACGGTGGAGTAACTAAGTGAATTCAGTAAAGTGCTTTACTTAAGTACGATTTTAAAGGGGCTTTATTTGAGTTTTCCAAATTTCTTCTGCCTCACATTTATTTTCTGACTTTGGTTACTTTAAATATTATTAGTCAGATTAATAATACAAAATATGGTTATATTTATAATATATGAATGTACCCTTAAAGGTAATGATACATTATATTGATCTCTCAATAAAATTGACAAGCTACCTGGTAGTATACAAAGAGCTTATCCTTTACCAGCTTAATAATAATTTTATACATTTGTTTATTCGAATGCAAGAATTGTATTTGTAAGGGAGTATTATACACTGTGTTACTTACTAAACTATACTCATTTTACTTAAAGGTAGGGTAGGTAAGTTTGAGAAACCGGCTCGAGATACACTTTTTGTTATATTCCATGGAATGCTCTTAACATCCCGATAGCAATGAATATCTTAAGTGCTTTGACAAAAAATCCATACAAAAATGTAATCTGTGGAAGCCGTGGTACTGTAAAAAGCACGACCAATCATTTTAGCCGGCCCGGCTAAAATAACTGGATGTCCTACCTGCCTGTCAGTCTTCCATCTGTGTGTTGGAGGAGGGGCTCTATAAGGAAGTGGCAGATGTTTTTCGGGCTGTGTATTTTCAAATTCTAGCGCACTCGAGTTGGTTTCTCCAAAATTACCTACCCCACCTTTAAGATCAATTCATCTTTGGCTGTCTTTAAGTATTATATTTAGGTGATTGAAAGTTTTTCATGTGAAGATATAAATAAACGCTGATGGACAGAGAAGTCTGGCCTGTTTGTTAAGGTAGACACACATTTTTACATCTTAAACTCACACTTAAGACTGTCATTACAACAGAAATCAAAAGGATGCAATTAGTTTACCGAGTAACTTTAAATTGTAAGTAGTTAGAAGTTGCAAAAATGTTTTGTGCAAATTCTGTGATTACATTTGATCACATATTTATCATTTCTAGGTTGCTTTGAAGATCATAAATTATTCCATCCCCCCACAGAGACACTAAATGAAACTATATTTGAATACAATAAAAGCACAACTTAAATCTGTTGTATTACTGTAACACTGTGGCACCTTTATCTATAGGAGGTAGTGAAGAGATCATAATCATCATCGTAAATCAACCAAACATTCAGCAGGATGACAACCGTTTTTTAACAGCTGATTGCACACAAAGAAAATGTGTTCAACATAACACAGGTCAGAACATATTTGTGTTTCCTCGAGTTAGAAAAATGTTGCTCACTGTTGTTCACTGAACTTGAACTGCTCACCTGACACTCGATATCTCTGATGGTCTGTGTGCAGAGACTCCTGCCAAGGTCAGCAAAGGAGCATTAGCAAAACTTTATTCATCCTAACATTAACCTGCAGTCTCTTCATAAAGGCCAAAGGTCATATAACTCATCCCTTGTTGCATATCTTAGTATGTTTGATCCCTATCAACTTGCTTTAGTGCTGTGAGGGTTAGCCAGAGTGCCATATGGGCCAGCTGAGCTTGCCATACCAATTCAACCATGGAGAAACCTTGCTGGCACTACAGGAGGTGATTAGCAAGGTGGAGCGTGTTCAGAGGCTTTTGTTACTCCACAGACTTTAGTTACATCTTTGTCAGCAGCCTCTTTTGTCCAGCAAGACTCAAATTGGGCAATTTTCTTGTCTGTCAGCTGATTGTTTTGTGCTATTGGGCTCTTTCACCTGCGTGTCTCTGCATCGCTTCATAGAAAACCTGGTTATTTCTGCACGGAAAAAACAAACAGTGTGAAGATTTAATATGATAATTATTCAAATGCAAAAGCTGCCCTCGTTGAAGCATACACAAAATGTATATTACATTGAATTAGTGTACACAAGTAACACATGGCACCATACATTTAAAGCATATACTGAATGTAAACACAGCTGATATAAAGAGCCTGAGTCTTGTCTGTAAAGTGTCAGCTTTGACTCGTATCTCTAGGTTAGGAGGTGGGTTATCTCTGCATTGTCCCCCAGAATGGTCACTTGTATAGCAGATTATACAGAAGAGTATCCATAACAGCATCCGGTAGTAGAGCAGGTATGGAGTGATACTTAGCGGGGATTGGCATGTAATAAATGTCTGTAGGTAAATGCACAATCAAAATGTTTTTCCCATTCATACTGTATTTAACTTGAGGATTATTTCACTGATTCAATATTATACCTTTCCAATATCATACTCTCTTATTATATAAACTATATATAAGTATATAGATATTTGAGGTCTTTTTTGGAGTGGTCCTTTCCTTCCAAAACCTAGAAGTGACATTGGCAGAATACACCAAACAACTGTCTCATTTTTATTAGAGCTGAAACGATACGTTGAATATCAACCAATCAACCAGTCAATTGACATAAAATAAATTATCAAATGTTCCCCAGGTCCAGCTTCTCAATTCTGATGTTTTGCGTCCTTTTCTTGTCTTTCGTAAGAGTCAGACTAAATGTCTGTCTGTTTTGGAGTATAGGTCAGACAAAACAAGACAAATGATGAGATTGTGACAAATATTTTTTACAATATTTTGACATTTGAAAGTTTCAATGTATGCATGAATGTAATATCTATTTTACAATTTGAAATCCGTTGTGACGTTTTTGACAAGTGTGTTGTGTGATGCAGCAGCGTAGATCCCAAATTAATTTCCCTGCAGGAGAATAAAGTTTTTCTTCTATTAAAAGCTTAATTGATTAATTGCAAAAATAAATCTATTAAAAAAAAACTCCTTGAAACCCTAATTCCTAAAAAATGTAAAAAAATCTCTTCACATGAAAAATCTAATATAATTTACAAAACCCAACGAGACACTTTAAATTACTACAACTAAAAAATTCTGAATAGAAAGCTGTAACGATGACAGGCCCCGCATCAACACCACACTGGACTTAGGAAATAGGCCTTGTTCTCCATTTTGAAAATGTTTAGTAACATTGCTAGAAAATATCTATTTGAATAACAAGTCAGTAACAATCCAAAAGGATCTTCCCTGCAGTTATTTTTTAATAAGACACTTGTGCCGTTTAATCCCTGAGAGAAGGCAGGTCTGACCAGTAGCAGAAAACATATTTTCTCTGTTTAGCAGGAGCTGCTTGATACAAACGCTCCTGGCTTTGCCACACAACACTAGTTCAATGCCAACCAGCTGTCAGACGGATCAGAGTGAAGGCTCCATGGACTGTTGAAATCTCATGACACCTCTCTTAATCTGCTCGAAGCTCACAAACATCACAATGTTCCAGGAACCCAGACGAAGAAACGAGGGCACAAATCTAAAAAGGAATCAGAGGAATAAAAACAAAAATGTCGGTTTACATTGACTTTTTGCTCTGTCAAACATTTGTACTACTGAATCTGACATGCACACTGTTACATACCCCTTATAGAAAGCTGTGGGTCCCTCTTTCATCAGCATGGTTAAAGCACAGTTCATCGCCCCGCTGTACTTCCCAGGCATTGAATTCATGAAGCGTGTTTTCACCACATCCACGGGAGACGCTACAATGGTGGTACAGAAACCTGCTGCGAAGCCGGCTACAAAGTGACACGGCATGTTGTCTGTTGGAAACAAAGTGTTCTTTAGGGACCACAGTAAGTGATATAAAGTGTCGGAAATGCTGAGGAGTCATGTTAAGTGTCACGACTGACCTGTCATCAGCTTGTTCTTCAGGATGAGCTCTTTGATGATGTCATACGTCACCAGCTCGGAGCAGTTGACGATGGCATTACGAGTTATGTTTGGCAAGGCACCTGAAAAGACAGTTCAAGATTTTAGATTAAGAGATATCTTTTGATTTTAATGTACACATTCTCCTTGTCATTTCCTGGCTTCAATATTGCCCACAATGCAACTCCAACTGCTGACTACTGTGTGTTGTGCAAGTCGAAAAGCTCTTTACTTTCCAACTCCACACCACTAGGTTTATTTGTCTCAAATGAAATCGCTTGAGGCTATTTATCAAGTTTTAGCAACAACAGGATTATAGCACCTTTCACATTTGCTGTATTTCTTTTCAAGGTCTGCAAACAAATGTTGATGTGTAAAATGACTAGGGTCCCCCTTTAAAGATCCCATATCATGGCCATTTCTACTGATCATAATTCCATTGTTGAGGTATACTAAAATAGATTTATATTGTGCAATTTTCCAAACTCATATTGGTTTCTCATACAGCATCTCTGTAAAGTATGTGTATTCACCGGTATTCACTCTCTGTCCTAAACGGCTTGTTGGAGCTCCTGCCCCCCCCCCCTCCCTGTGAGCCCAGTGTGCTCTGATTGGTCGGGACGTTGCGAGACTCGCTGCTCAATGATCTGGCTTACTGGTGTGGTTTCCGGGTCGGCGATACAGCGAGACAGCGCGAAACTCATCCTGAGCATACACAAACACTCACAGCCGAAGTAAAAACAATAAGTGTGGCTTGATATTGAGTAAGAAAAAGGTTTATAAACGCTGTGAGAATGGGTCTGCAGAGAGAATTTCTCCGCAATCCCAACTCGTCTATTACCAACCAGGGAGCTCTATGCAAGTCAATGGGACTCCCTGTTAGTTGAAAATGTACGCTAAAGGTCCTGGTGTGTGAGGAGCTCCGCGGATTGGTCCATTTTGGTTCCCGAAAGAAACAAATAGAAAAAGAGAAATGTCCAACGAGGCATTCTGGGGCAGCATAGACAGGTCTTTTCTGTGTTAGAGTTTTACTCGCTACAGGGTGTACTTTGAGGGTTTTTGACTCTGCAGACCGTTTACATGCATAAAAACCTTCATAACACACAAGGGGACGGGTAATAATAAGAAAAGCATGACATGGGACCTTTAAGGAGGGGCTTTTTTCAGGTTCAACATCATTGACAAAAGATGTAAAAATATAGGTCGAGGATGTTAACTTGATTTCTAAAATGTCGGCTGAGTGAAAATCACTGCAGTGCTGCTTAACATTTGAGGATTTTCACTGACTTTGCAACAGGAATTCATTTTCCCAACATCAAGTTACCTTTCCAGAGCCCTCTGACGCCCTCGTCCCTGGCGATGGCCCTGTAGGCGTCGAAGGTGCTGCTGTATCTCTTCACAGAGCCGCTCTCCAGCAGGCGGCTCTGAGCCTGGAACCTGATTTTCACCACATCAGTGGGCTGCGCGAAGGTCACCGCCATCGCCCCGGTGGTGCAGCCCGCCATTATCCTAGTCCCGATTCCTGCACCTGTGATACAAGCAGAGGCGCTTGTTTTTCTCTGATGCAACACATGGATGTTAACACAATGCTTAGAGACTGAACAAGGGTGCAGTTTTGATAATTATTCAATATTTATTGAATTAGGACGACACATAGATAGATAGATAGATAGATAGATAGATAGATAGATAGAGATCCCAAATTGGGAAATTATTGGTTTACAGGAGCAGAACTGTGTTTAGGCACTGTCTGGGTTTTATATGCCTTTGAATTAAATATTTAACATACAAACCATCAACAAGAAATAACTACATCCTGGATTTCCTTTAAATCTATAGCTTTAATTTAGCTTTTTAATAATTTAACACCCAAGGCACCAATAGCTGCTGAAGGAGCACATTGTTTACTTTGAGGACACAAAGATGACAGGAACTATTCTCCAGTCAAACTGGTTTGACTGGTTCCCTGCAGGCGTACACTGATATGAAGACTGAACCTGGAGTGAAGAAGTAGTTTAAGCTTATCATGTGTCAGAGGTGGAACAGAACAGTCCTTAGGCAAAAACACAAATATAATCCCTGAAACAGGAATTTGACCTTTGCCCTGCATCCTGGAGCGGTCTTTCTGTAAATGGCGAGCCCAAACGTCCAGCTTTATGATGAGAAATGTGTTGTATTTATCCTACAGCATCAGTAATAGGATGATGCAGTCTCGCCACACATGCACTAAAGCAGGGCTTCTCAAACTCCGGACCAAGGTCCGGATCCGGACCGAACTGCAAATCAATCCGGACTATCCTGTCCTGTGTCCCATTATAAAATAAAAAAATTATACAAAAAAAAAGGAATTCTGATTCTGATGTAAATTACTGTATATTTTCTTGTGTCTGACGCGTTGTGAAAATGAACGTGCATATATATTTACTTGTGTGCGCGAGCGTGACACGCATTGCAGACCGCAAGTTAACCGCAAGTTTACCTTGACTTTCTAATGCTTCTAATGCCTTTTTTGCAGAGGTTCAAGGCATTGGCTAAAGACAAACAGTACCATTTCTCCCACTAGTTCAAGCCACCATACTGTATGTATGTATTGAATGTGTGTGTGTGTATACAGGGGCGCCGTTTGCCGACAGGCAAGGCAGGCAAGTGCTTGGACCAGAAGGGGGCCCCCAAAGAAGGTAGATTAAGAAGGTCCACAGCAGGCACGTGCACACATAGACATCAAAGTGGGCTTGAGCCCCTGCCCTTTTTCTTCCTCCAGAGAAAGTGCCCTTTTTTCCCCCTTTTTTAATTTTTATAAATGAATATATATCTACTGCTGTTTGCGCACAGTTTCCCTTTCCAAAAATATATTGATTGAATACAAAATATCAGGTCGGGAGATTAACCGGTGAAGTTCCGTAGCTCTCCCTCCCTCCCTCCACGTCTCCTGCACAGCGGTGCGGACATCGGCAGTCACTTCAGACAGACAGGTAGCAGCACCTCCCACTTTACTGTCCCATGTTATGCCAGCTTTTCTTGGCTTATTTTGAAGGTGAGTGGTGATGAACAAATTACTAAACTGCCAGTGCCTCGAGTTTACAGCTAATTAGCTAAAAGACAATAACAAATATAGTTAACTAAGGTAGGTAGTAGCTAGTGGATAAGTTAGCTCAAGGTTTAGCTAAGGCAATTTATCATGGGCATACAGGCTAATGTACTGTACTTAAGGGGAGACACTTCAAGTGAATACAGTAAAATGTGTATCTAATAACATCATCACAATCGCCACATTGATATGCAAATTAGGCGTTAACTAGGCCTAATTAAAATGCGCTAATTTGCATGCAGTTACCAAGGCATAGCAGGTGAAAAGGATAAAACAAAAAAACATATCACCTCACAACTTCCCCAGATAGTTACTTACGTCAAGTCAGTATTTCCCCCGGAAATGTTATGTTTAAATGCAGATTAGCTTTAAATCTATAGATGAATTCAGACATGGTAGTAAAACGAACACCATTTATATGTGTTTCTTGGAAGTTTTATTTCCATTACAGTGAAAGAAAACATATGCAAAATAGACTAAAATAACAAGTAGGCTACATGAAAAAACGATCTTTTTGCCTGTAATGTCCTTAAACAGTAACTTCATAATTTTGATTGTTGGCTGCTCATTTAATAACTATTAATTGTACTAGTTTGTTGTCTGCTCTTGTGCTTAGTGAATAATAAAGAAGGCCATTGTCTCTGTGTTAGCTGATTATTTTGTAGAATTCTGCTGAGTATTAAACAATTACGTGAGTGTGAGGGTATTAAAATAAATTGGTCAGTAAGTCAGAGATGTGCAACTATATTTAACTTTTTGTTTTACATTTTTTTTTTATAAATGATTATGGGAAGTGCCCTTTTTCTCACTTGAGCACCCGCCCCCAAAATGTCTGTGCACCCTGGTCCACAGCAACGACAACATGAAACACCCTTTAATGTACTGCAACGACATGCCGGGAAACCCCCTCAAGGGGGCCCCATGCATAGCGTTTGAGTACCCCTGCACTGAAGCATCTTGAAGGTGACATGTTTAATCCCAGCAATAATTTTGTTTGCAACTGCAGGTCAGAATAAGTGATGGAAAGAGCTGCACTGATTGGTTGACTGTCTGTTAAAACTTGGACACATAGCCTACTTTCTGAGCCTCTGCTGTAGAACTGCTTCATGCTGTCGTACAGGCCGATGCGTACGGAGGCGAAGCTCATCTGTCGGTGCAGGCCTGCCACCAGACCGCTGTACAGGCTCCTGGGGCCCTCGGTCTTCACCATGGTGAAGATGGTGCCGAACACACCTCGGAATTTCATCCTCTGGGCTTCCAATGAGGGCTTAGATTCACCTTGAATCTGAAGTGACATGAATAAACAAGTTTCAAAAAGGTCACTTGAGATCAAATCAAAATGTGCCTTTAATATCAGTCTCTTATGGCGTTGATGGACATAGCGATTTCCTCGTATGTTAAGTGTTACGCCATAGGTTTGACATGTAGCAACAAGCACTGGTGTTATGTTGTTCCCCCTGTACAGTGCCTGCCTACAGTAAAACCAAAGCAAGAAGCAGATGCCGATACCACTGAGGACTTGTCTTGTTCAATGAATTTGGGGATTGTAGAGACTTGAGGAGGGGGATGTTATCAGTTAAAAATGTATTGAAGTAGAAGAGGAAATAACTACAAAATGGAAAAACGTGTGTATCTTTTAACCAATAAGTTATATCCCAGCATTGGTAAAGTGTTTTGACCATGGGCGTCGCAGCCATTATATGAGGGTGGGACAAGTCCCCCCCACTTTTTCAAATGGTTAGTTTAGACCCCCCCACTTTTACTATGCGGAAAGTCCATGAATCGGTCTATCCACTCGCCGCACTTTGTAGAGCGCTGTGTCAGTGCTTCACTATCAAATGAAATCCATTCCACTTGCTTATTGAGAGAAATGCCCAATCAATGAAACTCCGTTCCATGTTTTATCACTGCTACTTTGTACCAAGGCAGATTCTCACATAGCGCGCGCATGTCAAGGAGTGTTGTCATAGTTGGACAGCTCAGATCTGTTGTTGAAGCGATGCCGGTAGCCGGAGGTAAGGCACACACACCAAATGTTCGGAAATGGTTAATACAGCGAAAATCAAAGCTGACGATCTCTTGGTGTGAGATGTTTTCTCCCCCAGACACATGGACATAAGAACATTTTTTTCAAAGAAGAGGAAAATAAGTCATCAGCTGGTAGCAGTTAATCAGTTAACAGTGATGGCGGCGTCTCAATTCTGGAGAGGAGTTTCGTCTTTATGTCATGATAGAGAAATACAAATACTGAATAGTTTAGATGAGAAAAAGGCATCGAAATGCCAGGTTACTAGTATTTATCATGTAAACAGGGAACATGAATAACCCGATCTCTCTGTGCTCATGTAAACACCATATAATACTCATAAACGGCTTACTGATGTCCATGTAGAGACGCAGTCAGTGTGTTTTACTGGAGCCTCAGTTCGATAAGAGATTATTTTATGAGTTCTTTAATTTAGGTACTCTCTCTCAAAATGGTAATGTGCATTATGTTTTAATTATACTTCTTATCATTCAGAAGCTTTTTGTGTGTGTTTATGTTTTACTGAGTGCTTATAGGCTATTTCCATCCCAGTATTCAGTTAACTATTTATTTTCTGTGCACATTACATAGAATATTCTACCTACTGCTTGGGACTTTGAGTCTTCAAAATGTCCAATGTCACAGACTGCGACTTACTTTAGAGTCAGTTGTATTTACATTCAGTATGACTTGTTATGATTCAATGTGAAAGAATATACTGCTCAATAAATAATTATCACTTCACCACCTCTCTTGACATCTAGGCACTTGAGAGTGAGTCAGAGGCAGAATACAGGGACAGTGGAGAGAGGTCCATTGCTGAGGTGAGTGATGAAAGGGAAATGACAGTTGAGAGTAAATTGTGATGTGGACTCTCATCCCAGGATTTTAAGGAAATCAGTGGGGATCTTGAACAGGAAACATTTCAGTCAAGGTGCATCATATGACCAATATAGACAGAAGAGCAACATTTATTTGAACATTTAAGTCAATGATACCATTCCTAGGTGAACTTAACATCCGTATGGAGTCAGATCAGTCTCAATATTAATAAATGCTCACAGAAGGATTCACAAATGTATTTTGCGATTTATATATAAATGACTCTCCACAACAATATCTCTCAATGCACTCACAAATAATTATTGTTGTATATAAATGTACAAACAATGGGCATTTAAACTGCTTTTTATTAATTCAAAGACGGCTCTGAATTAATAATCAAATATGTTTCCTTTCTTTACTACTGGATGAAATTACAAAATGTACCCATCACTTTCCTCATGCTAGTATAGCCACATAAAAGTATCAAACCACCTGTTAAAATGCACCGGAATACAGGAAATCTATATTTTTTTTCGCCCCCACACCCCCCGTTAAAAATGTCCCCCCCACATTCAGGATGCTTCCTACGCCCATGGTTTTGACAGTTTATATCCAGCTAGCTAACACAGGTAAATGAAAACAAAGGATAGGCTACAGATGTTTTAGGTGGCTATAATATGTTGGGGGGATAATTCATACACTTGAGGTGATGCTGCTCACCTGCAGTCGCACTTTGGCTGTGTCCAGAGGGAAGGTGACCAGGTCGGCCACACAGCCAGCTGCTCCAGCGGAGAAGACTTTGACAGCGACTGATGGAGCCAGATCAGCGGATCCTCCACCAACCATGACTCAGCTCAGAGGATGCACAAAGTGTTGTGAAAAAAAACCAGGACGAGCAGACAGCGCATTCAATAATTATTTCCTACAATTAAAGTGTTCAATCATGCTACTCTCTGCCGCTCCATTACGGATCCAGGTGAGTTAGCTCCAGCAGCCGCAGTCAAATTTCCGGGATTAAAAAAGTGTGTCTTTTGGATATTGTTGTGCTATTAGCCATAAAAACAAAGCTCCAAACTCTCCACTTTAAATAAAACAACTGCCGGTCGGTCACCACGAATAACAGCTCATCTCGAACCAGCCGGCAGCCGGGGGTTGTCTCTCTGCTGCTGCACCGCCCTGCACACACGCGCGCAAAAACACACACGCTGCTCCACGCATGTGAGGAGCGGTGTTTTAGTTACCTCGGTAAATACAGAGCATTTGGTCAGGATATGTCCTTAGAACTGTCTCATAGACCAAAAAGAAAACTGTACAAGCCAGGAAGTGCCATGTCCAGGGTTCGAGTTATAAACTGAGCTCTATGGGGGTCTTTGAAACTAACGCGCACACACACACACACTCAAACTCAAACACACACACACACACACACACACACACACACACACACACACACACACACACACACACACACACAACACACACACACACACACACACACACACACACACACACACACACACCAATAATAAACATATGGACAGGGGTTACTATTTAAAAAAAATTGCAAATGTATTTGGGAACCTATCCATGTGAACATATTTTGGGGTGGACCTCAAATCCTCTAGGGGGGTCCGGGGGCATGCCCCCCCTGGTAAGATATTTTTTTAATTTTGGAGTTAAATGCATCAATCTGGTGCATTTTGAGGGGAAAATAAAGAGACTAGATCTATGGAAACACCCATATGAAACAGATGCCACATCATGTAGACAGAGTCACCCTGTGTGAGGCAAACCCACATTTGCGCAGCGTTGCGTTCACAATAGCCTACATTAAGGCCATCGGGAAACCTCCCGGCCCTCCCGATGGCCAGTCTGGGCCTGCCAGCAGCCCTCTACTCGCTACAAACTTAAATATGAAAACATAGCCGTGGGAACATGTTTCAAATGGGGGGTGCTGTGGGGATGACACCAGGGCCGGTTCTGACCAATTTGCTGCCCTAGGCAAGATTGTTGCTGGTTCATTTATATCTTATTTTACCCGTTAAAAATGTCCCCCCCACATTCAGGATGCTTCCTACGCCCATGACCAACATAATTGTATTATTTAGACTGACATTAAGAAGTTGAATCAACTCATTACAGGGCGAGAGAGAGAGAGAGAGCGAGAGCGAGAGCGAGAGCGAGAGCGAGAGCGAGAGCGAGAGCGAGAGCGAGAGCGAGAGCGAGAGAGAGAGAGAGAGAGAGAGAGAGAGAGAGAGAGAGAGATCAGACAAAGTGATATGAGTGATAGTGAAACGTTTTAACTTTCATTTAGCAAAACATAGCGTGAAACTTTACATGCAAGTTTCAAAGTAACTTCCTGAAATGTAATTGTCTGCGGTGATTCTACGGAGTCCCCAAAGGCCCAAAAGTGTGCACACAAAACATAATTTTCGGCTGCCCGGGCATAAATCTCTGTTAGTTTAAACTCCCACTTCACTACTTTACATTCAAAACAAATAGCTTATAAAATGTGGCACGGCATTATTGATAAAGCTACATATTAGTCTATAAAATAGTTACATCATACTTATCTTAACCAGCAACACCAATAAAATACTGCTTCACATAAATGCATCGCAAATAATCATCAGTTTGTATTCAATGCATATAGAGGCAACTGAACCACACATCAACATTTCATCCATGCATTTCTTCACTTGTCAGTAGTTGTTCAAGCTCTCAAACAAACAAGCGGGCAGTACATCACATTGGCTCTTTTTGCTGCTACTTTGACAACATGGTTGCAACCGGTTTTGTTTTCG